>NC_057813.1:215861112-216189273 GCF_018294505.1 Triticum aestivum | reverse complement strand
CCCCCCCCCCGCAACACTCACTGTTCATCCCAGAGGGAGCATCGACCAGCTTCAGTTAGCAGCAGTAGCGAAGGAATCGCTCCATCAGGTTCAGTTAACAGCCATCGATCGATCGCTCGGGTTCAGTAACGCGTAGCCTGTAGTGAAATCGCTCGGGTTCAGTTAGAGCCCAACGCCTCGCTCGGCTTAAGTTAGAGCCAACACCTCGCACACACGTGCATACATACGAGAGAAACGCGCATCGCTCGGCCCCCGACCTCCCACCATAACCGGAAACTCCCTGAAATTTTCCTCCCCCTTGCTTCTACCACAGTTTTTTCCGTCATGGACGGCCCAAAGAATGTCATGCAGCTGCGTCTCCGGCCCGCCCAGGACGAAAAGCCCATTTTCTGTCATGATTTTTTGTCATAGAAGTAGGATCCCACCACATCTATGATGATACCGGGTTTTGTCACAATTATCGTCATAGAAGTGTCATATGTATGATAGAAAAAAATTTCGTTCGGCCCAAAATGTCACGAATGTGTCTTTTTTTGTAGTGTTCGTTGCATCACCCTTTCCTCTTCAAGGGAAAACCAACGAAAGCTCAAGAGGTAGCAATGTAGTCGAACGACTTCTCATTCCGACAGATCAAGTACCGAACGTACGGCACCTCCAAGTTCTGCACACGTTCAGTGTGATGACGTCCCTCGAGCTCTTGATCCAGCACAGGGTCAAGGAAGTACATGAGTTCTGTCAGCACGACGACGTGGTGGTGGTGATGGTGTAAATTGTGGAGGGGGCACCGCACACGGCTTGGAACAATTGATGTGTTGTAGCCCCCCCATATATAAAGGAGGGAGGGAAAGGAGGCCAGCCCTAGCCGCGCCCCAAGTAGGAGGAGTCCTACTTGGGGTCCTAGTAGGATTCGCCCCCCCCCCTTCCTTTTACCGGAGGGGAAAAGGGGAAGGAGAGAGGGGAGAAGAAGGAAAGGGGGACGCCGCCCCCATCCTTGTCCAATTCGGCCTCCTTCCCTGTGGGGGGCGCGCCACCCCTACGTGGGCTGGTTTGCCTCACTCCTATGGCCCATATGGCCCATATCTTCCCCTGGGGGGTTCCGGTAACCCCTCCGGTACTCCGATATGTACCTGATACATTCCGGAACACTTCCGGTGTCTGAATACTACCTTACAATATATCAATCTTTACCTCTCGACCATTTAGAGACTCCTCGTCATGTCTGTGATCTCATCCGGGACTCCAAACAACCTTTGGTCACCAAAACAGATAACTCATATAATACAAATCGTCATCGAATGTTAAACGTGTGGACCCTACCGGTTCGAGAACTATGTAGACATGACCGAGACACCTGATGTAGGGTGGAACCCTAGGGGGATGATCTTTCACGTTTGGAGTGGATCCCTACGATGAACACGACGAACGAGCGGAAGAGCACGAGGGAAATCACGGGGAAAACACAAGAGAATCACTAAAACCAACAAGATTCGATTACACATGCGCTAGAACGATGAACACAAAGAGAGATACACGATCCACGATCAACAAAGGACGATACAAGAGGTAATCGGGTTCTTCTCCGTGAGGAGGTCTTGATAGGGGCCACCCATGAGGGGGTCTTGAGCTAGGTCACTCCAAGAGGAGGTCTTGATCTCCTAGTGGAGTGGAACCATGGAGCAAAGCTCACAAATGTGTATCAACTACTTTGCTAACCCTAACAAATGGTCTAGGCATGGTATATATAGTCTTGGGGACGAAGTGGAGGAAGAGGGGCTCGGAGTGGCGATCACGGCCGTCCATCCTGATGAGCCCGTGCGCACGGGGTAAGTTGGGCCCGTGTGCACGGGGGTCCCGTGGGCACGGTACAGGCCTGTGCGCACGGGGTCCTCCAGCGCAAACTCTCTAAGTAGCCCGTGCACACGGGGTCTTCGAGGCCCGTGGGCACGGGGTCGCCTGGGAGGTGCTGACTTGGTCTTGTTGCACTCCTTCTTCCTCCTTGTGGCCTTGGTGTCCTTCTCCTCCTCCTTTGGGGTGTTCCTCACCAGCTTGTGGTCGTCGGTCTTCATATCTAAGGACACATAGAGCTCTTTGGTGAGGTAGCAAGCAAGTCCAATGGATATTCATGATATTCTCGAAGAAGAGCGGGTTCACCTTAACTCCGGTAGGTCCACTTGGGGCTTGATGTTCTATGAAGGTGTACATGGAGATGAACATGGGATGCCTCATATCATCTCCTCCCCCTTTGGAAAGATCCGACCTCGGATCGTAAACCGTATCGCCATGTACACGGTGGGCATGGTTGTACCATAGGTCGATGTCGTGGCACTCCTCAACTTGAAGGTCCATAGGGTCCATCTCCAATGTCGGTCCTCCATCCAATAGATGTATCATGTAGACAACAAGAAGGAAACAACAATGAAAGAATGGCCCATCCAATATGCATATTTGAAGATGGCTCAAAGGGAAGGAGTTCACCTTTAGGAGATTCTCACAAATGTTGGTGTTGCACATCATGTACGCCTTCGCATAACCAAAATGTCTCTTTATGGCACCGCCTTGTGAATCCTTCAAAATGAAAGAACATGATAAACACTCGGAAAAACCAATGATGTTAGTGCAAATGCAAGACCTATCATTCGAGGGGTGAGATACCCAACAAGTGTATGCATCAAGCTCATCATAAAAAGGTACAAGGGGGCATTTCATAGTATGGAGGCATATGATGCAAGAACAACCAAATACAAGAGGCTCAAGTAAACAAGCATGCATCACAAGTAAGGTGTCAAAGTCTCCAAGATCAATAAGCATAGTTTGGTTGCACTCAATACAAGTGGATATGAAAGAGGCAACTAATGGACATAAGAGACCATGATCAAGATATATCATGTGAGAGGCATGAGCAAATATGTCATCAACCCAAGAAAGCGAGGAATGGAACATGGGTGATGCAACAATGCAAGCAATCATATGAATCAAGGCAAGCAAGCTAGTAGTGCGAAGGTGCAACGTACTAGAAGGAATCATGTCAAGTATGTCATGGTTGCAATTAGTGGGCATGAATAATGCACATGACATATCACAAGTATATAAGCAAAATATGAGCAAAATAGCATTAATAGCATGAGGCACATGATAAACATGGCAATAGCAACAAGGATCTCCACCAAGCGTGCAAATACACATAGAAGTATCATAATTGTGAATCGTGGGTAAATGCAAGCAAGGGTCACAATTGCATGGCAAAGGCATAGAAGCAAGCATAGTATGCAAAGTGAACACGGTAAAATGAGCATGGTGTGACACGTGGTAAGTGGCCCATAGCCGTGTGAGAGCCAAGTAGAGGAGATGCGCGTAGTCCTTGCGTGAAGGGAACAGTGGTAAGGATAGTCCATGGGATCCCAAATCATCATTGCTCTCAAGAGCTTGTTTCGTCAACTCTTGGGATTGAGAGGTCGATGAGTATACATGAGTACCTACACAAAACAAAGGCAAAGGGAAAATTGTGTGTGCGTGGTAGATGTACACATCATCCATCATGATGCATACGTGCTTGTGTTGGTTAGCACCAAATATCCAATGCTCAAATAAATGAGATGCGTGATATAGAAACATGTCATCCATCATGATAGGTTTGTTATGATGTATGTCATAATGGAGACTCAAAGGGTGTAATGCATCACGAGTAATATCTAGAGCATTGTTATTCATGGGGAGCATATGGTGCACACAAGTATTGGGATCATGCAATGGATGGGATGGATCAAAATCTCCTAAAATGTATGAGGAAACTATGGGGGTCTCCTCATGAGCAATAGTGGAAACATCACATGGAGAATATTGACAACATTCAAAACAATGCATATTTGGAGCAATGTGATGATGGCATGGCATAGTAGATGAATTGCGAAAATCATGTAAAGGAAGCATGGCAATATCATCACATGAAAAACATAAGCCAATGACCATCATTTTGTCATCTATGCCATAAGTGCAAATGGGATTGATTTTAATGGGGCATGCATAGTTACTATGTTGAGATTGAAATGAGGTAATATGAGAGATCTCACTCATAGCAAATGACAAGTTCAATGGATTGTCAAACATGACGTGACCAATAGAATTTTCACAAGATATCCTATGTAGCATATCATCACAACTAGGCAACTCAACATGCTCATCATCATATTCATCATAAATAGGTAAGTCAAGGCATGAAGGAGTTTCACTAGCATGAAGCATGGCAATAGGTGGGTCAACATCATGGGAGCAATCGATGTCAAGAGAGTCCACTAGTGGGACAAGAGAAGCACCATCACCTATTTTACCTTTGGAGCGTCGCTCATGTGTTGTAGGTGAGGTGTTGAGGGTCGTCTCGTTTTCATCTTCATCTTGATGGAACCATGTGGGGGGTGCATCATCGTCCATCATGGCCATCATCGTCTCCATTGGAGGTATGGACTCATCAATGGTAGGCATGTCGTCATGTAGGAGACCTAGCACCAAAGAAGAAAACACACTAGGAACAGAGGTTAAGTCGTTAGAAATCATAGTGGCCTCATGTGCCGTGTCAACTACCTCACTCACTAAGTGTTGTGGCTCACTCACTCCCTCTTGGATGCTCTCACTCGTATGGTTGGTGGAGTCACTCAAATGGCGCTCAACCTCACATAGGGTGTGTGGCATGCTCTCATGTGTGGGGCTAGTAGTGGTCACACTCATCCTCTCATAGGAAATGCTCTCAATGTCACATATGGTGGAGTCACTCATCTCTCTCATGGGGTGGTGGCTCTCCTCACATGACAAATGGGGCATCTCGGAATATGTGGGTGTCGGAGAGATGTTGGTGCAAATGTCTCCATGCTCAATTCCTATCGCTGTGGTCGAAGGTGATGGCCCTTGCTCGACCTTCTTGTCGCCGTCTTGTTGTTGGAGGCCCATATGATGTGGCACCTCGTAGCTCGTCTCCATGACCGAAGGGAATTTCCCATGATCGGCCATCTTCCTTGAGGGGCTTCCGAAGATGGAAGTGTCGCCCTCGCTCGTAGGTGGTCGCCTTGTTGTTGAAGTCGATGTAGGTGTACACGGGGGAAGTAGGCGAAGATGCCGTACATCCAAAGGCGAAGATGCCTTGAAAGCACTTGGCGAAGATGCCAAAGTGGTTGGTGTAGCCGTAGCGCCGTCTTGGTGGTGGTCGTCTCACGGTCTTCTTTTGTGCTCTTGAAGCTTGGACTTGGCGTGAAGTAGGGCTTGTTGGGACTTGTGCATTTGCGCTTGTGGAGCATCTTCATGATGATGATGCCGTTGTCGTGCTTGATCTCGTAGTAGATGTCGTTCGTCGTTGTCGTGCACATGATGCTTGGAGGTGACTTGCCCTTCATGACGATGTTGATCACGAATGTGATGGTGGTCGCCATGTAGATGTGGACGAGGACGATTTGCACTAGCGTCTTTTTCATGCTCCGAAGACTTGTGTCTTGAATGTCGCCGCCTTGAGGATGATGAAGGGGAAGAAGACTTGATCAAGGCTCTAATCTCCTCCATCCTTGCATCTTGATCCTCTTTATGTGCGGAAAGCTTCTTGTCGATGTAGTCCCTTTTCCTTGCTTCGGAGTGGAAAATGTCGATGGAGATGTTCTCGATGCGCTCTTGCAATCTTGATTGTGCGCCTTTCATTTGTCGTTGTAGATCGAAGATGGACGCTTTGGAGATGTAGTTGTTCATGCCGTCGTTGTTGTCGTAGACCGGAGAGGAAATGCCTTGCCTATCCATCACAAGACTCGAGCAAATATGAGTGGGAGAAAGAGAAGAACTTATACCAATGTACCTTGACCGATGTTGAAAATGGATCAATGATCACTCAATGTGTAACAAGGAAATAGCACAATTGGTACCAATTCTTGTCGGTTTCTCACACCTACAAAAATAAGGCTTATGGTGGAGCTTGGTGAGGATAGTGGCACAAAAATTTGATGCAAAAATGTTAGCAAGAGTCAATAATGTTGGAAAAGATTCACAAATTCGCAAGTGAAACAAGTAGACCAATAGCAAATGGTACACGGAAACACACACATGGGTAGATAAATGGGGTCGTGCAACCAAGGAATGAGCACAAAATGTGGAGTCCACGGAAAACTCTCGTGTTGCACAACTCAAGAGAGACGCTAGCACGATTGCTCAATAGGCGGATACGACACTTGTGCACAACCTATAGATGCAAGATGGGTAAACTTTCTATCCCAAGTATGCTATGTATGTAAGGTTCCCGGTGTTTCTCTCAAGCATGATATCATATGATGTAGATTTTGGTATGGCTCTTACGTGCAATGGGGTATGATGCTATGGCACTTGCTCACGAGCTCTTTGCTCTCTTTTTGCTTAAAAGCTTTTTTTCTCTTTTTTTGGCCACTTTTGCACAATGCACAAACCAAGATAGCTATTGTGTATATGCGGGAACGATATTATGACACAATGGATGATATGATACCAATATGATATGGTATGTATGCAATGGAATGGTGGATCACTAATGAGCACAAGTAACATTGCCGGCAATACTCAAATGGCTAGTCTCGATAGGTAAGTGACGCAAAATGGGCTAGGGGTTAACAATGCAATTTCCAAGGGGATATACAATGGTGTCGTCGAGGTTACAATCCTTTGCGATGATGAGTAGCGGTGTTCTTGATGTAGATACCAAGATGATGTAGACCCGTCCCTAAGTAGCCTAAACACCTTAGGAAACGGTAAAAACCGCAAACTCAAAATCTCAAGAACAAAAGTCAAATGGTGGTAGTGTTAATGACAATGTGGAAGTGGTGGTGGTGGTTTGTGAAGAAGCAACCGTCCCTAAGTAGCCTAAACACCTTAGGAGACTCAAGTCACCACTCAAACAACCAAAAATGCTATATGTAGCGAAACGGGTTAGGTTGCGGAAGACTATGGTGGTTTTGCGGATGATATGGTGGAAGGCCTAGGCAAAGATGCCAAAATGTCAAAATTTTGATGGAGTCAAATGGTTATGGAAGCTATCTAGGTGGATGGGGGATTTCAATAGCTACTCACTGAGCTAAAGAACGCAAAAATTGGACTCCGGATGTGGAAGTTATGGCCGAAACTGTGAACTACTCGTGGCTGGCCTGGGGGGGCCGTGCGCACGGGGTCTAGGGCCCGTGGGCACGGGGTCCCATGCGCACGGTACACACACCGAGGGCACGGGGTCACCTAGGACGCTCGGGTTTGGCGGATTTCTTGTGATCTGGGCGGCCGAATGGATGGATCTCGTGGATGGTGTGTAGCTGGGGGTATGGGGGTGGAATGGGGTGGTGGGGCAGTGGCCGAAGCGCACTGGAAGGGCCGTGCGCACGGGGTCTGACAGGCCCGTGTGCACGGGGTCCCGTGTGCACGGGGTCCCGATGGCCCGTGTGCACGGGGTCCTCTGAGAGTGGACGAACTGCTCCGGATCCGTGGCAAATCTCAAATTTGAGGTCAAAATCGAGGGATGGAAGGTAGGGGAAGGTGGAGGAAAGCTAGATCCACTTGAAACCAAGCAAATCCGTGGATCAAACCCAACAAAATCACACTAAACCAACAAATCACAAAAAAAATTGGGGCTATTTTTGGTGGGGAAATTTTCGAATTTAGGACAAAAACAACAAAATCAAGCTAGAAAACACGGGGTAGGGGCTCCAAAAATGTGATCAACGTGGCTCATGATACCATATGATGTAGGGTAGAACCCTAGGGGATGATCTTTCACGTTTGGAGTGGATCCCTACGATGAACACGAAGAACGGGCGGAAGAGCACAAGGGAAATCACGGGGGAAACACAAGAGAATCACTAAAACCAACAAGATTCGATTACACATGCGCTAGAACGATGAACACAAAGATAGATACACGATCCACGATCAACAAAGGACGATACAAGAGGTAGCCGGGTTCTTCTCCGTGAGGAGGTCTTGATAGGGGCCACCCATGAGGGGGTCTTGAGCTAGGTCACTCCAAGAGGAGGTCTTGATCTCCTAGTGGAGTGGAAGCATGGAGCAAAGCTCACAAATGTGTATCAACTACTTTGCTAACCCTAACAAATGGTCTAGGCATGGTATATATAGTCTTGGGGACGAAGTGGAGGAAGAGGGGCTCGGAGTGGCGATCACAGCCGTCCATCCTGATGAGCCCGTGCGCACGGTACAGGCCCGTGCGCACGGGGTCCTCCAGCGCAAACTCTCTGAGTAGCCCGTGCGCACAGGGTCTTCGAGGCCCGTGGGCACGGGGTCGCCTGGGAGGTGCTGACTTGGTCTTGTTGCACTCCTTCTTCCTCCTTATGGCCTTGGGGTCCTTCTCCTCCTCCTTTGGGGTGTTCCTCACCAGCTTGTGGTCGTCGGTCTTCATATCTAAAGACACATAGAGCTCTTTGGTGAGGTAGCAAGCAAGTCCAATGGATATTCATGATATTCTCGAAGAAGAGCGGGTTCACCTTAACTCCGGTAGGTCCACTTGGGGCTTGATGTGCTATGAAGGTGTACATGGAGATGAACATGGCATGCTCCGTATCAACACCTCTCCGGTTAATAACCAATAGCGGAACCTGGATGCTCATATTGTTTCCCACATATTCTACGAAGATCTTTATTGGTCGAACCGCTATGACAACATATGGTATTCCCTTTGTCATCACTATGTTACTTGCCCAACATTTGATCGCCAGTATCTTCATACCTAGTTCAATCTCGTTACCGGCAAGTCTCTTTACTCGTTCCGTAATGCACCATCCCGCAACTAACTCATTAGTCACATTGCTTGCAAGGCTTCATATGATGTGTATTACCGAGAGGGCCCATAGATACCTCTCTGATACTCGGAGTGACAAACACCTTTATACCAACCCAACAAACACCTTTGGAGATACCTGTAGAGCATCTTTATAATCACCCAGTTATGTTGTGACGTTTGATAGCACACATAGGCATTCCTCTGGTGTCCGGGAGTTGCATAATCTCATAGTCGAAGGAATATGTATTTGGCATGAAGAAAGCAGTAGCAATAAAACCGAACGATCATTATGCTATGCTAACGGATGGGTCTTGTCCATCACATCATTCTCCTAATGATGTGATCCATTCATAAAATGATAGCACATGTCCATGGCTAGGAAACATAACCATCTTTGATCAACGAGCTAGTCTAGTAGAGGCATACTAAGGACACAGTGTTTTGTCTATGTATTCACACATGTATCAAGTTTCTGGTTAATACAATTCTTGTCGGAGTAAATGACCATGGGTAGCCCTATATACTCCCCATGACGTATCAAGACATCGGGGCCGGCTACGCCCCTCAAGCATCAAAGACAAAGGGTCGCCTTGTTGTGGCTGGCTGGTCCAAGCGGCTGGCTGTAGGAAGGCGACAAGGCCCAAAGAGCGGCCCCAGAGTGGGCCGACTCCTAGCAAGCGGCCACCAGAGCGGCCGACTCCTAGCAGGCAGCCCACCCTTGCACCCTCAAAGTTTTCACCTACATAACGGCGACAAGACAAGGCGTGGCTACAGTACTGCCTACCACCCCCGAATCCCGGAACGAGTGTGGCCACAGTGCAGCGTACCGGGCAGCCATACCTAGGCCGGCACAACACTATTGCCATGCTGACCATGACATCATCCATGGCAGAGCATCCATGCTCCCACGACGGGCTGTCGGTACGGCCCGCAGGCGGCGGGCCCTACCTGTCTGTGAGATACCAGAAGGCGGCCTATCTACACCAGTCGGCATGGGGGGAAGCCGGCTCCCAACAGTCGGCCCTCCCCTTCCCTAGAAGTTTGTGCACCATTAACCAGATAAGACAGGGTGTGGCTACAGTGAATGCCCACCAGGCGGCGGTACTGTAGCCACACCCTCCCCGACCAAGCCCTCGTCATCAGAGACAGGGCTACAGTGATGAGCAGCCGACAGGGCCCACGGGCGGCTGATACGTCTCCATCATATCTACTTTTCCAAACACTTTTGCCCTTGTTTTGGACTCTAACTTGTATGATTTGAATGGAACTAACCTGGACAGATGTTGTTTTCAGCAGAATTGCCATGGTGTTATTTTATGTGCAGAAAATAAAAGTTCCCGGAATGACCTGACACTCCACGGAACACCTTAGAAAAAACAATAAAAAATCCTCGCAAAAGATGAAGACCATGGGGCCCACACCCTGTCCACGAGGGTGGGGGGCGCGCCCCCCTGGGCGCGCCCCCTACCTCGTGGGCCCCCTGGTGGCCCTCTGACGCCAACTCCAACTCCATATATTGTCTTTCGGGGAGAAAAAAAATCAAAGAGAAAGAATAATCGCGTTTTACGATACGGAGCCACCGCCAAGCCCTAATCTCTCTCGGGAGGGCTGATCTGGAGTCCGTTCGGGGCTCCGGAGAGGGGGATTCGTCGCTGTCGTCATCATCAACCATCCTCCATCACCAATTTCATGATGCTCACCGCCGTGCATGAGTAATTGCATCGTAGGCTTGCTGGACGGTGATGGGTTGGATGAGATTTATCATGTAATCGAGTTAGTTTTGTTAGGGTTTGATCCCTAGTATCCATTATGTTCTGAGATTGATGTTGCTATGACTTTGCTATGCTTAATGCTTGTCACTAGGGCCCGAGTGCCATGATTTCAGATCTGAACCTATTATGTTTTCATGAATATATGTGTGTTCTTGATCCTATCTTGCAAGTCTATAGTCACCTACTATGTGTTATGATCCGGCAACCCCTAAGTGACAATAATCGGGACCACTCCCGGTGATGACCATAGTTTGAGGAGTTCATGTCTTCACTATGTGCTAATTGATGTAGGGTGGAACCCTATAGCGTCGATCTTTCACGTTTGGAGTGGATCCTACGGGGAATCACGAAGAACACACGGAAGCACAAAGGGAAACACGGGGGAAAACGAGAGAGAATCACTCAACCAACAAGGAATCGATCACACAAGTGCTAGATCACCACACACATAAGAGATCCACAAGATCCAAAGTCAACAAAGGTAAGGATACGAAGGAACCGTTCTTCTCCAAAAGGAGGCCTTGATGTTCTTCCCTAGAAGGGGTCTTGAATCCGCTTGGGGGATCTTCTCCGAAGAGGTCGTGATCTCCGAGGAGAAGTATCCAAGTGGATGAGCAAAGGCTCTCACACAAATATGAGCTAATCCAATGCTAAGTCTCAAAGTGAGGAGATGGGGTCCTATAAATAGACTAGGGGGCGAAGGGGTACATGGGCTCAGCCCAACACGCGCACACAGGCGCTGGCCGGATGATCCGGAGGAGGAGCCGGATGATCTGGGCTGGTCCGGATGATCCGGGTGGAGGCCCTGATGAGCTGGATGCCCGGCTGGTGGCGGCGCAGGGCCGGATGTCCAGCTGGTGGTCCGGATGTCCGGGCAGGGTCCGGACGATCCGGGACTGGGTCCGGACGATCCGGCTTCAGGTTTGAGCTTTGGGAGTCTTCGGGTGATTTAGCCGGATCGTCCGGGCCGGGGTCCGGATCGTCCGGGCTCTGTCCGGACGTCCGGGCCGCCGTCCGGATCGTCCGGCCATCCTGGTCCTTGGTGCTTTTTCCTCTCCGTCTTCATGCACGTCTTCTGCTTCCAGTTCTCCTTGCTTCCTAGCTTCTTCATGGTTAGCTCCTTGGTGCCTGAGTATGCATATCATTTCCGTTTGAGGTAGTAACTATGTCTCATGTGAATTGAAAGGGAATTGTGAGAGGAGTGATGTCACCTCGGTTTCAAGGGCCCTTGCACGTGCTCGAGTCATAGGTCCTTGTGGGGTTGGATGTGTTGATGTAGAGACCATGGGGATGATGGAAGGATGCTCCGCATCATATCCCCTTCCTTC
This sequence comes from Triticum aestivum, assembly GCF_018294505.1. Classification (NCBI taxonomy): domain Eukaryota; kingdom Viridiplantae; phylum Streptophyta; class Magnoliopsida; order Poales; family Poaceae; genus Triticum; species Triticum aestivum. The sequence goes on along the minus strand of NC_057813.1, from coordinate 216,177,400 downwards.
GAAAGGATCCGACCTCGGATCAAGATCTTCATCACCATGGAAAGGCAAGAGGTCCTTGACGTTGAAGGTGTCGCTCATGTTGTATTTGTCGCTTGGTAGGTCGAGCTTGTAAGCGTTGTTGTTGTAGTGTGCTAACACCTTGAAGGGTCCATCGGCTCGAGGTAGAAGTTTGGACTTGCGTTCGTTGGGGAAGCGTTCCTTGCGAAGGTGTAGCCACACGAGATCGCCTATGTTGAAGATCATGGGTTGCTTGTTGATGTTGAGCTTGGTCGTCAGTCGTTGTACTTGGCGCTCGATGGTGTTTCTTGTATCCTCATGCATCTTCTTGATGTAGTTTGCTCGTGCACTCGCATCCATGTTGGTGCGCTCTTGTAGAGGTAGAGGTAGAATGTCCAATGGGGACAATGGGTTGAAGCCGTAGACGACCTCGAAGGGGGACTTGCCGGTCGTCGAATGTCTTGCATGGTTGTAGGCGTACTCGGCGATTGGTAGACATACTTCCCACTCCTTGATGTTCTTCTTGATCAACACGCGAAGTAGAGTGGAGAGAGTCCGGTTCGTCACCTCCGTTTGGCCGTCAGTTTGAGGATGGTATGCGGATGAGAACAAGAGCTTGATTCCGAGCTTGGCGCATAGAGTCTTCCAAAAGTAACTCAAGAACTTGACGTCGCGGTCGGAGACGATTGTCTTCGGTACTCCATGAAGGCGCAAGATTTCCCTACAAAAGAGATTTGCAATATGTGAAGCATCGTCTACCTTGTTGCAAGGAATGAAATGTGCCATCTTAGAAAATCGATCCACAACAACAAACACGGAATCCTTTCCATTTTGAGTTCTAGGCAAACCAAGTACAAAATCCATGCTAATGTCTTCCCAAGGTTGATAAGGAATAGGAAGAGGCATGTAAAGACCATGAGATTGAGCTTTTGACTTAGCTTTGCGGCATGTAGAGCATCGGGTGGTGAAGCGCGAGACGTCTCGAAACATCTTGGGCCAAAAGTAGTTCTTGGAGAGCGTGGCGAAGTCTTGTCGCGTCCAAAATGTCCCATGAGTCCGCCTCCATGAGCCTCTTGCAAAAGGAGCAAACGAAGAGAAGACTCGGGAATGCATAGTTTGTTAGCTCTCATAAGATAACCATCCTTGAGGTAATATTGTTCCCAAGATGTATGCGTCAAACATTTAGCATAACGAGGTGCAAAAGATGTATCATTAGCATACAAATCTTTTATGTGCTCAAAGCCAATAACATTCAATTCAAGTTGGGTGACAAGCGTGCATATGCGACAAAGTGCATCAGCAACTACATTTTGCTTACCCTTAATGTACTTGATCACATATGGGAAAGATTCAATAAATTCACTCCATTTTGCATGACGCTTGTTTAATTTAGTTTGACCTTTCAAGTATTTAAGCGTTTCATGATCGGTATGGATGACAAACTCATGAGGTCTAAGATAATGTTCCCAAACATGTAGTACACGCACTAAAGCATACAATTCTTTGTCATATACGGGATAGTTAAGTTGAGCACCGGAGAGTTTTTCACTAAAATAAGCAATGGCTCTTTTTTCTTGCATCAAAACTCCGCCAATTCCGGTACCACTTGCATCACAATGAACCTCAAAAGTTTTGTCAAAATTGGGCAAAGCAAGAATCGGAGCATGAGTAAGCAAAGACTTGAGCTCATCAAAAGCGTTGGATTGCAAAGTTCCCCAAACAAAAGGAGTATTCTTCTTACTCAAAGCATGCAAAGGGGCGGCAATAGTGCTAAAGTTTTTCACAAAGCGACGATAAAAACCTGCAAGACCAAGGAAACTTTGCACTTGTTGCAAATTGGTGGGTTTGGGCCAAGTTTTTATTGCTTCAATTTTATTTTCATCAACATGGACACCCTTGGAAGAGACAACGAAACCCAAGAAAACCACTTTGTCAACGCCAAAAGTGCATTTTTTCAAGTTGGCATAAAGACTTTCCTTTCGAAGTGTTTGCAAAACAAGCTTAACATGATCAAGATGCTCTTTCATGGTTTTACTAAACACAAGAATATCATCGAAGTAAACCACAACAAAGATTCCAATATAAGGTCGAAGTACATGATGCATGAGACGCACAAAAGTTCCGGGAGCTTCCGATAAACCCATAGGCATGACCAACCACTCATATAAGCCAAATTTGGTTTTAAAAGCAGTTTTCCATTCATCACCCTCATGAATGCGGATTTGATAATAGCCACTTTTAAGATCAATTTTTGAGAAAAAGTTGGCTCCACTAAGTTCATCAAGCATATCATCTAAGCGAGGAATGGGATGCCTATAGCGAACGGTGATAGCATTTATAGGTCTACAATCGGAGCACAAGCGGAAACTTCCATCGGGCTTAGGCACAAGTATAACGGGAACGGCACAAGGGCTTAAGCTTTCACGTACATGACCGTTGTCGATTAGTTGTTGTACTTGCCGTTGAATCTCCTTGGTTTCTTCGGGATTGACACGGTATGGAGCTTTGTTTGGAAGTGGTGCTTCGGGGATGAGGTCGATTCGATGCTCAATGCCTCGTAGAGGAGGTAGACCCGGAGGTAGCTCATCGGGGAAAACATCTTGAAATTCCTGCAAAAGAGATTGAAACACCAAAGGTAGCTCGTGAATGGTGTTAGTTTTTGTTTCTCCATCCTTGCACACAAGGACAAAGTGCATCACACTCGATGGGTTCTCACATACTTCTCTCATCTCACTTTTGGTGGCAAATAGTATGAGGTTTTTCTCTCTAGGCGAAGAGGCGCTCAAGTTTGGCTTGTGGCTGTCACTCACTTTTTGGTGGCTCACTTTCTCACTCTTCTCTCTTTGGTTGGTGGCTTGCTTGTCGGCTATCACTTGACTAGGAGACATGGGTCGTAGGACATATTCTTTTCCTTTCATCTTGAAGCTATAGTGGTTTGTACGCCCATTGTGGAAGACACCACGGTCGAATTGCCATGGCCGACCAAGGAGGAGGTGGCAAACGGTCATTGGGACCACATCACACTCCAAAGTGTCCTCATATGCACCAATTTTGAAGGATACTTGGACCGTATGCTCAACTCGTATAGTGCCGGAGTCACTTAGCCATTGAACCTTGTAGGGGTGCGGGTGCTTCTTCTTGACCAATTGAAGCTTGGAGCATAGTTCTTCGCTTGCCAAGTTGTGGCAACTACCTCCATCGATGATGACCTTGACGGATCGTCCATTGATGCCGGCCTTTGTGTGGAAGATGTGGCATCGTTGGTCTTCTTCTTGTTGATGTTGAAGTGTCAAGACCTTGGAGACAACAAGAGCGGGGCTCGTATCTTCATCACAAAAGACTTGATCATCTTCATCCTCGTTCACGCGCCGGTGCATGGCCACTTGCTCAATAGCTTCCATTTCATCTTCACTCATTGAGTCGTAGGTGCCATCGTCGTTGAGGATCATGGTGCGCTTGTTGGTGCATTCATAGGACTTGTGGCCTCGGCCGCCGCAAGTGAAACACTTGAAGGAGCTTGTCTTGACGGTCTCATCGGTTGGAGTAGATGATGAAGCACGCGGCTTGAAGTTGCTTGTAGTAGGAGGAAGACGACTTGAACTTGTGGAAGTTTTCTTGTAACTTGACTTGTCGTCGTTGCTTGGAGAAGGCTTGGTTGATGTCGAAGTTGGAGTAGTTGTTGAAGCTTGGTTGTTGGAGAAGCCGTGTGTCTTGGAGGAGTACTTGGCGTACTTGAAGTCATCTTGCACTTGACGTTCCGCCTTTGTAGCTTGATGCACGAGCTCAATGAGGTTGGAGTAGGGTTGGAAGTCGGCGATCTTCTTGATGGGATGATTGAGTCCATTCAAGAATCGTGCCATTGTTTGCTCATCATCCTCCGTGACATTGGCTCGAATCATGGCAATCTCCATTTCCTTGTAGTATTCTTCAACACTCTTTGTTCCTTGCTTGAGGAGTTGTAGCTTCTTGAAGAGATCGCGGTTGTAGTAGGTTGGCACAAAACGTGCTCGCATGACATCCTTCATTTGAGCCCAAGTGGTGATTGGAGGTTCACCTCTTGCTTGTCGGCGCTCAAGGACTTGTTCCCACCATATGAGCACATAGTCTTGGAACTCAAGTGATGCCATAGCGATCTTCTTCTCTTCCTCATAGTTGTGCAAACGAAAGATTTTGTCGACCTTCAATGCCCATGAGAGGTACTCTTCGGGGTCATTGCTTCCATTGAACTTGGGCATTGTGAATTTGAGCTTGCCATAGCGTTGCTCTTCATTGTGTTGTGGGCGATGGTGATGGATGACGCCCTTGACGTGGAGGGTAATCATCCTCATGTTGCTCTTGGCGTGGAGGAAGTCCATTATCAACTTGCTCTTGTTGACCTTGAGGTTGAGGAGGAGCTTGCCGTGGTTGTGAAGGAGCTTGTGGGGCTTGACGTTACGCACGCGGATGGTAGTTCCTCTCTTGGATTTCTTCTCGAAGGGCTTCCTCTTGATTGCGCCTTTCGCGATTGCGGTTGGCGATAGCTCGACTTGATGCTTGAAGGGCACGTTCCGCCTCAAGAGCTTGTGCTTCTCGTTGTTGTTGTTGAAGACGTTGAGCCTCGGCGTCTTGTTGTTGTTGGTGTAGACGCGCTCGTTCTTGTTCTTCTTGGCGACGAAGACGTTGTCGTTCTTGAGCTTGAGCAAACGCTACTTGGTTTGATTGAGGACGAGGAACTTGTTCATCGACTTGCTCTTGTGAATGCTTGTCGTGTAGCGGGTTGCGAGATGCATGACGGTCTTGACGCGCGGCTCGTCGAAGAGTGTTCGATGACGGTGTACTTGTGCCGGAGAAGGAGTCGTCGGAGTGGCGACTTGAGTGGATCCGTCTTGAGTATGAGGATGTAGAAGGAGGCCGGTTCACCAACAAGGTGCGGATCTCGTCCATTCTTGTGTCATTCTCTTGCTTGTGCGCGTCGAGCTTGTTGTCGAAGTAGTCTCTTGTACGTTGCTCGGAGAGGCGCAAGTCGGTGGCGAGGTTGTCGATGCGGTCGTTCATTGCTTGTTGTTCTTGATGTAGAGCTCATTGTGCGCCAAAGAGGTGGCTCTTGGTGGCGTATGATGACATGTCGTCTTGCTCGATGAAGAGTGGGTTTGTAGAAGAACTTGGCCTATCCATCATTTCAAGCAAATTGTGAGTGGTAGAAGGAGAAGAACTAATACCAATGTACCTTTGACCGAAGTTGAAGATGAATCAAGTTCACTCAAATGCGGACAATGAAATAGCACTATTGGTACCAATCCTTGTCGATTCTCACACCTACACAAGTAAAAGCTTTTGGTGGAGCTTGGTTAGGATGGTGGCACAAAATTGATTGCAATCGTTAGCTTGACTCAAAAATGTTGAAAAAGATTCGCAAATTCGCATATGCAACAAGTAGACCAAGCAAGTAGTGGTACACGGAAACACACACGCAAATAGATAAATGGGATTGTGCAAACCAAAAGTGAGCCAAAATGTGGAATCCACGAAAATGCTCTTGTTGCACAATACTAGAGAGACGCTAGCACGATTGCACAATAGGCGGATACGGAGCTTGTGCACAACCTACTAGGCAAAAATGCAACGATCTCTATCCCAAGTATGCTATATGTATGGTATTTCAGTGCTATGATCCAAGATGATCTTATATGACAATCTTAATGTAGTATGATGCTATGCTTCTTGCTTATAAGCTCTTTGCTTATCTTTCCTCTTTGCTTAAAAGCTTGAGTGGCTCTTTCTCTTTTGAGCTCTTTTCTTATGCAAACTTCACGAACCAAGATAGCAATTGTATATGCGATGACAACTTTGTGACACACAAGTTGATTCCGAGATATGCACCACGATGGTATGTATGATATGGAGTATGCTTACTAATGTGCACAAGTCACGTTGCCGGCAATACTCAATGGCTAGTCTCGATGGGTAAGCAACGCAAAAGATGGTGTATGATGGTTATCAATGCAATTGCAAGGTATGACAAAGATGTCGTCGAAGTTACCGTCCGTAGCGAAGATGAGTAGTCGACGAAAATGAGAGTTTGTTGTTGATGTCTCACCGCGCCTAAATAGCCGAAACACAATAGGACACGGAAATCTCAACTCAAATTCTCGAACCCAAAGTCGAATGGTAGTACGGAGGTTGTGTCGCGGGGTTTTGGCAGGTGGAAGTGGTGGAGGTTGGGGTGGGGAGGTATGTTGGCGTAGGTGGTGGTGGTGGAGAGCTGCAGAAATGCAGTTTCGGCAGAGGAAGCCGGATGATCCGGGCCAGGAGCCGGATGATCCGGGCGTGTCCGGATGATCCGGGACAGGGTCCGGATGATCCGGGCAGGTCAATCACGGTCGGGAACTGCTCAGGAAGAACTCGAAAACGGCGAGAAATTTGACGATTTCGCGGATTTTGGATGGATTTCGAGGGGGAGAAGGTGGGGAAAAGCAAGATCCACGAGTTACACACCGAATCCACGGATCAAAATCAACAAAACATCGTAAAAACCAATAAATCACAAAAAAAATTTGGGGGCTATTTTTTTGGTGGGGATTTTCGGATTTAGGACGAAATCAACAAAATCAAGCTAGAAAACACGGGGTAGGGGATTCAAAAACGTGATCAACGGGTGTAGGGTGGAACCCTATAGCGTCGATCTTTCACGTTTGGAGTGGATCCTACGGGGAATCACGAAGAACACGCGGAAGCACAGAGGGAAACACGGGGGAAAACGAGAGAGAATCACTCAACCAACAAGGAATCGATCACACAAGTGCTAGATCACCACACACATAAGAGATCCACAAGATCCAAAGTCAACAAAGGTAAGGATACAAAGGAACCGTTCTTCTCCAAAAGGAGGCCTTGATGTTCTTCCCTAGAAGGGGTCTTGAATCCTCTTGGGGGATCTTCTCCGAAGAGGTCGTGATCTTCGAGGAGAAGTATCCAAGTGGATGAGCAAAGGCTCTCACACAAATATGAGCTAATCCAATGCTAAGTCTCAAAGTGAGGAGAGGGGGTCCTATAAATAGACTAGGGGGCGAAGGGGTACATGGGCTCAGCCTAACACGCGCGCACATGTGCTGGCTGGATGATCCGGAGGAGGGGCCGGATGATCCGGGCTGGTCCGGATGATCTGGGTGGAGGCCCGGATGAGCTGGATGCCCGGCTGGTGGCGGCGCAGGGCCGGATGTCCGGCTGGTGGTCCGGATGTCCGGGCAGGGTCCAGATGATCCGGGACTGGGTCCGGATGATTCGGCTTCAGGTTTGACTTCGGGAGTCTTCGGGTGATTTAGCCGGATCGTCCGGGCCGGGGTCCGGATCGTCCGGGCTCTGTCCGAATCGTCCGGGACGCCGTCCGGATCGTCCGGCCATCCTGGTCCTTGGTGCTTTTTCCTCTCCGTCTTCATGCATGTCTTCCGCTTCCGGTTCTCCTTGCTTCCTAGCTTCTTCATGGTTAGCTCCTTGGTGCCTGAGTATGCATAGCGTTTCCGTGAGGTAGTAACCATGTCTCATGTGAATCGAAAGGGGATTGTGAGAGGAGTGATGTCACCTCGGTTTCAAGGGCCCTTGCACGTGCTCGAGTCATAGGTCCTTGTGGGGTTGGATGTGTTGATGTAGAGACCATGGGGATGATGGAAGGATGCTCCACATCACTAATTCTTTGTTCCGGTTCTCTATTAAAAGGAGGCCTTAATATCCCTTAGTTTCCAATAGGACCCCGCTGCCACGGGAGGGCAGGACAAAAGATGGCATGCAAGTTCTTTTCCATAAGCACGTATGACTATATACGGAATACATGCCTACATTACATTGATGAACTGGAGCTAGTTCTGTGTCACCCTATGTTATGACTGTTACATGACGAACCGCATCCGGCATAATTATCCATCGCTAATCCGGTGCCTACGAGTTTTCCATATACTGGTTCTCGCTTATTTACTTTTCCGTTGCTACTGTTACAATCACTACAAAATACCAAAAACATTACTTTTGCTGTCTTTACTTTTGTTACCGTTACCACCATTATCATATTACTTTGCTACTAAATACTTTGCTGTAGATATTAAGTTTCCAGGTGTGGTTGAATTGACAACTCAGCTGCTAATACTTGAGTATTCTTTGGCTCCCCTTGTGTCGAATCAACAAATTTGGGTTGAATACTCTACCCTCGAAAACTGTTGCGATCCCCTATACTTGTGGGTTATCTAGACCTTTTTCTGGCACCGTTGCCGGGGAGCATAGCTCTATTCTTTGATTCACTTGGGATTTATATCTGCTGGACATTATGAAGAACTTGAAAGACGATCGAGCTACTATTTTGCCCTCAACTACGAGGGGAGATAAGGGACTACCATCTAGCCTTGCACTAGATTCTCCTTCTGTTATGAGTAAGTTTGTGACACCTAAACCTACTACTGCTATGAATTCTGATATGTCGCATGTTATTGATGATGCCACTTCTGCTATGCATGATACTTATGATGAAACTACTTCTATGCTTGATACTACTGTGCCCCTTGTTGAATTTCTTGATGAGCAAATTGCTAGATCTAGAGAAAGAGAAATTATTGAACCTGAACACGATGATGTTAGTGATGATGAAACTATGCCTGCTATTCCCGAGGGTTATCTTTTTGATGCTGAATCTTCTGCAGCTATTCTTGCTTGCCAGGATAGACATGAACTTAAGAGGTTGCTAGTTAAATGGAGTAAAGAATCTTTTAGAAATAGAATGAAACCCGACCCTGCTTTTGCTACTTCACCTATCTATGTTCCTGATCAGGATTATTATGATTTTTCTGTTGATCCAGATATAATTACTTTGGTTGAATATGATCCTTTTTATGGCTATGAATCTGGAACTGTTGTGGCACATCTTACTAAGTTAAATGATATAGCTGCCCTGTTTACTAATAATGAGAGATCGCGCTACCTTTATTTACTCAAAATATTTCCGTTCTCATTAAAGGGTGATGCTAAGATATGGTTTAATTCTCTTGATCCTGGTTGTGTGCAAAGTCCCCAGGATATGATTTATTACTTCTCTGCTAAATATTTCCCAGCTCATAAGAAACAAGCTGCTTTGAGGGAAATATACAAATTTGTGCAAATTGAAGAAGAGAGCCTCCCACAAGCATGGGGGAGGCTTCTCAAGTTACTTAATGCTTTGCCTGATCATCCTCTTAAGAAACCTGAAATATTTGATATCTTTTATAATGGACTAACTGATGCTTCCAGAGATTACCTGGATAGTTGTGCTGGTTCTCTTTTCAGGGAAAGAACACAAGATGACGCTGAAATTCTATTGAATAATATGTTGGCAAATGAAAACTTGGGCACCTTCCGAGCTACCTCCTGAGCCAGCTCCTGAGCCAGTTACTGAGCCTATTCCTAAACCAACTCCGAAGAAGAGAGGTGTTCTATTTCTCAGTCCCGAAGATATGCAAGATGCAAAGAAATCTATGAAAGAAAAAGGTATTAAAGCTGAAGATGTTAAGAATTTACCTCCTATTGAAGAAATACATGGTCTTAATTTACCGCCTATTGAAGAAGTATATGATCTCAATTACTTATTTAATGAGGAACCTCCCGATATCCCGACACAGGTAGTAAAGGTAAATTCTCTCTATAGATATGATAAAGCTGAAGTCCCTCCTACTAAAATTGCTAGTCAGTGCTTGGATGAGTTTGATGATTTTATGTTTAAGCAAGATGACTTTAATGCTTATTTTGGTAGACAATTAAAACAGAATACCTTTATGATTAAATGCTTGGGTGATTATATGGCTGATATTAGAGGTGAACTTAAACTCGGTAGTAAACATGCTTATATGGTTATCACTCAAGTAGAACAAGTACTTAAAGCTCAGAAAGAAGCGCTTGATGAAATGAATAGTAAGAAAAATGATTATGCTGTTAAAGTGGCTACTAGAACTGGTAGAATGACTCAGGAACCTTTGTATCCTGAAGGCCACCCTAAGAGAATCGAGCAAGATTCTCAAACAAATAATATTGATGTACCAAGTTCTTCTAAAAGAAAGAAAAAGAAAAATGATAGGACTTTGCAAACTTCTAGTGAACCTATTACTGAACCACCTGAGAATCCAAATGATATTTATATTTCTGATGCTGAAACACAATCAGGAGATGAACATGAACCTAGTGATAATGTTAATGATAATGTTCATGTTGATGCTCAACCTAGTAATGATAATGATGTAGAAGTTGAACCTGCTGTTGATCTTGATAACCCACAATCAAAGAATCAACATTATGATAAGAGAGATTTTGTTGCTAGGAAGCACGGTAAAGAACGAGAACCATGGGTTCAGAAATCCATGCCTTTTCCTCCCAAGCCATCCAAGAAAAAGGATGATGAGGATTTTGAGCGCTTTGCTGAAATGATTAGACCTATCTTCTTACATATGCGCTTAACTGATATGCTTAAAGTAAATCCTTATGCTAAATATGTGAAGGATATTATTACAAATAAAAGAAAGATACCGGAAGCTGAAATTTCCACGATGCTTGCTAATTATACTTTCAAAGGTGGAATACCAAAGAAACTAGGAGATCCAGGAGTACCTACTATACCATGCTCCATTAAAAGAAATTATGTTAAAACTGCTTTATGTGATCTTGGAGCCGGTGTCAGTGTTATGCCTCTCTCTTTATATCGTAGACTTGATTTGAATAAGTTGATACCTACTGAAATATCTTTGCAAATGGCTGATAAATCAACTGCTATACCTGTCGGTATTTGTGAGGATGTGCCTGTTGTGGTTGCAAACGTTACTATTTTAACGGACTTTGTTATTCTTGATATTCCCGAGGATGATAGTATGTCTGTTATTCTTGGAAGACCTTTCCTTAATACTGCAGGGGCCGTTATTGATTGCACCAAAGGCAATGTCACTTTTCATGTTAATGGCAATGAGCACACGGTACACTTTCCGAGAAAACAACCTCAAGTTTATAGTATCAACTCTATTGGAAAAATTCCATCGATTATATTTGGAGGTTTTGAATTTCCTCTCCCTACTATCAAGAAAAAGTATGATATTCTTATTGTTGGGGATTTTCATATCCCCGTTGAGGTAACTTACTGTTATTCGAAATTTCTCCGGTTCCGTGATTATTCGGAATGAGTTTGTTAACAAGACTTGATCAACCTTGTTAGTGGGTTCATTTTGATGACCACGAGATGGATGAAACTAGAAGCACAACCTTCTGTACCCTCTTTATATTTTCTGTTATTTAGTAGAAATAAAGTAAAATAATATTTTTCTGTCTGTCTTCTAACTTATCCGTGCAATATAGAAATATCCTGAAAATAAAAGTCCTCAGAATGCCATGCCAATTTAATATGATTTTTTCGAGAATATTTGAGGATTTACTGTGGAAAAATTACCACGGGGGGAGCTGCCACCTGGCCACGAGGATGGAGGGCGCGCCCTATCCCCCTGGGCATGCCCCCTGCCTCGTGGGCCCACGGTGGCCCTCCTCCACTTATTCCTGCACCCATCTTCTTCCTCTGCCTCACACAAACACGAAAAACCAACTCAAGCACGAGTTCCAGCCCCCGTTGCTGTGATTTTTGATCTCCTTGCTCAAAGCACCTCTCGCAAAACTGCTTGGGGGGATTGTTCCTTGGTATGTGACTCCTCCATTGGTCCAATTAGTTTTTGTTCTAGTGCTTTATTCATTGCAAATTTTTGCTGCATAGGTGACCATGTTCTTGAGCTTGCATGTCAAATTTATATGGTTCCAAGTAGCTCCAATGCTTTATATAGGCTCTAGGCACTTGTGGGTTGTTACTATCAATTTTATTGAAGTTGGTTCACTTTTATTTGAAGTTACTAAAAATTTCAGAAATTTTTCAGAGGAAACATTATGCTTAGGAGGATGTTCCAAGGTGGTCCTTCAAGGAAGCAAGGTCCCAGGCTTGCAATACGTGATGCTGACGAGGAACCACCAAGAGACGCTCTCGTGAGGCCTTGTGAATGGCCATCGGAAAATTTTATGAATCAAGTGGGAATCAAAGAAGAATTTAGCACATATTTGAGTAACGCCGGTCTTGAGGACTTTGAAGCTGACAAATGCCCCTAGTATCATGATCTCACAAGTTCATTTGTGAGGAGGTTTGAGTTTTCATCTTCGCGTAATTCTTCTTCAGCCATGTTTGACCTTTATGACAAATCTTATACCATGGACTTAGAGGATTTTACTTCTGCTTGCAAACTTCCATCTTGGGGTAATGTCAGGGATCCCCCTAAATCTGAATATAGAGACTTTCTTGCTAGAATAACTGTGGGGGAATCTAGAGATATAACACAAGCTACTATAGGGAGCGTTCACTTTCCTACTATACATTATTTTGCTCTCTTCATAGGTAGATGCATAAATGCTAAGGATGAAGCATGTCACATGTGTGTCCCTGATCTCAGCATTCTCAGGAGTGCTGTGTTAGGAGACCAATCTTATCATATGGGAGCCATTGTAGCTCGCAGGTTGCATCAGAATAGACATAGCGAAGATTTCTTTGGAGGAATTTATGCAACCCGCTTAGCTAATTTTCTTGAGATAGACATTCGTGAGGGTGATATGGAATTACCCCCTTCTTATTTAGATTTTGATTCTATGGTTTCCCACCAGTTTGTTGAGAGGACTGAACCACCTCTCCAGTATCGACTAATCTTTAACAGACGTCGTGTAGTCCATATTGCTCTTCTTGCTCCTGCTTTCTTTGATTCACAGGGAAAAAGAAGATATATTATTACCAGAGAGGAGGCAGATGAGTACGAAAGGAGAGCGGAGGCTGCTCGACTCCACGCTACAGCTCAGGCGGCGATAGCCGCTGCGTCACAGTATGATCCCAGCTTCACCTATGGGTATCCGCCAGGCCATCCCTGGCATTAGACCAACTTAGGCCAAAAGCCCAAGCTTGGGGGAGTACATATTTCCCACCGACATTACATTCATGTTCACACACACACACTCATTGCTAGATGTCGGTGCTCATACTTTTTCGTTGTATTATCCATGTTAGTTTAAATTTCTTTTTCTAGTTTTCTTCTTGTGTGTTTGATAAACTTTAAGGAAAACCAAAAAAAATTAGTTAGTCTACTTTCCATGCTTGTAGTAGAATTAAAATGAAAACCCAAATATATTTCCCGTTCTTCTTTTACTTGTTGGGAGCTTTCCCGTGTAAATAGTTTTTATTTCATTTTCTTTTCTTTGGGGGTCAAGAAGACCATATTGAAAATGCTTAGTGGCTCTTATATGCATGATTGATTATTTAACTTAGAGCCCATATTACTTGTCTTCTCTCTTGAGTTGAATGCTTGCAGATTCCAGCTTAGTCCATTGCACGTGCACTCTTATTATTACACACACCGTTCGGTCGTGCAAGTGAAAGGCAATAATGATGATATATGATGGACTAATTGGGAAGAGAAAAGCTGGTATGAACTCGACCTCTTTTTTTTGTAAATATGATGATTCATCGTTCTTGATTCAGCTATTATGAGGTAAACATATTTGCAACGACATTTAGAGATTATAGTTGCTTGTGCCATGCTTGATTAGCTATGAGTTATAATGGTTTACCTTGCGTGCCAACATGCTATTAGAATGATTATGATGTGGTATGATGGGATGGTATCCTCCTTTAAATGAATTGAGTGACTCGACTTGGCACATGTTCACACATGTAGTTGAATCAAATCAACATAGCCTTCACGATATTTATGTTCATGGTGGATTATATCCTACTCATGCTTGTATTCGGTGTAAATTAGTTTTAATGCATGTTTACGACTGTTGTCGCTCTCTCAGTTGGTCACTTCCCAGTCTTTTGCTAGCCTTCACCTGTACTAAGCGAGAATACTGCTTGTGCATCCAAACTCCCTAAACCCCAAAGTTATTCCATATGAGTCCACTATACCTACCTATATGCGGTATTTACCTGACGTTCCAAGTAAATTTGTATGTGCCAAACTCTAAACCTTCAAATAAACATTCTGTTTTGCATGCTCGAATAGCTCATATGTCAACTAGAGCTGCCCTTATCTTCCGTGTTACGCGGGTTATTCTCAAGAGGAGTGGACTCCGCTCCTCATTCACGAGAAAATGGCTGGTATCCGGGATGCCCAGTCCCATGCTTTATGCAAACTAAATCAAAATAACTGCAAACAAAACTCCCCTTGGGACCCAGTGAATGTTGGAGGCACTCGTTGTTTCGAGCAAGCCATGGATTGATGCTTGTGGAGGAAGGGGAGTATTAACTTTACCATTCTGTTTGGGAACTGCCTATAATCTGTTTAGCATGGGAGATATCATCATCTTTTAGTTGTTATGTTGACAATGAAAGTATGCCGCTCAAAATATAATTTATCTCTATTTTCAAAACCGAGCTCTGGCACCTCTACAAATCCCTGCTTCCCTCTGCGAAGGGCCTATCTATTTACTCTTATGTTGAGTCATCACCCTTCTTATAAAAAGCACCCGCTGGAGAGCACACTGTCGTTTGCATTCATTATTATTGGTTTATATTGGGTATGACTTGACAGGATCTCTTTTACCATGAATTACAATGTTTAGTCAGTCCTTGATCTTTAAAGGTGCTCTGCATTTATGTTTTGCGGTCTCAGAAAGGGCTAGCGAGATACGATTTTGTTATATCATGTTATGATTATTTTGAGAAAGTGTTGTCATCCGAGTTTTATTATTATGGCTCGCTAGCTGATTATGCTATTGATATGAGTAATTGTGAGACCTACGTGTTATTGTGAGTATGGTTAGTTCATAATAATTGCTGAAACTTGAATGCTGGCTTTTCATGTTTACAACAACAAGAGAAAACAGAGTTTGTAAAAGTTTTTGCTTTTTCTCTTTCAGTTTGTCAACTGAATTACTTGAGGACAAGCAAGGGTTTAAGCTTGGGGGAGTTGATACGTCTCCGTCGTATCTACTTTTCCAAACACTTTTGCCCTTGTTTTGGACTCTAACTTGTATAATTTGAATGGAACTAACCCGGACTGACGCTGTTTTCAGCAGAATTGCCATGGTGTTGTTTTATGTGCACAAAATAAAAGTTCTCAGAATGACCTGAAACTCCACGGAACACCTTAGAAAAAACAATAAAAAATCCTCACAAAAGACGAAGACCAGGGGGCCCACACCCTGTCCACGAGGGTGGGGGGCGCCCCCCCTACCTCGTGGGCCCCCTGGTGGCCCTTCGACGCCTACTCCAACTCCATATATTGGCTTTTGGGGAGAAAAAAATCAGAGAGAAAGAATAATCGCGTTTTATAATACGGAGCCGCGGCCAAGCCCTAATCTCTCTCGGGAGGGCTGATCTGGAGTCCGTTCGGGGCTCCGGAGAGGGGGATTCGTCGCCGTCGTCATCATCAACCATCCTCCATCACCAATTTCATGATGCTCACCGCCGTGCGTGAGTAATTGCATCGTAGGCTTGCTGGACGGTGATGGGTTGGATGAGATTTATCATGTAATCGAGTTAGTTTTGTTAGGGTTTGATCCCTAGTATCCATTATGTTTTGAGATTGATGTTGCTATGACTTTGCTATGCTTAATGCTTGTCACTAGGGCCCGAGTGCCATGATTTCAGATCTGAACCTATTATGTTTTCATGAATATATGTGTGTTCTTGATCCTATCTTGCAAGTCTATAGTCACCTACTATGTGTTATGATCCGGCAACCCCGAAGTGACAATAATCGGGACCACTCCCGGTGATGACCATAGTTTGAGGAGTTCATGTATTCACTATGTGCTAATGGTTTGTTCCGGTTCTCTATTAAAAGGAGGCCTTAATATCCCTTAGTTTCCAATAGGACCCCGCTGCCACGGGAGGGTAGGACAAAAGATGTCATGCAAGTTCTTTTCCATAAGCACGTATGACTATATACGGAATACATGCCTACATTACATTGATGAACTGGAGCTAGTTTTGTTTCACCCTATGTTATGACTGTTACATGACGAACCGCATCCGGCGTAATTATCCATCGCTAATCCGGTGCCTACGAGTTTTCCATATACTGGTTCTCGCTTATTTACTCTTCCGTTGCTACTGTTACAATCACTACAAAATACCAAACACATTACTTTTGCTGTCTTTACTTTTGTTACAGTTACCACCACTATCATATTACTTTTCTACTAAATACTTTGCTACAGATATTAAGTTTCCAGGTGTGGTTGAATTGACAACTCAGCTGCTAATACTTGAGAATATTCTTTGGCTCCCCTTGTGTCGAATCAACAAATTTGGGTTGAATACTCTACCCTCGAAAACTGTTGCGATCCCCTATACTTGTGGGTTATCAGCGGCGCGCCCTACCTGTTGACCGAGAGCCCGATGGCCAGCGGGACCCACCAGGCGACGGGCCCCAGTAGCCGGCGGAGAAGCCGGTGACCCTAGACACTGACGGCTCGGGCCGACACCCGGCCGGATTACCATTGCACCCCTAGGGGGTAGGCCTATATAAACCCCCAAGGGCACCCATGCAAAGGGTTCAGCCTCTTAGATTACACACACATATAGAGAGAGGAGTAGAGCTAGCCTTGCCCTTCTTCCTCCTCTAGCCGAACAGCTCAAGGAGCAAGCTTGTAGCTACTTGTCGATCTAGTGATCTTGCGGAGACCCTGCAGAGTAGGACTAGGGGTGTTATCTCCTAGGAGAGCCCCGAACCTGTGTAAGATGAGTCGGCGTGCATGTTTACGCCTTATCCCGTTTCCAGGCACCGGCGACGTCTTACTAGCTCCCACAATGATTAGCCATCCTTTGGCATATGTCGCACCAACCACCCGACATTTGGCGCCCCCCGTGCGGATAGGTGCCCTGTTGTCCGGAGACCTGCTCTGTACGGGAACCTTGTTCCTCCCTGGCGAGCGCAGCCAGCCCGGCACGCCCGATGGCATTTGCACCGACGCGCTGCATGGCGTGGAAGTCGCCTGCGCGGCGAGCTGCCTCGCTGATCTCATCGGCGAGATCCGCCTCTCCGACGAGCCCGCGCCAGGCGCGGGCGCAGCCAGCTCCGAGAGCTGCTTCATCGACCACCTTGGCAAGCTCGACATCACCAACGAGCCTGGCTCCGACTTGGAGTCTATCGGCTCCACCGACCCGATGCTTGTCGACTCCGACACGACATCCCTCGATGCCTTCCCCACTAACGCGGTGGTCATTGACACCCGCTCCCTCGTGCCGACAGCAGCGGCAGCACCATCACAGAGGTGCTCGTCATCAGCCATGGCGGAGCATCCGGCGCGGACGCCCATGACCCGCTGCAGGCGACGATGTGAGACGTGTCTGCACCCATCGCAGGCGATGCTGACGCCAAGACGCTGGAAGCCCACTGCCTTGCACTCATCGAGAGTGGCAAGAAGCTAGCCACTATGAGACGCCTCACCGAGGCCTATCAGCGTGAGGTTGATCGTGTCGTCTGTGGCACGCCGGCTGCAGGCGGGCCTAGTCGCGTGGGTGTTGTCAAACAGCGCGGCACGACCATCGCCAACATGCTGGGGGCCGACCACCCAGTCTATGCCACACCCATCGAGAACCTGCATGCTGCCCAGGCGGCAGCAGACGAGCTAGAAAACTTGGATGGCAACAAGCGACGCTGCATGAGGGAGCGCGTTCAGCAGCTCATCGACGTGGCGGCCGTGCAGCAAGAAGTCGGCGCGTGCGTCAAGAATCCCCCTCCCCTCTGAGCGCAAGGCACGACCTCCCAGATGCTGACTGCGGGCGGCGCCCGCGACCAAAGACACAGAGAGCTATCTGCTAGCCGCAGTCGGACGCGCCTCACCATCGAGTGTGACCAAGATGGCCGCCCACGAGCTATGGAGCAGCGGGACGACTGTCCGCCTCCCCCTTCACCACGCAGGGAGAGGTACGCCTCCCCGCCGCCTGTTGAGCACCCAACGCTCAGCAGCCGGCTGGGCCGCCATGAAGGAATTGGAGAAAATGACGCCCGCCATCGGATCGACCGCCTGGCGTGATCCCTAGCGCTAGAAGAAGAAGATGCGATCGGTCCGCCTTGTTTTGGCCCCCGCATTCGTGACAAGCCCTTCCCCAAAGGGTTCTTGCTCCCAAGAGACACACCCAAATACAACGGCTCGGTGAAGCCGGAAGACTGGCTGGTCGACTACTCCACTGCAGTCAGCATAGCAAACAGCAACAAGCGCGTTGCCTTGAAGTACGTCCCCCTCATGCTTCAGGGCACAATGCGCACTTGGCTGAACAACCTCAAGCCCTAAAGCATCAACAGCTGGGTAGATTTCACTGAAGTCTTCATCCGCAACTTCACCAGCACTTACAAGCGACCGCCCAAGCCTCGCCAGCTCTCTCTGTGCGTCCAAGGCCCATCTGAGTCCACTCGCGACTACCTGACGCGGTGCGCCGAACTCCGCAACTCCTGCGAAGGGGTGCATGGGGTGCAAGCCATAGAGTACTTCACCGCCGGGTGCAGAGAAGGCACGCTCCTCAAGCACCGACTCCTGTGCGACGAGCCAGCTACACTCGACGAGCTATTGAACATAGCAGACAAATACGCCACTGCCGACTTCTCTATGAAGTCGGAGCTTCGGGTGGATGCCTCTGGGAAGGTGCTCCCTCCGGCTTCTAGAACACCGGCTGGCGACACCAGTCGGCGCCCGCAACAAAACGACAACAAGCGCAATGCCCCGATGTCGGCTTCCACCAGCCGGCAGGTGGCAACAGTTGAGGATCAGCAACCAGAGGGGCAGGCCATACCCAAGCGTCAGAAAGACGGCAAGCCGGCCTGGCAGCCAGCCTTTTCCTATGAGCAAACCCTTGATGCACCCTGCAAGTTCCACAGTGGCGTGAAGCCATCCAATCACACCACCCGGAAGTGCCACTGGCTTACCCGAATCTCCAAGGGCGAGGGACTGCTGCCTCCTCCGCCTGCTAGCCAGCCGCCTCCGGCTCCTCAGCAGCCGGCGGCCCGTCCTGCAGTCGGAGCCATACAAGATGAATTCCTCGAAGAGCATGGAGCCTACGTTGTCTTCACAAGCCAGGCCGAAGACAGGCGCAGCCGGCGCCAGTAGCACCAAGAGGTCAACGTTGTCGCCTCCAAGGTCCCAGAGTTCATGCACTGGTCTGAGAAGCCCATCAGTTGGAGCCTAGCTGACCACCCGAAGCTGATTCCTTCTCCGGGTTCCTATGCCCTAGTGTTGGATGCCACCTTTGCAACAGAGAGGCGAACTGCTCGTTTTTCCCGAGTCCTGATAGATGGTGGCAACAGCATCAACATCCTTTACCGTGACACCATGGAAAAGCTAAACATCAAGACGAAGCAGCTCCAGCCCAGCTGGACTGTCTTCCATGGCATTGTGTCCGGCCTTTCCTGCTCACCAATCGGCAAGATCAAGATAGATGTCCTCTCCGGAGACAAAGATCACTTCCGTTGCGAAGCAATTTGGTTTGAGGTAGTGGACCTGGAGAGCCCTTATCATACATTACTTGGCCGACCTGCTCTGGCCAAGTTCATGGCTGTGCCTCATTACGCCTACCTCAAGATGAAGATGTCGGGAACCAAGGGCATCACCACCATAGTCGGAAACTACAAGAAGTCGTCTGCCTGCACCACAACAAGCAGCCGGCTGGCTGAGTCCCTTGTGATTGCTGCAGAGAAGAAGCTCCTTGACCGGGTTGTAGCCATGGCTAGCAAGCAGTCGGACCTGTCGGACCCCAAGGAGTCAGAGACCCAGGGCTCCTTCCAGCCGTCCAGGAAACCAAGAAGATACACTTGGACCCGGACCACCCGGAGAGATTCGCTCTTGTCGGAACCAACCTTGACAGCAAATCGGAAAGCGAGCTCGTCGATTTACTCTGTGAGAATCGGGATATCTTTGCATGGTCCCCCAAGGACATGTCGGGTGTTCCGACGGATTTCGCCGAGCACAAGCTACATGTCAGAGCATATGCAAAACCAGTCAAGCAACCCCTCCGCTGACTGTCGGAAGAGAAGAGAAGAATTGTTGGTGAAGAGATAGCCCGGCTCCTAGCAGTCGGCTTCATTATGGAAGTGTTTTTTCCAGAGTGGCTAGCCAACCCAGTCCTTGTACTGAAGAAGAAGAACAAGTGGCGCATGTGCATTGATTATACTAGCCTCAACAAAGCTTGCCCCAAAGATCCGTTTGCTTTGCCTCGAATTGATCAAGTAATAGACTCCACAGCCGGATGCGAGCTATTGAGTTTTTTGGATGCCTACTCAGGGTACCACCAGATCAAGTTGAACCTGGCTGACCGCCTGAAGACTGCCTTCATCACATCATTCAGAGCCTTCTACTACCTGACCATGACATTTGGCTTGAGGAATGCTGGTGCCACCTTTAAGCATTGCATGCAGAAGTGCCTCCTCAAACAGCTCAGCACAAATGCCCACGTCTATGTAGACGATATTGTGGTGAAGACGGAGAAGCACGGCACCTTGCTGGACGATCTCAAGGAAACATTTGACAATCTACACCGCTTTCAGATCAAGCTCAACCCCGAGAAATGTGTCTTTGGAGTACCAGTCGGCCAGCTCCTTGGTTTCCTGGTCTCTGAACGCGGCATTGAGTGCAACCCTGTGAAGATCAAAGCCATCAAGAGGATGTAGATACCCACCCAGCTGCGAGACGTCCAAAAGTTCACCGGGTGCTTGGCATCCCTCAGCCGCTTCATCAGTCGGCTGGGAGAGAAGGCTCTTCCCTTGTACCAGCTCATGAAGAAAACCACTCACTTTGAGTGGATTGACCAGGTGGACGAAGCCTTTTCCCAGCTGAAGTAGATGTTGACCACACCGGCTGTCCTGGCGGCTCTGACTGACAGAGAGCCCATGCTTCTTTACATTGCCGCAACCAGCCGGGTGGTCAGCACAGTCATCTTGGTACAGCGCCCAGAAGACGGCAAGGCACAGCTGGTCCATAGGCCCGTGTACTATATGAGCGAGGTGTTGTCAGCCTCAAAGCAGAATTATCCCCACTACCAGAAGATGTGCTACACCGTGTACTTTGCCGCCAAGAAGCTGAACCATACTTTCAAGAGCACCCCATCACGGTCGTTTGCACTGCCCCACTTTCCGAAATCATGGGCAGCCGAGACGCATCAGGCCGGGTGGCCAAGTGGGCCATCGAGCTGGCTCCATACACCATCTTCTACCAGCCTCGCACCGCCATCAAGTCCCAAGTGCTGGCCGACTTCCTCATCGACTGGGCAAAGACCCAGTACCTGCCACCAGCGCCCGACTGCACCCATTGGCGGATGCACTTTGACGGCTCAAAAATGTGCATCGGACTTGGAGCCGGCATCGTCCTCACCTCTCCCAAAGGCGACAAGCTCAGATACACATTGCAAATCCATTTCGCCGCCTCCAACAATGTGGCCGAGTACGAGGTGCTCGTACACGGGCTCCGGCTGGCCAAAGAACTCGGCATCTGCCGGATCCTGTGCTACGGCGACTCGGATTTGGTGGTCCAACAGTCGCCCAATGACTGGGACGCCAAAGATGCAAACATGGCAAGCTACCGCTTCCTCGTCCAGCAACTAATCGGATACTTCGAAGGGTGCGAGTTCCTTCACGTGCCACGGGCCGACAACAAGCAAGAAGATGCCCTGGCACGAACCGGCTCCACCCCGCAAGCCATACCAACCGGCGTCTCCCTTCAGTGCCTCCTCAAGCCGTCTATCAAGCCTTCGCCAGAATCAGATTCCATCTTCATGCCGGCTGCCCCCGAAACAGTCGGATCCGGCTAGGGAACCTCAGCAGTCAGCTCGGGGACTTCGGCAGGTGGCTCGAGGACTGCTGCAGCTGCACCCGGCCTGGAGACTGCAGTAGTCAGCCCGGGGACTTCAACGACACAGCAGGCGGTGGTCGACTCCAACCCACCACCTCCCAGCCCAACCTCCCTAGTTGTCGTGGCTATGCTGACGGTAGAAGAAGTCGCAACTCCATCATGGGCACAACCCATTCTCAATTTTCTAGTGAACAGAGAGCTGCCGGCTGATGAGTGCTTGATGTCTACTACACAACCTTCTTCTTGTAGACGTTGTTGGGCCTGCAAGTGCACATGTTTGTAGGACAGTAGCAAATTTCCCTCAAGTGGATGACCTAAGGTTTATCAATCCATAGGAGGCATAGGATGAAGATGGTCTCTCTCAAACAACCCTGCAACCAAATAACAAAAAGTCTCTTGTGTCCCCAACACACCCAATACATGGTAAATTGTATAGGTGCACTAGTTCGGCGAAGAGATGGTGATACAAGTGCAATATGGATGGTAGATAAAGGTATCATAATCTGAAATAATAAAAACAGCAAGGTAACAAGTGATAAACGTGAGCGTAAACGGTATTGCAATGATAGGAAACAAGGCCTAGGGTTCATACTTTCACTAGTGCAAGTTCTCTCAACAATAATAACATACAAAGATCATATAACAAGCCCTCAAAATGCAACAAAGAGTCACTCCGAAGCCACTAATAGCGGAGAACAAACGTAGAGATTATGGTAGGGGTACAAAACCACCTCAAAGTTATTCTTTCGAATCAATCTATAAAAGAGTTCGTACTAGAATAACACCTTAAGACACAAATCAACCAAAACCCCAATGTCACCTAGATACTCCATTGTCACCTCAAGTATCCGTGGGCATGATTATACGATATGCATCACACAATCTTAGATTCATCCAACCAACATAAAAGTAGTTCAAAGAGTGCCCCAAAGTTTCTACCGGAGAGTCAAGAACGTGTGCCAACCCCTATGCATAGGTTCCCAATGTCACGAAACCCGCAAGTTGATCACCAAAACATACATCAAGTGGCACATGATATCCCATTGTCACCACAGATAATCACGGCAAAACATACATCAAGTGTTCTCATAAAAGACTCAATCCGATAAGATAACTTCAAAGGGGAAACTCAATTCATCACAAGACAGTAGAGGGGGAGAAACATCATAAGATCCAACTACAATAGCAAAGCTCGGGATACATCAAGATCGTGCCATAGAGGAACACGATAGAGAACATGAGAGAGAGAGAGAGAGAGATCAAACACATAGCTACTGGTACATACCCTCAGCCCCGAGGGTGAACTACTCCCTCCTCGTCATGGATAGTGCCGGGATGATGAAGATGGCCACAGGTGAGGGTTCCCCCCTCTGGTAGGGTGCCGGAACATGGTCCTGATTGGTTTTTGGTGGCTACAGAGGCTTGCAGCGGCAGAACTCCCGATCTATCTTCTATTCTGGAAGTTTTAGGGTACATAGGTATATATGGGTGCAGGGGATACGTTGGTGGAGCTACAGGGGCCCCACGAGGTAGGGGTGCACGCCCTAAGGGAGGGGGGTGGGCGCGCCCCCCACCCTCGTGGGCAGCCCGTATCTCCCCTGACGTGCACTCCAAGTTCCCTGGGTTGCTTTCCTTCCAAAAATAACTTCTCCAGTTGATTTTGTTCCGTTTTGACTCCGTCTGATATTCCTTTTCTTCGAAACACTGAAATAGGCATAAAACAGCAAACCTGGGCTGGGCCTCCGGTTAATAGGTTAGTCCCAAAAATAATATAAAAGTGGATAATAAAGCCCAATATTGCCCAAAACAGTAGATAATATAGCATGGAGCAATCAAAAATTATAGATACATTGGAGACGTATCAGATCTCAGCCCAGCAAGTTTAGCGTCGGGCAGGAGCCTACACAATAGTAAACAGAGAGCTTGTCAGGTGCAGCGTGAATGGAGTCTTCCAGCATTGCGTGGAGCCAGAGAAAGGCATGGTAATCCCCAAAGATATCCATCAAGGCGAGTGCGGCCACCACGCGGCCTCAAGATCACTTGTTGCCAAAGCCTTCCGCCACGGTTTCTTCTGGCCGGCTGCTTTGGAAGACGCCAAAGATATGGTCATGCATTGCAAGGGGTGCCAGAAATTCAGCTGCAAGCAACACCTTCCGGCTTCTGCACTCAAGACCATCCCCCCTCACTTGGCCTTTTGCCGTCTAGGGCTGGACATGGTGGGCCCATTCAAGACAGCACGCGGCGGCATGACCCATCTTCTTGTCGCCGACAAATTCACCAAGTGGATCGAAGCAAAGCCAATCAAGAAGTTGAATGGGCCGACTATTGTGACCTTCATCGCAGATATCACCGTCCGGTATGGCATACCACACAGCATCATCACTGACAATGGCACAAATTTTGCCAAAGGAGCATTGGCCCGTTTCTGCGCGACACAGGGCATCCGACTGGACCTAGCGTCCGTTGCACATCCGCAGTCAAACGGCCAAGTCGAGCGAGCAAACGGCCTCATCCTCTCTGGCATCAAGTCCTGATTGGTCGAGCCACTGGAGCGCTCGGCCGGCTGCTGGATCGACGAGCTGTCGACCATCCTCTGGAGCCTGCGCACCACTCCGAACAAGTCAACCGGATTCACTCCTTTCTTCCTTGTGTATGGGGTCGAGGATGTCATCCCAACTGACATCGAGTTCGACTCACCTCGTGTCACCATGTACACGGAGGCGGAGGCGAAGGAAGCACGAGAAGACGGCGTCGATCTGCTAGAAGAGGGCCGGCTATTGGCACTCAGCCGGTCCGCCATCTACCAGTAGAGCCTGCGCCACTACCACAGTCAGAAGGTCAAGCCAAGATCCTTCCAAGAGGGAGACCTTGTGCTCCGGCTGATCCAGCGAACAACCGGCCAGCACAAGCTCTCGACCCCTTGGGAAGGCCCCTTCATCATCAGCAAGGCCTTGGGCAACGACTCCTACTACCTGATTGATGCACAGAAGCCCAGGGCGTGCAAGAGGGATGACTCCGGCATGGAATCAGAA
The DNA here is from genome assembly GCF_018294505.1 of Triticum aestivum. Classification (NCBI taxonomy): domain Eukaryota; kingdom Viridiplantae; phylum Streptophyta; class Magnoliopsida; order Poales; family Poaceae; genus Triticum; species Triticum aestivum. Next base: position 216,152,537 of record NC_057813.1, on the reverse strand, counting down.
CGCCCATGAAACATAAATCTCCTTCGAAGATTTCACAGTTGATGCAGTATGTACCATGCTTCCTTTTGTACTAAGCGCAAGACATCGGGTCCCCCGAGGAGCACTCGGGGACTACCATTTTTATCTATATGATAAGTTTCATGCCTATGAAATGTGTTACTTCACTTTTCCGCCTGGCACCAGGTTCGACCAGTCGGCCCGGAGGCTTGCCTCCTTGTATTATGTCAGTGCTACATGTAGTCAGACAAGTAATGTGCCGGCACCTCAGCCCTCTCTTGCCACAAGCCGCAGATCGCAGAGCAGCTGTCCGGCTGGCAAGAGTCAAAGGCAGGAAACGCTGCCCAGATGAAAAATGGCTAAGGACCAAAGCATTTACATAAGATAGGCTGGCTTCCCGCCTCGCCAACCGGCTGTTGAGTAGTCGGCCGGCCGGCTTCTCACTTACCTTGCTACGTCCTAGGTGGCCGAAGTCCTTGTCCTCCCAAACGGCTAAGTACTTGACCCAGCCACGGTCCACGGAGCAGCCGCCTGGTTGGCAAGACGACAGCCAAGGGATGGCGGCAAAGGAAAATGCCAAAAAGGATCAAAAAGCAAGACAAGTCGGAATTGAACGCAAGCATATCATGTGCAAAATAATATTTACATAAGCAAGGCTTTCAAGTTGGAATTCAACAAAGTTTGAATACACCCCCAGTGGGTGGAACTGTGCGAATTTAACAAGTGTTGTTCAAAAGACTACTAGGCAGGAAGAGATAAAGATAAGTCGGTCGCCTAGGCGAGGGGAGCAGCAGGTGGGTCCGGCAGGTTGGTGGAGTTGGTGGCACTGGCTGGTGGAGTGGTCGGCTGGCGAGTCTCAGCTTGGTCGTCCCCAGCAGCAGTCGACGCACTCGCACACGGCTTGTTGCTTGAGGCACGGTCGAGTGGAGGCTGGCAGTCCGCTCCGTCCTCCGGCACGGCGTCTTCACCATCCTCGCTCTCCTCGTCTTCGCCCACGTCACTGGAGGCGATATCCTTCGCCGAGTCCTTGTTGTATTCCGGGTTCAGCCCAAACAAGTCCGGCGGCACCTCAGCACCCTCTTCGTTCAGCTCAGGGACGAAGAAGCTGGTGTCGGTGTAGTCGGTGATCTCCGCGGTGTGATGAATGAGAGTCAGCCTCACCGCCACCAACTCTTCACTGGCTCCTGCCGGAACGTGGCCAACTGGGCAAGATCTAGCCCAGGGTACCACGCCCTGACAAACTCCAGGGCCTGCCTTGCGCCTGCCCGGGCCGAGGATCCCTTCCATGCCTTGAAGTGGCCGACAGCCATGTCCAGCCAGTCGGCAGTCCAACTGGGGTGCGTGGAGCATGGACGCCTGGCCAGAGGGCGGAGATCACCTGGGCTAAGACACGATGCAGGTGGCGGAGCATCCGATGAGCCAGCTGGAGACGAGCCTAGATGGCAAGGAGCTGCTCGTTGAGCGATGACGGGCATTTGCCGCTATCTCTGCACCAGTCTGCCTCAGCTCTTCGCGGTGAGCTTATGGCTTGGCTGGCGACGACGGCATAGCCTGGGAAGTACTCGTAAGATAAATAGAAATATGAAGTCGGAAGCCGGATCATATAATAGGCGGCAGAAGAAGGAAGGAAGAAGGCAACTCACCACCGACCATGTCCTCGATCCGGCCGTAGCCGTCGTTCAGCGCCCTCTCCATGTTGGCCCAGTTTGAGCACTGAGTCTCGAACTCGGCTTGGAAAGTGGCCTCGCTGTCCTTCACCGTCTGAAGGGCCGCCTTGTGAAGCTCTGCCTGCTCAGCCAGCTCCTTGACCAGAGGGTCGCACTCCCGGGCCACCTTGCTGCACTCCTCCTCCTTGGCGCACAGCGCGGTTTGGGCCTCACCCAGCTGTTGCTGCAAGGCGGTGTTGGCCTCTGCAAAGACAAAAAAGAAAGATGGTTAGTAATCAAGAAAGAAGTTGCCGGAGAGATCCGGCCCGACTGCTCGGTAGTCGGCCCGAATCTCGGGGACTACACCTAGCGAGTGCGATGTCGCGCCCCCACAAGAGAGAGAAGGCGGAGTGCTTACTCGGGCTCTCGGATAAGTTAGCAGTCTTATGGGCCAGCTCCCGGACCTTGGAGTTGAAGGCAGGCGCGTGGAGATTGTGATAGTCCTACAACAAAGACAACAGAAAGAGAAAGCAAGTCAACACTTGAGCCTGCTTGAAAGTTTCAGGCCGCCTGCTCAGCAGCCCCCCCGGAACTCGGGGACTAACCTAGTGGGGGCGGTGACGCGTCCCCACGGAAGAGTACAAGAATCAAAGACAAGATACATACCTGGATGACCGCCCGCGACGCCAGAAACTCCTGCGTGTAATGCTGGAGAGCGGCGGCCTAAGCATGGAGCCGGGCCCGAACGTCCTGCGCGGCCGTGTTCAGAACGGCCGTCCCGCTCCCGGGCATCCACTCCGGCAAGCCGATGCTGGTGGCCTCCACCTCCAGGGCCGACGAGCTCGCGGCCCCGGCCTCCTGCGGTCGTGGCGCCAAAGCTGCCTTCACCACATGTCGGCGTGCCGGACAGCGGTTCACATTGGTCGCCCTCACTGCTAGCTCACCACCAGTCGGCGGCACCGGTGGTGCGTTAGGCTGGCCGCCTCGGTCCTCGACGGTCCGCGTCGGTGGAGGCATCTCCGCCCCCAGGGCGATGCCGTCGCCCACCTCCCTCTCCATGACCGGCTCGTCATCGCCGGCTCCTCCAGGCGGCGCCGAGACCTCAGGTGCGGGTGGCACGGCGTGAAGGGGGATGACGAGTTGCGGGGCCTGGTCGCGTGCGGTCTCTTCCGCTTGCGCCTTGGCCACAGCGTCCGCTTTGGCCTAGGTCGTGGTGTTGGCTTGTGCCTTCGCGTCCTCGTCCGCCTCCTCCTGTGCCGCCTTGGCCGCCGCCGCCTCCTCCCGCTGCTCGCACGCCTCTTGCGCGTTCCTCTTGGTCGCTGCCTGGAGCTCAGTGCGTGGGTCTATGCATCAAGTGTTGGTGGAGCCCTCTGCCGTCCCGACCACAGAGGCGGCGCCAGATCACTCGAGAGAGAGCAGGGCCCTGATCAAGCAAAGTAAAAAAGAGTTCAGAAAGACGTTAGAGAGGAAAGGGAAGAAAGGGCGCGAGAGGAATCAGCACTTACGCAGACACCGTCGGGGGCTGCTTCGCGACCTTCCGAAAGCGGGTCGCCTTCGCGGCGGCCTCCTCCCGCTTGGTCGCCGTCGCCGAGCTCTTGGACTTCTTTCGCTGACTGTCGTACATCGACGGCGCAGCCCGACGCTTTAATGCGCCACCTGGGGTGGTGGGTGTTGCTGATGAGCTCGCGCCCGCCTAGTTGGTAGCCGGCTGGCGGCACGGCGCGATCTCCTCATCATTGTCTGGCCATTCGTCGAGGTTGCCTCCACCTCTAGAGCCGCCTGCTCCGCCACCACCGCCCGTAGCGTCGTCTTCTTCCAGGGCGGCCGCCCCCAAGTCAGGGTCGTCCATGTCACTCACCGATCGGTCGGCGAGATATTCGTGGCCCTGCTCTAAGGCGTCGACTGCCAACTGGGTGCTGGAGATCTGTTTCATGGCCGACTGGTCAGGCGGCAAAGGAGAACCTGGCAACTAAAAATAAAAGGGAAAAAGTTGAAGACTCACCGCAGGCGGCGGGTGCCCACGGGAGTACGGCTCCTTGCCGAACTGCCACTCCTCCTCCGGGAGTTTGAAGTTCGAGATGTAGTTCACCAGGTGAGCCACCTCCGCGCGTGGCATCTCCTTGGTGCATATCCGGCATGGGTCTCGGTGCCCGCTCATCTGGCTGATCATATGAGGCCGGCCTTGGAGGGGGAGCACCCGGCGCGCCACGAAGGCGGTCAGCAGATCCAACCCCTTTAGGCCTTCTACCTCCGTCAGCACCTTGAGTCGTGCGATGGCGGCGGAGGAGGCAGCCGACAGGTTCTTCGGGCAAAACGCCCAGTTGGTGCGGGGTTCGGCCGGCGGGTCGGCTACATAAGCCGGCAGGTTGATGAAGTTGGCTACCGGGTGGACGTTCTTGACATAAAAGTAGCATTTTTGCCACAGGTTGACCGACTGTGTCAAGCTGATGGACGGGAAGCAGTTGTCGGCAGCTGGATGCCGCACCGCGACAAAGGCACCGCAGTGCGCCGCCTGCCCCTTGGCGAAGGTGCTGAACTTGGTGTACAACCCCCCCCCCCCCGAGCTTGAGGGGGGAGGATGCGGAGGAAGCCTTCGCAAAGCATCACGAAGGCCGAATGCAACACCATCGTGTTTGGCGTGGGGTGGTGCAGCTGGAGGCGGTAGAACTGGAGGAAGGAGCGGAGGAAGCCGCTCGCCGGCAGGCCGGAGCCGCGAAGGCAGTGCGACCGAAAGATGACGCGTTTGCCTTCCTCCGGTGCCGATGAAATCTCCCTTTCCGGCGGCAGGCATACCTACACGAAGCCCTTGCCGGGCAGCCGCCGTGTCTAGTGGAGGAAAGAGAGGTGATCCTCATGGACGTTGGATCCGTCCCAATCCCCGGAACTCGGCCGCTTGCACGCGATTGACACTTGAGAGCTAGACTGAGGTGCGGTGCGACGGCGAGTATGCGAACCCGCGGCGGAGCAGCAGCGCTGCGGGGTGGCTGGGGACGGCGGCGATGAACCACAGCAAGAGCAGAGAGAGGAAGAAGGAGATGGCAAAGGGTAAGGAGGGCGCGCATGCGTCTGCCGCTCCCCTCCTCCCCCTACTTATAGCCATGGGCGGCGGAGCCGAGGGGGCGGGGCGTGGGGATCGTGGAATTAACTGCACCCACGTCCCCACGACCCCGCGTTTACCGCGCCATAACTGCATGCATTTACCGCACCCGAAACACCAACAATCTGCCTCGGCCACAGCAGATCCGCACATGTGCTGAGGCACGATAGTGGCGGGCCCCAGCCTGCGGCGATGTCTCGTCGCGCACGTAGGCTGGCAGGCTGGTCCAGCCGGCTAGCGCCGCGTGGCGCGCGGACAGAGGGCGGCTGGCTCGACGCCCGACGAGCGAGCCATGTAGCTCTTGCCTTCGCGTTTCGAAATTAACCAGATGGCGTGCCTGGTCGCGGCCGACTCCTAGTTGTTGGCTCTTCAGAGTAGGAAGCGGCCGAGGCCTCTTGCCTCTTCAGCCGTGATGCCCCACCAGCTTCGGGGACTACTGTCGGAGTAAATGACTGCGGGTAGCCCTATCTGCTCCCCATGACGTTTCAAGACATCGCGGCCGGCTGCGCCCCTCAAGAATCAAAGACAAAGGGCCGCCTTCTTGTGGCTGGCTGGTCCAAGCGGTCGGCTGTAGGAAGGCGGCAAGGCCCAAAGAGCGGCCCCAGAGTGGGCCGACTCCTAGTAGGCGACCACCAGAGTGGCCAACTCCTAGCAGGCGGCCCACCCTTGCACCCTCAAGTTTGCACCCACATAACAACGACAAGACAGGGCGTGGCTATAGTACTGCCTGCCACCCCCGAATCTCGGAACGAGCGTGGCCATAGTGCAGCGTACCAGGCGGCCATCCCTAGCCCGACGCGGCACTATTGCCATGCTGACCATGACATCATCCATGGCAGAGCAGCCATGCTCCCACGACAGGCTGTCGGTACGGCCCGCAGGCGATGGGCCCTACCTGTCTGTGAGATACCAGAAGGCGGCCTATCTAGACCAATCGGCATGGGGGAAGCCGTCTCCCAATAGCCGGCCTTCCCCTTCCCTAGAAGTTTGTTTACCATTAACCAGATAACACAGGGTGTGGCTACAGTGAATGCCTACCAGGCGGCGATATAGTAGCCATGCCCTCCCGGACTAAGCCCTCGTCATTAGAGGCAGGGCTATAGTGATGAGAAGCCGACAGGTCCCATAGGCGGTGGGCCCTACCTGTTGGCCGAGAGCCCGGAAGCCGGCGGGACCCACCAGGCGACGGGCCCCAGCAGCCAGCGGAGAAGCCAGTGACCCTAGACACTGACGGCCCGGGCCTACACCCGGCCGGATTACCATTGTACCTCTAGGGGGTAGGCATATATAAACCCCCTAGAGTACCCATGCAAAGGGTTCAGCCTCTTAGATTACACACACATATAGAGAGAGGAGTAGAGTTAGCCTTGCCCTTCTTCCTCCTATAGCCAAACAGCTCAAGGAGCAAGCTTGTAGCTACTTGTCGATCTAGTGATCATGCGGAGACCCCGCAGAGCAGGACTAGGGGTGTTATCTCCTAGGAGAGCCCCAAACCTCGGTAAGATGCGTCGGCGTGCATGTTTACGCCTTATCCCGTTTCCAGGCACCAGTGACGTCTTACTAGCTCCCACAATGATTAGCTATCCTTTGGCATATGTCGCACCAACCACCCAATAATTCTAGCATGAATAATAAACATTTATCATGAATAAGGAAATATAAAATAACAACTTGATTATTGCCTCTAGGGCATATTTCCTTCAAGCTCGCCGCGGCCGCAAGCGCAGCTCCCCGCTCGCGTCGGCTCCGGCGTCCCTCAGCCGCAGTCACCGGCACTGGGATTCTAGGGATTCAGTGACAGAGAGGAACAACAGCAGGGAAGAACTGGATACATATTTGCGTGAAGGTGGGGATAAGGATTCTCGGAAGAGCGGTGGTCAAGCGGTCACATGGGTCTAGGTGCGTGCGCGACAAGGGGACCGGCCCAGTTTCAGCTGCTGCACCGAACCCAAACATTTACCTTGTGTTTCGAGAAAGCGTGCACTTTATTAGCTCAAATGAAGCATTAAGAACCTAAGAAATAAATAAAAAAGGTCGCAACCTTCCTCACGAAGCATTTTTTACGTAAAGAGGCGATTCTTCGAGTGACTATGTTTTCCGCTGGTCTGCCGCCAGCCACCTCCTCGGCCGCGGCGCGGGGGCTGGTGTTTTGCTGTCCCAGGTCGATGCCCTGAAGCGTCTTCGCTGGTTCTCTCTCACCATGATGTCTACTACACAACTTTATTCTTGTAGACTCGTGTTGGGCCTCCAAGCGTAGAGTTTTGCAGGACAGCAATAAATTCCCTCAAGTGGATGACCTAAGGTTTATCAATCTGTGGGAAGCGTAAGATGAAGATGGTCTCTCTCAAACAATCCTGCAACCAAATACAATAAATCTCTTGTGTCCCAACACACCCAGTACAATGGCAAATTGTATAGGTGCACTAGTTTGGCGAAGAGATGGTGATACAAGTGTAGTATGGATAGTAGATATAGGTTTTTGTAATCTGAAACAATAGCAGAAAGGTAGCAAGTGATAGAACGGAGCACAAACGGTATTGCAATGCTTGAAAACAAGGCCGAGGGTTCATACTTTCACTAGTCCAATCTCTCAATAGTGCTAAAATAATTTAATCATATAGCAATCCCTCAACATGCGACGAAGAATCACTCCAAAGTTCTTATCTAGTGGAGAACATAAGATATAATTGTTTGTAGGGTACCGAACTACCTCAAAGTTATCCTTTTCAGTCAATCTATTGAGCTATTCCTGTAAGTGTCACAAACAGCCCTAGAGTTCGTACTAAAATAACACCATATGATTCAAATCAACCAACTCTAATGTCACATAGATACTCCAATGTAACCACAAGTATCCGTAAGTTGATTATTTGATATGCATCAAACAACTTCAGATTCATAATATTCAATACAACACAAAGAACTTCAAAGAGTGCTCCAAGATTTCTACCGGAGAAAGTAGGATGAAAACATGCATCAACCCCTATGCACAGATTACCCCAATGTCACCCCGGGAATCCACAAGATGAGTGCCAAAACACACATCAAGTGAATCAATATAGTACCCCCATTGTCACGACGGGTATTCATATGCAAGACATACATCAAGTGTTCTCAAATCCAGCAAGTATTCAATCCGATAATAGTGAAACCTCAAAGGTAAAAACTCAGTTCATCACAACATGATAGAGAGGGAGAAACATCATATGATCCAACTATATTAATCATCAAGATCGTGCCAAATCAAGAACACGAGAGAGAGAGAGAGAGAGAGAGAGAGAGATCAAACACATAGCTACTTGTACATACCCCCATCCCTAAGGATGAACTACTCCCTCCTCGTCATGGAGACCGTCAGGATGATGAAGATGGTCTCCGGTGATGATTTCTCCCACCGGTAGGGTGCCGGAATAGGGATCCATATGGTATTTCGAAGGTACAGAGGCTTGCGATGGCGGAACTTCTCATCTAGGTTAACTTTGGGGGGTTTCTGAATATATAGGAAATTTTAGCATCAGTCTCACGCAAAAAGGTGCCACAGGGGGGCCATGCTCAGATTGGTTGAGGTGAAAATCGGAAGGCCTTACATCAAGGTGGACTGGTGAAGTGTGCTCTAATAGTGCCCTAATCCCTAAGAATAACACATCCAACGATACATCAGCGGCTCCCCTAGAGGGTGACCACCGGGAGCAATGAAATTCATATGTTGGGACTGTTGTGGTATGGCCAGTGCCGCAGCAAAAAGAGCACTTCTGGATGTCCAGAAGCAGTGGGGCCTCGATATCATCTTCCTGTCTGAGACACATCTGAACAAAGCTAAGGCAGAGAAGCTTAGGAAAAAGTTGTGGATGGACTGTATGGAGGTGCATGAAAGTAATGGTGCGAGTGGTGGTTTGCTTTTGTTTTGGCAGAGACCATTGACAATTCAACTCCAAGATAAAGATAAGAATTTCATAGATGTAACCGTGGGGGATGGTATGGATGAAATATGGAGGTTTAGAGGTTTTTATGGTGAGCCATAGTGGGAAGAAAATCATTTATCATGGATGTCGGTGTCAAAACCGGCAGATCTTGGGTAGGGTGTCCAGAGCTGTGCGTCTAAGGATCAAAGGTAACAAGGAGGCAGGGGACACGATGTTTACCCAGGTTCAGGCCCTCTTAATGGAGGTAATACCCTACTTCCTGCTTGATTGACTTTGATGAGTATGGGGGTTACAGGAGTTGATCTACCTCGAGATCATAATAGCTAAACCCTAGACGTCTAGCTTGTATGATTGTTCTTCTTCTCTCTATGGACTAAGCCCTCCGGTTTATATAGACATCGGAGGGATCTAGAGTTGTACAAAATCGGTTTAAAGAGAAAGGAAGGTACATGATCCGAATGCCAAGCTTGCGATCCATGCAAAGGAGAGTCCCATCCGGACACGGGGAAAGGTCTTTAATCTCATATCTTCATGGCCCATCAGTCCGGCCCATCAGTCCGGCCCATATCACATAGCCCAAATGCCCGAGGGCCCCTTAGTCCAGAACTCCCTCAGTAGCCCCTGAACAGGGCTTCAATGACGACGTATCCGGCGTCCAGATTGTCTTCGACATTGCAAGGCGGGTTCCCTTTTCGAATACTCCAAAGCAGTTTTCCGCAAACAAGAGTTGTATCTGGCCCTGCTTAATACGTACAACTCTAAGTTGTAAAAAGCAACAATACTTAAAATAAGTCATGTCCACGGACCAGTTTTTCAGCGAGACATTATGTTCTGGCATTATCATTATTCTGAACTGTTTTACAGCCTCGTTTCGTATTTCGAGGTACGGCCAATGACACGTCTTGTCAAAGTAGAGATCGTGTCCCCTTATCACGGGATTCTCATCAATAGGGGTTTTGGGTAATCCAACCGTGCCGTTCACATGTCCCCTTGGAATAGGCAAGATTTAAGGCTTATGACGGGGCGCTTGATATTCGCTGCCTCTATAAGAGGACAAAGACCCATGTGTTCACCTCACGCCTTCTTCTTCCTCTGCCGTTCAATCCCCCAAGATCTCGCGCCCAAGTTCCAAACTTTCCTTCCGCCCCAACCTCTCTAGCAATGACCGGATCTAGCTTTCAGGGCAAGTGGATGGCCTCCTCCATAACGGAGAAGAATATCCAGGATCTGCGGGAGGCGAGGTACCTGATGGCGGAGATCAAATGCGGGCTTCCAACCCCAGGGCAGGTCATCCCCACCCCGAAGCCCGACAAAAGGGTGGTTTCTATCCCCCACTTCCTCCGAGGACTCGGGTTCGCCCTTCACCCCTTCGTCCGAGGTCTCATGTACTACTACGGGCTAGATTTCCATGATCTTGCCCGAATTCCTTCCTCCACATCTCGGCGTTTATCGTCGTGTGACGCATTTCTCTTTGTCCCTCCACACTTCGGCTTATGGCTCAAAGTTTTCAATGTGAACTCGAAGGTGGTTGAAGGCCAACACGCTGAATGCGGCGGCGCCATGGTGAGCAAGCTCAACCATGTTACTTGGCCCAAAGGAAGATTTGTGGATACTGTCAAGGTGTGGTAGCAGGAGTGGTTCTATATCACCAAACCTCGCGGCACCAAGTGGGCTGTTGCTCCTGCCTTCAGATCTGGTCCTCCGCTGTGGCTCGCATCCTGGACCAACAAGGGCCTAGATTGGGGGTCCCTCGACGAAGTGTCGACGCTGTAGAAGCACATCAAGAGCATGATAAAAAAATACATCACCCTTGCTGATGTGATTCAGGTGATGCTCATCCGCTGAGCTCTCCCTTGCCAACGACGGCCTCTCAAAATGTGGGAGTTCAATCCGGAGGGGCCACGGACCCTGCAGTACTTCTTTGGCACGATGCACAAAGGGATCTGGAAGCTGCTCTTTAAGAAGCAGTAGTCGTGGCCACGAACGTCTGACAACACCGGCCTCGACTGCAACAATCCGGCATCCCTAGTAAGTACCATATTTTCGAACACTACTTAACTTGTCGATCTTAGGGAGGGGTCCCGAAAATCCCATCTCCTGAACAAGACTATATAAAGAAGGCCGAGCGGATTAAGTGTCCGACCCTGCTCCCCAAAAACTCAGCCGATCCTCTGTTAATGAAGATGTTGGTCCCGGCGCCCTACCAGGCGCCAGCAAAGAAGGACAAGAAGAAGAAGACCAAGAGGCCAAAGGCGACCTCCATCCCGAAGAGACTTCGGGCGCTGTGTCCGAAGGGACCGAAGCTCCTTCCTCTCACGAGGAAGATGAGGACGAGGACGAGGAGGAGGAGGAGGAAGTAGAGAACCCTCCTCCCAAATGGAAAAAGAGAGCAACCTCCATAGATCCAGAGGAGGGGGCGTCCAAGAGGGGAAGGGTATCCCTCCCCGATGACTCGGATTCGGGCACCGAGGCCGTTCCCAAGCCCCGCCCCCGCACCAAGCCCCTTGCCAAATCGTGAGTACGTTCAGATGCCTTGTATACATCTAATCTTTTATATAGATTATAAGAACAATATCCAATTTCATATTCCAGTGCGGCTCGCGACATTCCTCAAGAATCGTCGTCATCGGGGGATCTTTCACCAGAGAAGATGGAGAGCGAGAGGCCTCCACAAGCTTCCCCGCCTCCTAGGGCGGCCGATCCCGAGGTGTCGTCCCTAAGGATTTCTCCGGGCTATGGAGAAGTGCGGGAGAGGACCAATGCGGCACGGGAGGCTGCCGAGAACATGGGGGGCACAACCCCCATGGAGACCGGCCAAGGGGGTCTTGGATCATCTGACCCTCAGCCGGATACTATTCCAGAGACCCAAACGATTCCGGAGTTCGATCGGCAGCCCCCTCTGCAAGAGGGGGAGACGGCAACCTCTAAGAATGCAGAGGCGCCGAACAAGCTAATAGATGCACTGCAAGGTGCATTGGTCTTGGAGGAGCACTGTACCTTAATGGGTACGGTGGTTGAAAAAGTTTAGTCCGCTAAGAGCGGACTGGATGAAGCCTTCACGAGCCTACTAACAGGCTTCGAGGTATGTGATGTAATGTATTTTAGTCGCTTTCCATAAAAAATCCACATATATATACAGATAGTAGCCCCTGAGACTCTGTTTGGCCAATGAAGGAGGGCGAGTAGAGGATCTATAGGTATCCGCATTAAATAACATACTTAGCCTTTTTGATAAAAATCAGGCTTCACTGTTGGCGGCGACCGCTTAGGCCGCCGAAGTTTCTGAACTGAAGCGGAAACTGTAGCTGGTCGATGAGGACAATATCCGGATTAACAAGCGGCTTGACGAAGTGCAAGGTATGTTTCAAGTGCTCCATATTCTATTGAATTAGTTTGCAAATGCTTAAGTGAAGCTCATGCATTGCTATATGTATAATTGCATATGGCGCTGCTGAGGTCGAGACCCTCAGGAGTGACCTTCCCCGCGCAAAGGAGCAGGCAAGGGCGAGTGACGCGGCCGCTGAGAAAGCGGCTGCCAATGTGAAGGATAAACGGGCCACCCGGCGTCAGTTCTAGGAGCGCGTATCCCAGATTGAGCAAAAGCTCAAGGACGCACTCGCAAGTGCAATCTCCTCGAAGAGGAGAATAAAGCTAAGGCGACCGAACTCGCCAAGGCCCTTCAGGATGCCCAAGAAGCGAGGTCCGAATCCCGAGCGGCTTGTGAGGAGCTCCGATAGGCCGGTCGGATAGTGGTTGGTAAGCCCTTTCTTTTACAGTCTAAGTTTGGCGACCAGGGGTACGCCTTACTTAATCGACTATGGAGTTCTCCGGACGCCTTTGCGAATCTTCCGAAGAGCGCCGCTGACGCAGCGCAATTCTACCGGGCCCAGGAGGAGCATATGACGGAGAAGCTGTTTTGGTAGCAATTTGTGATGCAGGATCGCTCGACGCTACTGAACGACCAAATAGCGCAATGGGCCGAGCTCCATAAGATGTCCAGAGCGGCCATGAGGAAGGTCATACTCCGGCTGTGGCCGGCTAAACCCGCTCCGAGCAGCTATTTTGGCCTAGTGCGGCGACTCACCGATGCAGTGCCCCGAATTGATGCCATCAAACGGTCGGTGTGCATAGAAGGTGCACAGAGGGCCTTTGCCCGTGTCAAGGTGCACTGGGCCAAGATGGAAGCCTCCATTCTCGCGGTGGAGGGTCCCCCCGAAGGCAAGGACCACCGCATGCTGGAGTGTTATTTAAATGATGTCCTCGAGGGTGCTCGCTTGATAGAGGGTTAATGCTCAAAGGGCATTATATTCGAATGAATGTATCCGAACGACCTGGTCATGTGTATTAAGGCTTTGTAGTATATTTGTGCCATTATCTGAAGTTGCTTACCTCCTGTGCGGCCGTGTTTGTATGCCTGAGAGTTTTCCAGTCGTCAGCTTCGACCCCCACATAGATGCAACGAGGGTGTTCGGAATAACACCTAAGCACTCTTGACCCAACGTCTTGGTCCATGATGGAGGTGTCAGTGCGGCGAACCAGGCAATCGGACTATACGGCTTTAACACTCTCACTTAGCCATAGGAGTTTGACGATGGGGCTATAAAAATAGCCCCTGGTATGTGTGCGGCTATCCAAATGCGGATGCATTACATATATGACTGGGAAAAATAGTCCTTCATTTGATACGGAAAAATCATGAAAGATTTAGTAAGTTGCCGAATGGCTGACCAGCTCTCTCCACATCATGACAGTCAGCTTTCGACTTCCTCTACTAAGGTGATTGACCGGATGAGCTAGAGACACAATCGCAGTAGTTCTCCCTTTACTACCCTAGCCGAACAATCGGAACGTAAGGTAGCAAACACAGGAGCTGGGCAACCCATCTATTGACCAAAGACATGATTCGGAGCTGATGCATATAATGCCTAAGTTCGGGACAACGAAGTATGCTATTAAGCTATTCGGGCTTTTGTTGAGCGGCACATATGTGGCTGTATAGAGCCCCTGGCAATGGGTGTCGAGGTATGTGAGACAAAACGGAGTAAAGTTGATACCGAAAAATTGTCCCTACTAGGATCTGATTCATACGTCAAAACGTGATCTTCCAGAGGGTACCATAAGTGTCGGAGTCATTTTACATGCCGGGGGTCTAATAAGAAGGAGAAAAGCTCAGTACAGGTCCTTTAAATAAGGCTTTGGTCCGAAGAGTTCTTTGGAAATCCTGCCACACGTCTGTGTCGCTTTCTCCTTGTAGAGAGGGGTTCCTTGAAGGGAACGGTCTTCAGTTATCCGCATGAAACTGGGCTCGAAGAGAGTCCTTGTAGGTCCGTAGAGTATATAGGTTCGAGCAAACCTGTGGTAGGAGAGAAAAATAATCAAAGAAAGGTGGGAGGTCATATAGGGTCGAACCGTACTATAGACCTGTTCGTATTGTGCCTCCGTCTATGCCCAAGTTATTTTGAGTGTGTAGTGATGCATGCACGGTACAAATTCTGCGGTTATGCGCGGCAATTGACGGAGGCAAAACTGCTAGTTTAGCTCCAGAGGTACCGAGCCGGCAGCCTGTGAGACTAACCAGACTTTTTTAGCAAAGTCCGGCAGCTTGATGGCTGATGAGGTGTACGGCTTGAGGGGGCCGCTCTGTACTTCGGCTGTGAGAGCCGCAGTGTGATCCTCGGTGCGGAGGGAGCGTTTCGTGTTACCGTTGACCGTTATGATGTCGCGTGGACCGGACATCTTGAGCTTTAAATAAGCATAGTGTGGCACCGCGTTGAATCTAGCAAAGGCAGCCCGGCCGAGCAGTGTGTGATAGCCACTTCGGAAGGGTACCATATCAAAGATCAAGTCCTCACCGCGGAAGTTGTCGGGCGAGCCGAAGACAACTTCCAATGTTATTGAGCCTGGGCAACGGGCCTCTATGCCAGGTATTACCCCTTTTAAGGTAGTTTTAGTGGGCTTGATCCTTGACAGATCGATACCCATTTTGTGGATGGTGTCCTGGTAGAGTAGGTTAAGGCTACTGCCACCGACCATAAGGACTCGTGTGAGGTGGAATCCGTCGATGATTGGGTCGAGGACTAGAGCTGCCGAACCTCCATGATGGATACTGGTCGAGTGGTCCTTTCGATCGAAGGTGATCGGGCAAGCCGACCATGGGTTGAATTTTGGGACGACCGGCTCTACGACGTAGACGTCCCTTAGTGCACGCTTGCGCTCCCGTTTGGGTATGTGGGTGGCATAGATCATATTCAATGTTTTGACCTCGGGGCGGGGGGGGGGGGGGTTCTCCTGTCCCCCCATGTTCGGCGGGTGAGGCTCTTCTTCGTGGTCCTCGCTGGGTGGACTTTTCCCCTTGTGTTCGGCATTGAGCTTGCCGGCCTGTTTAAAGACCCACCAGTTTCTATTGGTGTGATTGGCAGGTTTATCGGGGGTGCCATGAATCTGGCAGGGCCCATCAAGTATTCTATCCAAACTGGATGGACCATCTTTGTTTCCTTTGAATGGCTTCTTCCGCTGACCAGATTTGGAGCTGCTGAATCTGGTGTTGACCGCCGTATCTTCAGTATTGTTTCGATGCTTGTGCTTGCCGCGTCGTGGCTTGCCATTGTCGTCCCCAGCTTCAAAGGTGCCTGGGTCGCTAGTGCTATTGCTTCTACGAGCTAGCCAGCTATCTTCCCCCGCGCAAAAGCGGGTCATAAGTGCGGTGAGGGCTGCCATGGACTTTGGCTTCTCTTGGCCGAGGTGTTGAGCGAGCCACTCACCTCGGACGCTGTGTTTGAAGGCCACGAGGGCTTCGGCATCCGGACAATCCACAATCAGGTTCTTTTTAATTAAGAACCTGGTCCAGAGCTTCCGGGTTGATTCGCCGGGTTGCTGGATTATGCAACTAAGGTCATCAGCGTCCGGGGGCCGAACATAGGTTCCTTGGAAGTTGTCTTTGAAGGCATCCTCTAAGTCTTCCTAGCTTCCAATAGAGTTTTTGGGAGGCTGTTCAGCCAATGCCGTGCTGGTCCCTTGAGTTTCAGGGGGAGGTACTTGATGGCATGTAAGTCATCACCACGGGCCATGTGAATGTGGAGAAGAAAGTCTTCAATCCATACTGCAGGATCTGTTGTGCCATCGTATGATTCAATGTTCATGGGTTTAAACCCTTCTGTGAACTGGTGCTCCATTACCTCATCGGTGAAGCATAGGGGGTGTGCGGCTCCTCGGTATCGGGCGACATCATGACGCAGTTCGGATGGAGTCCATATGCGGTTCTCGGCCCGGGTGAGGTTGTGTTTATCGTGCCAGGCCTGATGGCCGTCTTCTTGCGCTGGTGCACGTCCCCTTGACCCATAAATTGATCTTGTATGACCGGCTATATTGTCCAGGTCCTGTCACACGTCGTGTGTGTATCCTGCAGCCGCTGTTTCACTGCCTCTAGGGCGAGGTGGCGCAGGTTGGTGTTCGGCTTGGGTTGTCGTTCTGTCCCGGCCGCGAGGTGGTCAATCAGGCCTGTGTGCCATGTTACACGCTGTCGGTATAGGCTATGGGACCTCCTCGTTGAATTGGGAGAGCAACCTGCGCTTTGGGTAACTATTAGTTGGGCGCTCGAGGCCGAATTCCTCGGCTGCCAGGACATTAGTCCATCTGTCATTGAGTAAGTCCTGATCAGCTTGAAGTTGCTGCCGCTTCTTTTTCAGGCTTCTTGTTGTGGCTATTAGCTGGCATTTAAAGCGCTCTTGTTTGAGGGGATCCTCCGGTACGATGAAGTCTTCGTCGCCAAGGCTCTCATCCTCTTTAGAGGTCTGTAGGTAGTTACTATCCTTCGAGCCCTCGTTCCCGATAGGATCGTCGGGGTTGATTTGCCCCTCTTCCCAATCATCCTGTTCGGATGTTGGCTCGACGAGGGCATCGTGGTCTTCGGTGTTATTCGGAGTATTATTATCTATGGTGCCAGTATTGTTGTGTTTTTCGCGACGCGATTTTGATCGGCGCCACTAACGTCGATGCTTCGTAGGTGCTTCAGAAGGTTCATCCTCTAGATTCATCCCATTGTCGCCGTCGTCCTCTTTTGGTGTGTCCACCATGTATACGTCATACGAGGAAGTGGTCGTCCAGTGTCCGGTGAACGGCGGGTTCTGGCTCTTCTTGTCTCCGGTATCATTATCCATACCGTCGACATCTTCGGAATCATAGTCGAGCTTGTCGGCTAGATCCTCGATGGTGGCTATGAAGTGGCTGGTAGGTGGGACGTAAAATTCCCTGCCCTCAACCCCTAGTGTGGGCTAGGCATACTTTGGCATCGATCCTTCTATTATGGCGAGGGATCGCATTAAGTCCAGGGCCTCGTTTAAGCGTGAGGTTTGGACAGGGAAGTGAGAGCCCGTGGAGCAGGGCGGGACAATAGTTCCTCGGCCTATCTCGGGTAACACGGACCTCGAGAGTTCAGATCTGATGTTCGGGGATGAGTCCGGCTTCGTGTTTATAAGGGGAGCCTGGTATGACTCCGGGCCTGCCGGTGAACGATCCCCTGTGTATCTTCGATGTTGAGCTCTATGGTTGCGGAGAGTCCGGCGGGATCTAAACTCCCGTCTTCGGACTCAACGAGGAGTTCCAGATCTAAGGCCGGAGCTGCGGTTGAGGCAGCGAACCCTTGGAAGATCAAAAACTGATATCAGCAACGTAGTTTAGGTTTCAAAAACTGATCCGATGACCAGGGGCATAGCTGTCGATCTGCTCTAGATGGCCAATCGAATTGGCACGCAGTGCGAAGCCCCGAATACAAAAATTTGGTCAGGGAGAAAAGTCTCCCTCAGGGCGTCATTGAAGTGTATGGTTGATGGAGCCATCGAGCCTTCTAGTGACAACACAGTGGAACTCTTAATGAAAGCACCAATGTTGGTGTCAAAACCGGCAGATCTTGGGTAGGGGGTCTCGAACTGTGCATCTAAGGATTGAAGGTAACAAGGAGGTAGGGGACACGATGTTTACCCAAGTTTGGGCCCTCTTAATGGAGGTAATACCCTACTTCCTACTTGATTGACTTTGATGAGTATGGGGGTTACAACAGTTGATCTACCTCGAGATCGTAATAGCTAAACCCTAGACGTCTAGCTTGTATGATTGTTCTTGTTCTTCTTCTCTCTATGGACTAAGCCCTCTGGTTTATATAGACACCGGAGGGATCTAGGGTTGTACAAAGTCGGTTTATAGAGAAAGGAAGGTACATGATCTGAATGCCAAGCTTGCCATCCACGCAAAGGAGAGTCCCATCCGGACACGGGGAAAGGTCTTTAATCTCATATCTTCACGGCCCATCAGTCCGACCCATATCACATAGCCCGGACGCCCGAGGACCCCTTAGTCCAGAACTCCATCAACGGACACGCTTACGTGATCTACATCATCGAATAAACCTCCCATGGGTGATAGCTGGTGACCGTAATGAGATATTATATTCTCATGAAAAAGAGGGGCGAGGGTGCTCTGAGGCATATGCATATGATGCAAAATTCCGAGATGCCCTTGTTGATTGCGAATTGGAGGACATCGAATGCAATGGTGATCTATATACTTAGAGAAGGAGGAGGCTAAGAGGATGAATCGATAGAGTGGTATGTACTAGATAGTTCCATGGGCTCTTTCCTAATGAAGAGGTTACTAATGTTGCTCATACAAAGTCTAGTCATAGACTGATATTTATTGATACTGAGGGAGATGTGGAGGGGGATCACCAGCAAACCCACAAGAAGTGCTTTGAATCGAGAAGGCTACATGAAGAGAATGTAATGCAAATTATGTCTGAAGCATGGGACCGTACTAACCAATCGACTCCCATTGAAGAATGCACAGTGAGTGTCCACGCCACCATGCATGAATGGGATCGCTCAATCCTGAAGGCACCCCATCGGCGATTAAAGGAACTCAAGGCAGAGTTGGAGTTGCTACGGTCAGGCCCTCTCACTGATGGGGTGGGAGACAGGCACCGAGTTTTGCTAATGGAGATAGAAGAAAATATGGAGAAGGAAGAAATCTACTGGGTTCAACGTATTCATGCAAATTGGCTTAAATTTGGTGACCGGAATACTAATTTCTTTCATAATCTGGCGACGGCTAGAAAGAAAAGAAATCACATCAAGCGCTTGCTTGATGGTTCTGGCGTGTGGAGAGAGGATAATGAAGCGATGCATTGCTTGATTAGTGAGTATTTTCAGCATATTTTTTCTGTAGAAGTTGATGTACCAACGATGAATGTAACTATAAAATTTAAAAGGCGTGTTACGAATTATATGAATGACTCTCTTATGGCACCATACACAGAAGATAAGGTTAGGAAGGCTCTATTTAGTATAGGTGATCTGAAAGCACCGGGGCCAGATGGACTACATTCTCTCTTTTATAGTAGTTTTGTCATTTGCTAGGAGGAGATTTGACGAAGGAAGTTCTAGCGGCTGTCACTACACGTACTATCCCGGAAGGATGGAACTCTATTACTATTATTTTGATATCTGGACAACCTGGAGAAAATCACCCAGTTTAGGCCTATCAGTTTATGTAATGTGGTATACAAGGTGGTGTCAGAAATGCTCGCGGCACGTCTAAAGGTATCCTTCCAGATATCACCTGTGAAACGCAGAGTATGTTTGTTCAAAGGCGTATCATCACTGACAATATTATAGTGGCATATGAGTGTTTACATACAATGAAGAAAAGGAAGAAGGGGAAGTCTGAACATGTGCGCCCAAGCTAGATATGCACAAAGCATACGACTGAGTTGAGTGGGTGTTTCTGGAGGCCATGCTGACTAAGTTGGGATTTCATGCTCACTAGATTCAAATGGTCATGGCTTGTGTGAAATCGGTTGAGTATAAGGTTCGCTTTAATTCAAATGAGACCTTGCCTTTTTCACCGAAGAGAGGTTTGAGACAGGGGGATCCCCTCTCCCCATATCTCTTTATTTTATGTGTGGAAGGTCTTTCTGCACTTATTACCCATGAGGAGGAGGCTGGTAACTTGAATAGTGTGCGGGTGCAAAGAGACTCCCCAAAAATCGCATTTACTATTTGCTGACGATTCTCTTATTCTAAGGAGAGCAGATGACCAAAATGCAAACACCCAACCCGGAATATTGGATGAGTATTGTTCATCCTCAGGCCAATTGGTGAGTGAAGCAAATTAAATGCTCTATTTTTCTGGTCCCAACACAAATGTCGGGGTGAAGGCAGAAGTGTGTCAAACTCTAAACATCATGACTGAGTCTATATCAGACAAGTATTTGGGTCTACCATCCATGACAGGGGTGGACCCTGTTGATTGTCTTAAACACATAATAGAAAGAATTCAAGCAATGGTGAATGGATGGAGATAGAGAACTCTCTCATATGGAGGCAAAGAGGCTTTGCTGAAAACGGTGGCCCAAGCCATCCCAGCTTATGCAATGGGTATATTTAGATTCCCGAAGAAAATTTGTAAGGGAACTTCTGATGCAATGTCGCAATTTTGGTGGGGTGATAAGGAGAACCAACGAAGGATGCATTGGTTTGCTTGGTGGAGGATGTGTATTCCAAAGGAGAGAGGACGTATGGGTTTCCTGGATATTCATAGTTTTAATCTGACAATGTTGGCAAAATAGTGTTGGAGGCTAATTGACAATTTTGGTTCCTCATGTGCATGTGTGATACGTCCATTTTGCATCATGTTTCCTACTATTATTTATAATTTTTTATGCATAATAATGCTTTATGGAGTAATTCTAATGCCTTTTCTCTCATAATATGCAAGGTTCACACAAGGAGGGAGAATATCGGCAGCTGGAATTCTGGACCTGAAAAAGCTACGCCAGGCCACCTATTCTGCACAACTCCAAATGAGTAGAAACTTCACGGAGATTTTTTATGGAATATATAAGAATTTTTGGAGCAAATAACTACCAGAGGAGGCCCACCAGGTGGGCACAACCCACCTGGGCGCTCCAGGGCCCCCAAGCGCGCCCTAGTAGGTTGTGCCCTCCTCGGCCCACCTCCGGTGCCCATCTTTTGGTATATAAGTCATTTTGACCTAAAAAATCAGGAGAGGACTGTCAGGACGAAGCGCCGTTGTCTCGAGGCAGAACTTGGGCACGAGCACTTTTGCCCTCCGGTGAAGCGATTCCGTCGGGGGAACTTCCCTCCCGGAGGGGGAAATCATCGTCATATCTACTTTTCCAAACACTTTTGCCCTTGTTTTGCACTCTAACTTGCATTATTTGAATAGGAACTAACCCGGACTGACATTGTTTTTAGCATAACTGCCATGGTGTTATTTTTGTGCAGTGATATAAGTTCTCGGAATGACTTGAAAATCCACGGAGCAACTTTTCAGATTTAATAAAAAATACTGGCGAAAGAAATAGTGCCAGGGGGACCATACCCTGTCCACGAGGGTGGGGGGCGCCCCCTCCCCCTGGGTGCGCCCCCCTACCTCGTGGGCCCCCTGGACATCCACCGACCTCAACTCCAACTCCATATATTTGCTTTCGCGGAGAAAAAAATCAGAGAGAAAGTTTCATCGCGTTTTATGATACGGAGCCGCCGCCATGCCCTAATCTCTCTCGGGAGGGCTGATCTGGAGTCCGTTCGGGGCTCCGGAGAGGGGGATTCGACGTCGTCGTCATCATCAACCATCCTCCATCACCAATTTCATGATGCTCACCGCCGTGCGTGAGTAATTCCATCGTAGGCTTGCTGGACGGTGATGGGTTGGATGAGATTTACCATGTAATCAAGTTAGTTTTGTTAGGGTTTGATCCCTAGTATCCACTATGTTCTGAGATTGATGTTGCTATGACTTTGCTATGCTTAATGCTTGTCACTAGGGCCCGAGTGCCATGATTTCAGATCTGAACCTATTATGTTTTCATGAATATATGTGAGTTCTTGATCCTATCTTGCAAGTCTAAAGTCATCTATTATGTGCTATGATCTGACAACCCCGAAGTGACAATAATCGGGATACTTCTCGATGATGACCGTAGTTTGAGGAGTTCATGTATTCACTATGTGTTAATGCTTTGGTCTGGTACTCTATTAAAAAGAGGCCTTAATATCCCTTAGTTTCCACTAGGACCCCGCTGCCATGGGAGGGTAGGACAAAAGATGGCATGCAAGTTCTTTTCCATAAGCACGTATGACTATGTTCGGAATACATGCCTACATTACATTGATGAATTGGAGCTAGTTCTGTGTCACCCTATGTTATAACTATTACATGAGGAATCGCATCCGACATAATTATCCATCACTGATCCAATGCCTACGAGCTTTTCACATATTGTGCTTTGCTTATTTACTTTACCGTTGCTACTGTTACAATTACTACAAAACTGCTATCGTTACTTTTGCTACTGTTACCGTTACTATCATACTACTTTGGTACTAACAACTTTGCTGCAGATACTAAGTTATCTAGGTGTGGTTGAATTGACAACTCAACTGCTATTACTTGAGAATATTCTTTGGCTCCCCTTGTGTCGAATCAATAAATTTGGGTTGAATACTCTACCCTCGAAAACGGTTGCGATCCCCTATACTTGTGGGTTATCAAGACTATTTTCTAGCACCGTTGCCGGGGAGCATAGCTCTATTATTTGAGTCGCTTGGGATTTATATCTACTGGTCACTATGAGGAACTTGAAAGACGAAAGAACTAAGCTTTTCCCCTCAACTACGAGAGGAGGTAAGGAACTGCCATCTAGCTCTGCACTAGATTCTCCTTCTGTTTTGAGTAAACTTGCAACACCTAAACCTGCTACTGCTATGAATTCTGATATGTCGCATGTTATTGATGATGCCACTTCTGCTATGCATGATACTTATGATGAAACTACTTCTGTGCTTGATACTACTGTGCCATTAGGTGAATTTCTTGTTGAACAACTTGCTAGGGCTAGAGAGAATGAAATTATTGAAACTGATATTATTGAAGATAGTGATGATGAAGGTTCTCCCCCTAAATATGAATTTCCTATTGTTTCTGAGGGTTATGTTATGGATGAAGAAACTACTAGAGCTATTCTTGCTTGCAATGATAAATCTAATCTTAAGAAGTTATTAGCTAAATGGAAACATAAATCTCTAAATGCTAGAATGAAATATGACCCTGCTTTTGCTACTTCACCTATCTTTGTTACTGATAAGGATTATGAATTCTCTGTCGATCCTGAGATAATTACTTTGGTTGAATCTGATCCTTTTTATGGCTATGAATCTGAAACTGTTGTGGCACATCTTACTAATTTGAATGATATAGCCACCCTATTCACAAATGATGAGAAATCTCGCTACTATTATATCCTTAAGATATTTCCGTTCTCATTAAAGGGTGATGCTAAAACTTGGTTTAATTCTCTTGATCCTGGTTGTGTGCGTAGTCCCCAGGATATGATTTATTACTTCTCTGCTAAATATTTCCCCACTCATAAGAAACAAGCTTCTTTAAGGGAAATATATAATTTTGTGCAAATTGAAGAAGAGAGTCTCCCACAAGCTTGGGGGAGGCTTCTCCGATTACTTAATGCTTTTCCTGATCATCCTCTTAAGAAAAATGAAATACTTGATATCTTTTATAATGGACTAACTGATGCTTCCAGGGACCACTTGGATAGTTGTGCTGGTTGTGTTTTCACGGAAAGAATAGTCGACCAAGCTGAATTGTTGTTGAATAATATGTTGACTAATGAAAATAATTGGACTCTTCCTGAGCCAATTGAGCCAACTCCTGAGCCTATTCCTAAACCCACTTCAAAGAAGAGGGGTGTTCTATTTCTCAGTCCTGAAGATATGCAAGAGGCAAAGAAATCAATGAAAGAAAAAGGTATTAAAGCTAAAGATGTTAAGAATTTACCTCCTGTTGAAGAAATACATGGTCTTAATCTACCACCTATTGCAAAAACACATTGTCTTGATAACCCGACACAGGTAGTAAAGGTAAATTCTCTCTATAGATATGATAAAGTTGAAATCCCGTCTACTAAGTTTCCTAGCCAATGTTTGGATGAATTTGATGACTTTATGGCTAGACAAGAAAATTTCAATGCTTATGTTGGTAGAGAATTAAAGAGTAATGCTTACATGATTGGACGCCTGAGTGATTATATGGCTAGAGTTAAAGGAGAACTTAAACTCATTAGTAAGTATGCTTATATGGTTACCACTCAAGCAGAACAAGTACATAAAGCTCAAAGTGATTTGCTCGACGAATTAAATAATAAACATGATTTTGCTGTTATAGTGGCTACTAGAACTGGTAAAATGACTCAGGAACCTTTGTATCCTGAAGGCCACCCTAAGAGAATCGAGCAAGATTCTCAGAGAAATAATTTAGATGCACCTAGTCCTTCTAAAAGGAAGAAAACGAAAAATGATAGGACTTTGCATGCTTCTAGTAAACCTGTTGTAGACACACCTGAGAATCCCAATGATATTTCTATTTCTTATGTTGAAACACAATCAGGTGATGAACATGAACCTAGTGATAATGTTAATGATAATGTCCATGCTGATGCTCAACCTAGCAATGATAATGATGTAGAGATTGAACCTGATGTTGATCTTGATAACCCACAATCAAAGAATAAATGTTATGATAAGAGAGATTTTGTTGCTAGGAAGCACGATAAAGAACGAGAACCATGGGTTCAGAAATCCATGCCTTTTCCTCCCAAGCCATCCAAGAAAAAGGATG
The DNA here is from genome assembly GCF_018294505.1 of Triticum aestivum. Lineage (NCBI taxonomy): Eukaryota > Viridiplantae > Streptophyta > Magnoliopsida > Poales > Poaceae > Triticum > Triticum aestivum. Next base: position 216,128,169 of record NC_057813.1, on the reverse strand, counting down.
ATGAGGATTTTGAGCGCTTTGCTGAAATGATTAGACCTATCTTCTTACGTATGCGCTTAACTGATATGCTTAAAGTAAATCCTTATGCTAAATATATGAAGGATATTATTACAAATAACAGAAAGATACCGAAAGCTGAAATTTCCACCATGCTTGCTAATTATACTTTCAAAGGTGGAATACCAAAGAAACTAGGAGATCCAGGAGTATCAACTGTACCATGCTCCATTAAAAGAAACTATGTTAAAACTGCTTTATGTGATCTTGGAGCCGGTGGTAGTGTTATGCCTCTCTCTTTATATCGTAGACTTGAATTTAATAAGTTGACACCTACTGAAATATCTTTGCAAATGGTCGATAAATCAACTGCTATACCTGTTGGTATTTGTGAGGATGTGCATATTGTGGTTGCAAACGTTACTATCTTAACGGACTTTGTTATCCTTGATATTCCCGAGGATGATAGTATGTCGATTATCCTTGGTAGACCCTTTTTGATTACTGTAGGGGCTGTTATTGATTGCAACAAAGGCAATAACACTTTTCATGTTAATGGTAATGAGCATACGGTACACTTTCCAAGGAAACAACCTCAAGTTCATAGCATCAATTCTATTGGAAAAATTTCAACTATTATTATTGGAGGTTTTGAATTTCCTCTTCCTACTATCAAGAAGAAATATGATATTCTTATTATTGGGGATGTTCATATCCCCATTGAGGTAACCTAGTGTTATTCAAAATTTCTTCGGTTCCATGTTATTCGGAATGAGTTTGTTAACAAGACTTGATCAACCTTGTTAGTGGATTCCTTTTGATGAGCATGAGATGGATGAAACTAGAAGGCACAACCTTCTGTACCCTCTTTTAATTTTCTTTTATTTAGTTTAAATAAAGTAAAAATAGTATTTTCTGTCTGTTTTCTGAATTATCCATGCAATAAAAAATACCCCGAAAATAAAAGTTCTCCAAATGCCCTGCCAATTTAGTATGATTTTTTCTGAAATATTTGAGAATATCTGGCACTGAGAACACTGCAGGGGGAGCTGGCACCTGCCCACGAGGGTCCAGGGCACGCCCACCCCTACAGGGCGCGCCCCCCTGCCTCGTGGGCCCATGGTGGCCCCCCTCCACTTATTCCTACACCCATACACTTCTTCCTCCCAAAAAAACACCATCCAGCTCAAGCACGAGTTCTAGCTCATTTTGCTGCGATTTTTGATCTCCTTGCTCAAAGATCCATTCACAAAACTGCTTTGGGAGATTGTTCCCTGGTATGTGACTCCTCTAATGGTCCAATTAGTTTTTGTTATAGTGCTTTATTCATTGCAAATTTTTGCTGCCTAGGTGACCATGTTCTTGAGCTTGCATGTCATTTATGAGGTCCCAAGTAATTCTAATGCTATGGTTAGTCATCATTTTTGGAGAGGAATGTACAATTCCTCCAGTATCGACTAATCTTTGACAGACGTCGCCCTGTCCATGTTACTCTCCCTGCTCCTGCTCTCTTTGATTATCAGGCAAGAAGAAGGTATGTTGTCACCAGGGAGGAGGCAACCGAGTACGAGAGGAGGACGAAGGCAGCTCGCCGCCATGCCGCAGCTCAGGAGGCAATGGTTGCTGCATCTCAGTACGACCCCAGTTATAACTTCGGATATCAGTCAGGCTATCCATGGGCATAGACCAACTTAGGCCAAAAGCCTAAGCTTGGGGGAGTATGTATTTCTCACTGACAATACATTCATGTTCACACACTTATTCTAGTTGCCGGTGCTCATACTTTTTCATTGTATTATCCATGCTAGTTAATTTCTTTTTCTAGCTTTCTTCTGGTGTGTTTAATAAACCTTAAGAAAAACCACAAAAATTAGTTAGTTTACTTTCCATGCTTGTAGTAGTAATTAAAAGAAAACCCAAAAAGATTTCTCGTTCTTCTTTTGCTTGTTGGGAGCTTTCCCGTGTAAATAGTTTTATTTCTTTTCTTTCCTTTGGGGGTCGAGAGGAGAAGACCATAATGAAAATGTTTAAGTGGCTCTCATATGCATGATTGCTGAATTAACCAAGAGCCCATATTACCTTGTCTTCTCCCTTGAATTGAATACTTGTAGATTCCAGCTTAGTCCAATGCAGGTGCACTATTATTATTATACACACCGTTCGGTCATGCAAGTGAAAGGCAATAATGGCGATATATGATGGATTGATTGAGATGAGAGAAGCTGCTATGAACTCGACCTCTCTTGTTTTTGTAAATATGACGAGTTCATCGTTCCTGATTCAGCCTATTATGAATAAACATGTTTGCAATGACAATTAGAGATTATAGTTGCTTATGCCATGCTTAATTATCTAGGAGCTTATAATGGTTTACCTTGCGTGCCAACATGCTATTAAAATGGTTGTGATGTGGTATGATAGGGTGGTATCCTCCTTTGAATGATTCGAGCGACTTGACTTGGCACATGTTCACGCATGTAGTTGAAACAAATCAACATAGCCTTCACGATATTTATGTTCATGGTGGATTATATCCTACTCATGCTTGCACTCGGTGTTGATTAATTTTAATGCATGTTCATGACTGTTGTCGCTCTCTCAGTTGGCCGCTTCCCAGTCTTTTGCTAGCCTTCACATGTACTAAGTGGGAATACTGCTTGTGCATCCAAACTCCATAAACCCCAAAGTTATTCCATATGAGTCCACCATACCTTCCTATATGCGGTATTTACCTGCTGTTCCAACTAAATTTGTATGTGCCAAACTCCAAACCTTCAAATGAAATTCTGTTTTGTATGGTCGAGCAGCTCATGTATCAACTAGGGTTGCCTGTATCTTCCATGCTAGGTGGGTTATTCACAAGAGGAGTGGACTCCGCTCCTCATTCACGAGAAAATGGCTGGTAACCGGGATGCCCAGTCCCACGATCAAAAGATCAAATCAAATCAAAACATTTAAACAAAACTCCCCCAGGATTGTTGCTAGTTGGAGGCACCCATTGTTTCGGGCAAGCCATGGATTGATGCTTGTTGGTGGTGGGGGAGTATAAACTTTACCATTCTGTTCGGGAACTGCCTATAATGTGTGTAGCATGGAAGATATCGAGATCTCATAGTTGTTTCGTTGACAGTGAAAGTATACCGCTCAAAATGTTATTTATCTCCATTTCAAAACCGAGCTCTGGCACCTCTACAAATCCCTGCTTCCCTTTGCGAAGGGCCTATCTATTTACTTTTATGTTGAGTCATCACCCTCTTATTGAAAAGCACCCGCTGGAGAGCACATTGTCATTTGCATGCATTACTATTAGTTTATATTGGGTATGACTTGACTGGATCTCTTTTACCATGAATTACAATGTTTAGTCAGTCCTTGATCTTTAAAGGTGCTCTGCATTTATGTTTTGCAGTCTCAGAAAGGGCTAGCGAGATACCATCTTGTCATATCATATTATGATTGTTTTGAGAAAGTGTTGTCATCCGAGTTTATTATTATTGCTCGCTAGTTGATTATGCCATTGATATGACTAAACATGAGACCTAAGTGTTATTGTGAATATGGTTAGTTCATAATCTTTGCTGAAAAATTTAAATGTTGGCTTTACATATTTACAACAACAAGAGCAAACAGAGTTTGTAAAAGTTTTTCTTTATCACTTTCAGTTTGTCAACTGAATTGCTTGAGGACAAGCAAAGGTTTAAGCTTGGGGTAGTTGATACGTCTCCGTCGTATCTACTTTTCCAAACACTTTTGCCTTATTTTGGACTCTAACTTGCATGATTTGAATAGGAACTAACCCGGACTGACGCTGTTTTCAGCAGAACTGCCATGGTGTTATTTTTGTGTAGAAATAAAAGTTCTCGGAATGACCTGAAAATCCATGGAGCAACTTTTCAGATTTAATAAAAAATACCGGCGAAAGAAATAGTGCCAGGGGGCCCACACCCTGTCCACGAGGGTGGGGGGCGCGCCCCCTCCCCCTGGGCACGCCCCCAGCCTCGTGGGCCCCTGGATGTCCACTGACATCAACTCCAACTCCATATATTTGCTTTCGTGGAGAAAAAAACCAGAGAGAAAGTTTCATCGCGTTTTACGATACAGAGCCGCCGCCAAGCCCTAATCTCTCTCGGGAGGGCTGATCTGGAGTCCGTTCGGGGCTCCGGAGAGGGGCATTCGATGCCGTCGTCATCATCAACCATCCTCCTGCTCACCACTGTGCGTGAGTAATTCCATCGTAGGCTTGCTGGATGGTGATGGGTTGGATGAGATTTACCATGTAATCAAGTTAGTTTTGTTAGGGTTTGATCCCTAGTATCCACTATGTTCTAAGATTGATGTTGCTATGACTTTGCTATGCTTAATGCTTGTCACTAGGGCCCGTGTGCCATGATTTCAGGTCTGAACCTATTATGTTTTCATGAATATATGTGAGTTCTTGATCCTATCTTGCAAGTCTATAGTCACCTATTATGTGTTATGATCCGACAACCCCGAAGTGACAATAATCGGGATACTTCTCAGTGATGACCGTAGTTTGAGGAGTTCATGTATTCACTATGAGTTAATGCTTTGGTCCGGTACTTTATTAAAAGGAGGCCTTAATATCCCTTAGTTTCCACTAGGACCCCGCTGCCACAGGAGGGTAGGACAAAAGATGTCATGCAAGTTCTTTTCCATAAGCACGTATGACTATGTTCGGAATACATGCCTACATTACATTGATGAACTGGAGCTAGTTCTGTGTCACCCTATGTTATAGCTATTACATGAGGAATCACATCCGACATAATTATCCATCACTGATCCAATGCCTACGAGCTTTTCACATATTGTGCTTTGCTTATTTACTTTACCGTTGCTACTGTTACAATTACTACAAAACTGCTATCGTTACTTTTGCTACTGTTATCGTTACTATCATACTATTTTGCTACTAAATACTTTGCTGCAGATACTAAGTTATCCAGGTGTGGTTGAATTGACCACTCAACTGCTAATACTTGAGAATATTCTTTGGCTCCCCTTGTGTCGAATCAATAAATTTGGGTTGAATACTCTACCCTCAAAAACTGTTGCGATCCCCTATACTTGTGGGTTATCAGTCATCACCATCACCAACAACTCTCCCATCTTGGGGAGGGCAATCTCCATCAACATCGTCAACAACATCATCTCATCTCAAACCCTATTTCATCTCTTGTGTTCAATCTTTGTACCGGAACCTTAGATTGGTACCTGTGGGTGACTAGTAGTGTTGATTACATCTTGTAGTTGATTAATATATAGTTTATTTGGTGGAAGATTATATGTTCAGATCAATTATGCTATTTAATACCCCTCTGATCTTGAGCATGATTATCATTTGTGAGTAGTTACTTTTGTTCTTGAGGTCACGGGAGAAATCTTGTTGCAAGTAAACATGTGAACTTGGTATGTGTTCGATATTTTGATGGTATGTATGTTGTGATTCCCTTAGTGGTGTCATGTGAACGTTGACTACATGGCACTTCACCTTATTTGGGCCTAAGGGAATGCATTGTGGAGTAGTTATGATGATGGGTTGCGAGAGTGACAGAAGCTTAAACCCTAGTTTATGCACTACTTCATAAGGGGTTGATTTGGATCCCAAAGTTTAATGCTATCACTACAAAAAAAAGACACATATGTGACATTTTGGGCCGAACGATTCTTTTTCATGTCATGCTTATGACACTTCTATGACGATAATTGTGACAAAACCCGATATCATCATAGATGGTGGGCTCCTACTTCTATGACAAAAATCATGACAAAAAATGGGCTTTTCGGCCTGGGCGGGCCAGAGACGCAGCTGCATGACATTCTTTGGGCCGTCCATGACGAAAAAAACCGTCGTAGAAGCAAGGGCGAGGAAAATATCAGGGAGTTCTCGGTTATGGTGGGTGGTCGGGGCCGTGCGATGCACGGAGGGATTGCGCGTTTCTCTCGTACACATACGCGCGTGGGTGCGAGGCGTTGGGCTCTAACTCAACCTGAGCGAGGACGTTCGCCTTCTGAACCCGAGTGATTGCACTGGCTACGCGTTACTGAACCCGAGCGATCGATCCCTGGTTGTTAACTGAACCCGATCGAGCGATTCCTTCGCTACTGCTGCTAATTGAAGCCGATCGAATCTGCTGCCTCTTGATGAATAGTGAGTGTTGTTGGGGGTTGGATGAACAGTTCCCGGTGGGGGTTGGATGAACAAGACCCCGTGGTGGTAGAGGTCGTTGACACTGGATGACAGGACCCCGATCGAGCCGATTGGGGTGGATGAACAGGACCCCATGGAGGGCTGGTTGAACAGTATCCCGTGGATAGCTGGATCAACAGTAGCCCGTGGAGGGCTAGTTGAAGAGTAGCCGGTGGAAGCTGAATGAACAGGAGCCCGTGGATGAAAAGTGGCTGGTGGAGGCAGGAAGGAGACGCCGTGGATGAACAGTCGTAGGTGGAGGCTGGAGGAGGTCGATAGTGAATGAACAGTAGTCCATGGAGGCTGGAGCAAGGCAGTAGACGGTGGATGAACAATAGCCCGTGGAGTCCTATTTTGCGGTATGCCACACCCCTCCCGATGAACAGGACACCCGTTTCGACTATAGGACGTCGAAGAAAAGTCTGTTTCCTCTGTTTTGCGGTACACAACACCCCTCCCGATCAACAGGACCCCGTTTTAACCATAGGAGGTCGAAGAGAAGTTTGTTTCCTCCGTTTTGTGGTACACCAAACCCCTCCCGATGAACAGGATCCCCTTTCGACCATATGTGGTCGAACAGAAGGCCGTTTCCTCCATTCTGCGGTATGCCACGCCTCGTTTCGGCTGTTCTGTCCAATCTGATTGGCTCCCGATGAACACGACGCATTCCATTGCCTCCCGATGAACATGACGAGTTTCTCAGTTCCGACCCAGTCGGTTGGCTGCGAACGAACAGGACGTCGTCGCTGCTCTCCGTTGTCTAGCCATGTACACGAGCCCTGGCCGTATGTATGCGCGAGTAGGCGTTCGAGACCCCGCCCATATGTACGTACGTGTCCGTATTTACTTTATTGCATCCTGGTTGTATGTACGTGTACACGATATAGACGGGACTGTGTGAAATGCTACGTTCGCGCCTCTACTACGACACGTGCCCTTCCTCACTCGGCCACGGTTCATCGCTGCAACCTGCAGACAGACCGATCGACCAGTATGTACGTACACGTTCGCGACCAGACAGACAACCCTACGTACGGTTCGACCGTGTGGGTCTCAGCTGTGTGTAACCCCCGGATAATTACGCAACAGTAATCACGCCAATGGTGCCATGTCATCGATTTTTACTGTTGTTAACCTCGCGTTGATTCAAAGTCGTTTCCAATTTATAGCTTAAATTAAGTAAATAAAAGAAAAGGCGAAAACAAAGCAAACAGAAAAACAAAAGGCCCCTGTCCCAACTAGGCCAATCAGCCCAGCCGGCCGGCCTACCTCTTCCTCTCCCTTATCCCCCCACGCACCCAAAATGAGCAATTTGATTATATGACACACCTTTCCTGGAAGTTTGATCTAATGACACACTTTTCTTTTGGTTTGATTTTATGACCCACCTTTGATTGATAGCTAGATTAAATGGCACAAATTGAGTTTTTCTCTCCTTTTTCAGGTATTGGCCCGAACATAATTTGTTTGAGGACGGTTTTGCCCTCGCCGATTCGGTTCGATCGAGCCTTCGTGGTCGAACGGAAACACGCACAGGAGGCCGGCCTCGATCAGTACATGCATGTAGAGGCTCCATGCATGCACGCGTACATATGGGAGCTCTACGTATGGAACGAGGTGACCCTGATGCATGCCTCCTTCCCGGCGCCTGCACCTCACCGTGGCTCTTCCTGGGGGCTCCCGCCACCTCGCTGTGTCTCCTTTCCGTCGCCGTCACGGCCGCGCCGTCGCCAGAGCGTGCCATCGTTGCTAGCTTTGTAACTGTTTGTTACTCCCTCCGTTCCGAATTACTTATCACACGTATGAATATATTTAGATGTATTTTAGTTCTAGATACATCTATTTCAGCGACGAGTAATTTGGAACGGAGGGAGTAACTCTGTAGGTCTTCGCTGCTAGCGTTTTGCTGTTGGCTGAAGCCTTCTGTAGCTGCACGCTGTTGTTGTCTGAAGTAGCATACGGCCAGCAACAAACTACTATAACTGTAACCCTTGCTTGATGGTTGTAGCACGAATTGATGTACAGTTTTGTTCAGAAAATTGACATTTCACCTTGACATGATCTCTCCTTAGTTTGTACCATTTTCATATGTCACAAGAATATATCTGTGAATCCACAAAATCAGCTGAATAAGGTGCATATGTACCGACAGACTTGACAATCCATAATTGACAAATCACAACATGACATGCTAGTTTGAATGTATGATACACTGTTTTTCTCTTCCTCGGTGTGATCTTCTTTGTGGACTTCACAACAACTTTTGGTGGGGAAGTGGGGAGTCCTTGTTTCCATAGAAAGTTTCCTACATAATGCATCGATTTGTCGAATTAAAAAACCGACAAATGTTATACACAATTGAAGAAAAACTTCAGTTTTTTTTCACCATGAGAGAGAGAGAGAGAGAGGAGGGATGGGATGCCACCTGTGAGATCGTTGATGAGCGAGGCGGCGGCGGCAGAACCCATGGATCGTCACGGGAGGAGAGGAAGCAGGACATGAGGCCGAGGGGAATTAGCAGCACGTTGGGCAAGATGCACGGCGAGGTAGGCGCTAGGGAGAGGCGGCGCGCGGTGGGACCAAGCCAGGAGCCGGCGAGGCGGCGGTACAGTGCTTCATCTTCCTGTACGTCGCCTCGTCTGACCTCTCTGTGTGGTTTCGTAGGCTCGATCGAACCAGGCAAGTGAATCGATGCATGAGAGGGCAGAACCGTCCTAAAATAATCTTATGCGGGCCAATACCTGAAAAAGGAGAGAAAAAACTCAATTTGTGTCATTTAATCTAGCTATCAATCAAAGGTGTGCCATATAATCAAATCAAATGAAAAGTGTGTCACTGCATCAAACTCCCAGAAAAGGTGTGTCATATAATCAAATTGCTCCACCCAAAATATCTAGACAGATCGCCCCACTCCCCCCACGTCTCCCGCTCGTTCCCCTCCTCTCGATTGGATCGGGATTGGGCCTGATCCCGTCCTCAGCGACATCGCCCCGGCGCCCCCGCCGCCGCCCTTCCGTTGGCGCCACCTCGTCGGTCGCCTCACCCTCTTCCCGAAGCCCCCCTCGCTGCGACGCCCCGGACGCCGCTGCCTCGTCCCGATCTGGCGCCGCGCCGCCCCGACGCTGCACCGTCGCCTGTTGCCGGACCGCCTCGTCCTCGTCTTCCCCCACGCCAGCTCCATCGAGCCTCGCCGACGAACACTGGCAGCGTGGGTGAGAACCCCATCCGCCCCCTGATCCCCTCTCCACGTGCGCGCGCCCCTGTCACTTCACCGCGCTCCGGCTGCGCTCGGCGCGCCCGCCTGCGCGTGGTCGCGCCCGTCGTCGCCCGCCGCGACCTGTCGCTATAGCCGCCCGTGCCCTCACTTTGCCTCGTCGCACGCAGCCCCACCTCTGCGCGCTGGCCACATCCACGGCCGCCCGCGCCCTGGCCACCCCATCGCGCGGCCCTGCTAGCCCCGCCTGCACCCACCGTCGCTGCCGCCCTGCCCGCCCGCGGGCCGCGCCGCAGCCGGCCTCTGCCATGGCTGGCGTGCCGCCCCCTGGTGGCCTCGGGCGCCCATGCCCGCACCCGTTCCGCCCACTAACCGCACGCCCGCTGGCCCCCTGGGCCACTGACGTCGGGGCCCCACGCCCCCTTAAAAAACGCTTTAAATATATATATATAAATAAATAAAATTAATTGATAATTTAATTAACCAATAATTGACTTCATTAAAGTTTGCTTATTTAACTTATAATTTGCTAATTAACTACCTAATCTGTAGTTAGTTTAAATGGGTCAAGGACAGGAGGGCCCCACCCACTGTTGACCAGTCAAGCGTTGACTGGTCAACTGGGACCCCCTGGACCCACATGTCATCCTTGGTACACTTCTGTGTACGCAGAGCTGGGTGCACCGAGCGATTAATCTTTATTTTTGATTTATTAATAATTCCAGAATATATTTAAAACTATGAAAATCCACAGAAAATTAACCGTAGCTCGGATGAAAATGTTTTCTACATGAAAGTTGCTCAGAACGACGAGATGAATCCAAATGCGCGTTCCGTTTGTCTGCCACATGTCCCTAGCATTGCGAACATGCAACCTTTCCCCTCCGGTTCATCTGTCTGACAGACGTCCGGAACCGGGAAAACATTCCCGGATGTTTCCCCCTTCGCCCCGTTTATAATCATGTTATGCATATGTTTGCGTGTATTTACTGTTTCTTCCCCCTCTTCTCTTCGGTAGACCCCGAGACCGCTGTTGATGCCCCTGTGATCGGCTACGTTACCGACAACACTTCTTCCCTTTCAGCGGAGCTTCCAGGCAAGCCCCCCCTTTGATCATCCTTACATCGCCCATTCCATTATCTCATGCTTGCATTAGATTTTGCTACTGTAACTGATTGCTCCTATTCTGATGCATAGCCTGCTTTTGTACCTGCTCTTGTACCTTACCTACTTATCATAAACTGCTTAGTATAGGTTGGTTAGTGATCCATCAGTGACCCCCACCTTGTCCTTGTTGCCCCTGCTTCATCATCGACGACTCGATCAACGTGATCGACGACCAGAGCCCGACACCTCACATCACATCACGCCCTTTTTGTTGCTCGACTCTGCAGAGTTACTATCGGTGCCGAGGGTGGTACCTCATTACACACTCATGTTGATAATTCTATAGTGTAGCTATTCGGTCGTGGTCATCGAGGGTGATTCCTCCTTGACCACTCCCGATATGACTCTGTCTTGCAACCCCTCAAGTGTGAACCTCGAGGGTGGTTCCTCTTACGTTCACCTTGATGATTACATCCAGTGGAATCCATCGAGGGTGATTCCTCGGATTTTCCCCTTGATGTTTGGACACACGGTTACTTTGACTTTACTTGAGACCATTGTTTAAGTTGGGTCAGTCCTGAGGGGTACCTGCGAGTTGATGTGAAAGTCGGGTGGGCCCGGAGAGCACCCGCGAGTTTTCCACGTGGCACGGCCGGGCAGTCTGGGCCCTTGCCGTAAGTCCACAAGACGGGGCGACGGGGTCACAGTATCGTGAGTCTCTGCTCGTCTTCGCGAGCCCCCAATGCACTAACAGGTTTGGGTATTTGTTCTGAGTTGGCCTTTGGCCTTTACGCACTAACCACCACGCGAGAATAGTTATGGGCCTCGACGTCGCAGTATCAGCCGAAGCTTTGTTAGACGTCCAATTCAGCATTGTGGCACGGTCGGATCGTGCTGGCCATCCGAGGCGGTGTTGGTATCCACCCTCCACACAACGACCTGGAGTGCTGCGGGCGATGGGCCCAAGACCCCGGAGTGCTTAGGATGTAGACCGGCGGGGACCTCTCTACTGAGGCTAGGTAGGGTTGCGACGTGTTAATCTTCCGAGGCCGGGCATTGACCCCAGAAAGGTGTGTCCGGCCAGAGTGATCGAGCGTGTTGGGTAACGTGGTGCACCCCTGCAGGGAAGTTATATATTCGAATAACGTGTCCATGGTAATGGACGTTCAGACTTATATCCTGATCTTATATAACTAGAAATGGATACTTGAGTTATGTGATGGATATGTGGCTCCAAGATTGCTTTCTCGCAGGGAGTCGAGGAAGGATCTCTGGGCGTTGATGCTACAACATGCTTGTTAAATATTAAAATGCTACTATTTACTCTTCTACATGCTGCAAGATACTTGCAGCTGCTTGAAGATGCTAGTCTTCGATAGGCTAGGCCTTCCCGCCTCTATTCTAGCATTCTGCAGTTCAGTCCACAGATACAAACCTTCCATTCGATACCAATGCATACTTAGTATAGATCTGATGCTTGCGAGTACTTTGGATGAGTACTCATGGTTGCTTTGCTACCCCCTTTTCCCCCTTCTTTCTTCTTTTCGGTTGTTGCAACCAGATGGTGGATCCCTGGAGCCAGATGCCATTGTTGATGGATGCTACTACATGGAGACCGCAGACGACCAGGGGTAGTTAGGAGGTCCCAGGCAGGAGGCCTTGCCTCTTTGACCGTGTTGCTTTTGTGCTAGCCTTCTTAAGGCATCCTTGTTTAACTTATTTCTGTACTCAAATATTGTTGCTTCCGCTGAATCTTGTGTATCGAGCTTGTATTCGAGCCCTCAAGGCCCCTGGCTTTTCATATAAAGCTTGTATTATTTTGATTTGTGTCTAGAGTCGTGTTGTGATATCTTCCCGTGAGTCCCTGATCTTGATCGTACACATTTGCGTGTATGATTAGTGTACAATTGAATCGGGGGTGTCACACTGTCAGGGAGGTAAGAAGGCACTTTCTTGTGTGCGAATATATAGCTGGTGGGTCCGAGTTGTCACGGGGAGAATCATAGTTTTTGCCCGTAATATGGACGCACTTCCTTGCGTGCGAAGATGTAGCTGGTGGGTCCCAGCAGTCAGGGGGAAATGTTTTTTCGCGAAATACGGTGGCCCATCCAGTGGGTCCCCGCTGTCAGGTGGAGGAATTATTATTTTGCGCGCAATAAGGAGGCACTTCTTTGCTGCGGCCGTGGACCCAACTGTCAGCCTCTCCACGTACAGTACTCTTCCGATGGAAGTAGTTCCTTGACCACATTGACCACGCCGCGCTGAGAGCACCAAGGCCGTGGACGACTGATGTCTGCTACACAACCTTCTTCTTGTAGACGTTGTTGGGCCTCCAAGTGCAGAGGTTTGTAGGACAGTAGCAAATTTCCCTCAAGTGGATGACCTAAGGTTTATCAATCCGTGGGAGGCATATGATGAAGATGGTCTCTCTCAAACAACCCTGCAACCAAATTAAAAAGAGTCTCTTTTGTCCCCAACACACCCAATACAATGGTAAATTGTATAGGTGCACTAGTTTGGCGAAGAGATGGTGATACAAGTGCAATATGGATGGTAGATATAGGTTTTTGTAATCTGCAATTATAAAACCGCAAGGTAACTAGTAATAAAAGTGAGCGCAAACGGTATTGCAATGCTTCGAAACAAGGCCTAGGGTTGATACTTTCACTAGTGCAAGTTCTCTCAAGAATGATAACATAATTAGATCATATAACAATCCCTCAACATGCAACAAATAGTCACTCCAAAGTCACTAATAGCGGAGAACAAACAAAGAGATTATTGTAGGGTACGAAACCACCTCAAAGTTATTCTTTCTGATTAATCCATTGGGCTATTCCTGTAAGTGTCACAAACAGCCCTAGAGTTCATAGTAAAATAACACCTTAAGACACACATCAACCAAAACCCTAATGTCACCTAGAAACTCCAACGTCACCACAAGTATCTGCTACGTCTTGAGCTTGCATTGGTTTTCCTCGAAGAGGAGAGGGTGATGCAGCAGAGTAGCGTAGGTATTTCCCTCAGTTTTTGAGAACCAAGCTATCAATCCAGTAGGAAGCTCCTCAAAAGTCCCACGCACCCACACAAACAAAATGAGAACTCGCAACCAACGCAATAAAGGGGTTGTCAATCCCTTCACGGCCACTTGCGAAAGTGAGATCTAATAAAGATAATATGATAAGATAAATATATTTTTGGTATTTTATAATATAGATGCAAAAAAATAAAGATGCAAATAAAAGTAGATTGGAAGCAAATATGATAAGAGATAGACCCGGGGGCCATAGGTTTCACTAGTGGCTTCTCTCAAGATAGCATAAGTATTACGGTGGGTGAACAAATTACTGTCGAGCAATTGATAGAAAAGCGAATAATTATGAGATTATCTAGGCATGATCATGTATATAGGCATCACGTCCGTGACAAGTAGACCAACTCCTGCCTACATCTACTACTATTACTCCACACATCGATCGACTCCTGCCTGCATCTAGAGTATTAAGTTCACAAGAACAGAGTAACGCATTAAGCAAGATAACATGATGTAGAGGGATAAACTCAAGCAATATGATATAAACCCCATCTTGTTATCCTCGATGGCAACAATACAATACGTGCCTTGCAACCCTTTCTATCACTGAGTAAGGACACCGCAAGATTGAACCCAAAGCTAAGCACTTCTCCCATGGCAAGAAAGATCAATCTAGTAGGCCAAACCAAACTGATAATTCGAAGAGACTTGCAAAGATAACTCAACCATACATAAAAGAATTCAGAGAAGATTCAAATATTATTCATAGATAAACTTGATCATAAACCCACAATTCATCGGATCTCGACAAACACACCGCAAAAGGAGTTTACATCAAATAGATATCCACAAGAGATGGGGAGAACATTGTATTGAGATCCAAAAAGAGAGAAGAAGCCATCTAGCTAATAACTATGGACACGTAGGTTTGTGGTAAACTACTCACAACTCATCGGAGGGGCAAGGATGTTGATGTAGAAGCCCTCCGTGGTTGATTCCCCCTCCGACAGAGTGCCGGCGAAGGCTCCAAGATGAGATCTTGCGGATACATAAGGTTACGGTGGTGGAAATTGTGTTTCGTCTGCCCCCTGGATGTTTTCGGGGTACGTAGGCTTATATAGGAGGAAGAAGTACAACGGTGGACGCCCGAGGGGCCCACGAGATAGGGGGGTGCGCCCTATAGGGGGGCGCCCTCCTATCTCGTGGGAGCCTCGGCTGCTTCTTGACTTGCACTCCAAGTCCTCTGGATCACGTTTGTTCCAAAAATCACGCTACCAATGGTTTCATTCCATTTGGACTCCGTTTGATATTCCTTTTCTTCGAAATAGTGAAATAGGCAAAAAAAACCAGCAATATGGGCTGGGCCTCCGGTTAGTAGGTTAGTCCCAAAAATGATATAAATGTGTAAAATAAAGCCCATAAACATCCAAAAGGGGTAATATAATAGCATGGAACAATCAAAAATTATAGATACGTTGGAGACGTATCAAGCATCCCCAAGCTTAATTCTTGCTCGTCCTCGAGTAGGTAAATGATGAAAAAAAGAATTTTTGATGTGGAATGCTACCTAGCATAATTCTTAATGTAATTTTCTTTATTGTGGCATGAATGTTCAGATCCAAATGATTCAAAATAAAAGTTTATATTGATAAAAGAAATAGTAACACTTCAAGCATACTAATCAAAGTAATCATGTCTTCTTAAAATAACATGGCAAAAGAAAGTTCATCCCTACAAAATCATATAGTTAGGCTATGCTTCATTTTCGTCACACAAAGATGTTCCCAACTTCTACACCCCCGATGACAAGACAAGCAATTGTTTCATACTTAAATAATCTCAAACTTTTTCAACCTTCACGCAATACATGAGCGTGAGCCATGGATATAGCACTATGGGTTGAATAGAATATGATGATGGGGATTGTGTGGAAAATACAAAAAAGGAGAAAGTCTCACATTGACGAGGATAATCAACGGGCTATGGAGATGCCCATCAATTGATGTCAACATGAGGAGTAGGGATTGCCATGCAACGGATGCACTAGAGCTATAAATGAATGCTCAACAAAAGAAAACTAGTGGGTGTGCATCCAACTTGCTTGCTCACGAAGACCTAGGGCATTTGAGGAAGCCCATCGTAGGAATATACAAGCCAAGTTCTAGAATGAAAAATTCCCACTAGTATGAAAAAGACAACTTATGAGACTCACTATATGAAAAACATGGTGCTACTTTGAAGCACAAGAATATGAAAAAGACAACTTATGAGACTCACTACATGAAGAGCAAGGTGCTACTTTGAAGCACAAGTGTGGAAAAAGAGATAGTAACATTGCCCTTTTTATTTATTTATTTATTTCTTTTTTTCTTTTTTTGGGCCTTTCTCTTTTTTTGGCCTTTCTTTTTTTTCTTTTTTCTTTTTTTTCTTTGGGCAATGCTCTAATAATGATGATCATCATACTTCTATTGATTACAACATATGAATTACAACTCGAAACTAGAACAAGATATGACTCTATATGAATGCCTCCAGTGGTGTACCGGGAGGGTGCAATGAATCAAGAGTCACATGTATGAAAAATAATGCATGGTGGCTTTGCCACAAATACGATGTCAACTACATGATCATGTAATGGCAATATGACAAAACTAAAGTATGTCATGATGATGAACGGAACGGTGGAAAGTTGCATGGCAATATATCTCGGAATGGCTATGGAAATGCCATAATAGGTAGGTATGGTGGCTGTTTTGAGGAAGATATAAGGAGGTTTATGTGTGATAGAGCGTATCGTATCACGGGGTTTGGATGCACCGGTGAAGTTTGCACCAACTCTCAAGGTGAGAAAGGGCAATGCACGGTACCGAAGAGGCTAGCAATGGTGGAAAGGTAAAAGTGCTTATAATCCATGGACTCAACATTAGTCAAAAGAACTCATATACTTATTGCAAAAATTTAGAAGTCATCAAAAATCAAGTACTACGCGCATGCTCCTAGGGGGATAGATTGGTAGGAAAAGACCATCGCTCGTCCCCGACCGCCACTCATAAGGATGCACAAGCCAGGTACACTTCATGTTTCAAATTTGTTACACAACTTTAACCATACGTGCATGCTACGGGACTTGCTAACTTCAACACAAGCATTCTTTAAATTCATAATCACCCAACTAGCATGACTTTAATATCACTACCTCCCTATCTCAAAACAATTATCAAGTATCAAATTGATCATAGCATCCAATTCACTTCCTAAGATAGTTTTTATTATACCCAACTTGGATGCCTACCATTCTAGGACCAATTTTATAACCATAGCAAATACCATGCTGTTCTAAAAGACTCTCAAAATAATATAAGTGAAGCATGAGAGACTAGCAATTTCTACAAAATTAAGTCACCACCGTGCTCTAAAAGATATAAGTGAAGCACTAGAGCAAAAACTATCAAGCTCAAAAGATATAAGTGAAGCACATAGAGTATTCTAGCAAATTCTAATCAAATAGGCTTCTCCCAAAAGGTGTGTACAGCAAGGATGATTGTGGTAAACTAAAAAGCAAAGACTAATATAATACACGACGCTCCAAGCAAAACACATATCATGTGGCAAATAAAAATATAGCTTCAAGTAAAGTTACCAATGAATGAAGACGAAAGAGGGGATGCCTTCCCGGGGCATCCCCAAGCTTACGCTTTTGGCTATCCTTGAATATCTTGGGGTGCCTTGGGCATCCCCAAGCTTAGGCTCTTTCCACCCTTTATTCCATAGTCCATAAAAGCTTTACCCAAAACTTGAAAACTTCACAACACAAAACTCAACAGGAAATCTTATAAGCTCTGTTAGTGAAAGAAAACAAAACCACCACACAAGGTACTGTAATGAACTCATTATTTATTTATTTTGGTGTTAAACCTACTGTATTCCAACTTCTCTATGGTTTATAAACTAATTTACTAACCATAGATGCAATGAAATAAGCAAACAACACACGAAAAACAGAATCTGTCAAAAACAGAACAGTCTGTAGCAATCTATAACTGATGAAAATTTCTGGATCTCGAAAAATCCTACCAAAATAGGAAGTCCTGGAAAATTTGTTTATTGATCAGCAGAAAAAAGAATCAACGCAAAAGCACGTTCCTGTGATTTAAAAAAATTATATTCGTGTGTGCAAAGTTTCTGTTTTTCAGCAGAATTAAATCAACTATCATCATAAGTTATCCTATAGGTTCTACTTGGCACAAACACTAATTAAAAGATAAAAACACATATAAACAGAAGGTAGATGCAAGATTTATTACTAAACAGGAACAAAAACAAAAAACACAAAGAAAATTGGATTGCCTCCCAACTAGCGCTATCGTTTAACGCCCCTAGCTAGGCATAAAAGCAAAGATAGATCTAACGAGTGCCATCCTTGGCACTAAATCCATAAGTAGCCCGCATGATAGATTCATAAGGTAATTTGAATTTCTTTCTTGGAAAGTGCTCCATGCCTTTCTTTAATGGATATTGAAATCTAATATTCCCTTCCTTCATATCAATAATCGCACCAATCGTTCTAAGGAAAGGTCTACCAAGAATAATAGGGCAAGAAAGATTGCAATCAATATCAAGAACGATAAAATCCACGGGCACCAAATTTATATTTGCAACAATAAGAACATCATTGATCCTTCTCATTGCCTTTTTAATGGTGGAATCCGCAAGGTGCAAATTTAAAGAGCAATCATCAAGATCAGGGAAACCTAGAATATCACATAAAGTTTTCGGAATCGTGGAAACACTAGCACCCAAATCACACAAAGCAAAACACTCATGATCTTTAATTCTAATCTTTATAGTAGGTTCCCACTCATCATTAAGTTTTCTAGGTATAGAAACTTCCAAATTAAGTTTTTCATCATAAGATTGCATCAAGGCATCAACAATATGTTTGGTAAAAGCTTTATTTTGACTATAAGCATGAGGAGAATTAACAACGGATTGCAACAAGGAAATACAACCTTCTAAAGAACAATTATCATAATCAAAATCCTTGAAATCCGAGATAGTGGGTTCAATGCTATTTAAAGTTGTGACCTCTCCAATCCCACTTTTACCAAATTTAGCATCAAGATCTAAAAACTCCGAATTCTTGGGACGCCTTCTAGGTAAAGTTGACTCATCATCAGTCCCATAATTATCAAGATTCATATTGCAAAACATAGATCTAATAGGAGACGCATCAATAACTTTAAGATCCTCATCATTATTTTCATGGAAACTAGAAGAACACGCTTTATAAAGCTATCTTTTTAGCACGCAATCTAGCGGTTCTTTCCTTGCACTCATCAATGGAAATTCTCATTACTTTGAGAGACTCATTGATATCATGCTTAGGAGGAGAAGATCTAAGTTTAAGAGAATCAACATCAAGCGAAAGTCTATCAACGTTCCTAGCCAAATCATCAACTTTGAGCAATTTTTCTTCAAGCAAAGCATTAAAATTCTTTTGAGAAATCATAAATTCTTTCACACTATTCTCAAAATCAGAGGGCATCTTATTAAAATTACCATAAGAATTATTGTAGGAATTTCCATAATTATTAGAGGAATTACTAGGGAACGGTCTAGCATTAAAGTTTCCTCTATAAGCATTGTTTCCAAAACTATTCCTACCAACAAAATTCACATCCATAGATTCATTATTATTCTCAATCAAAGAAGACAAAGGCATATCATTGGGATCAAGAGGAGTATTTTTAGTAGCAAACAATTTCATAAGTTCATCCATCTTTCCACTCAAAACATTGATTTCTTCTATAGCATGCACTTTTTTACTAGAAGATCTTTCGGTGTGCCATTGAGAATAATTAGCCATAATATTATCAAGAAGTTTTGTAGCATCTCCTAACGTGATTTCCATAAACGTGCCTCCCGCGGCCGAATCTAAGAGATTTCTAGAAGCAAAGTTCAAACCGGCATAAAATTTTGTATGATCATCCATAAATTCAAACCATGAGTAGGGCAATTGCGAAGCATCAATTTCATTCTTT
Organism: Triticum aestivum; assembly: GCF_018294505.1. NCBI lineage: Eukaryota > Viridiplantae > Streptophyta > Magnoliopsida > Poales > Poaceae > Triticum > Triticum aestivum. The sequence continues at coordinate 216,108,565 of NC_057813.1, read as the reverse complement.
CCCAAGATTGGGCAACATGCTCATGATCAAGTTGTTTAAAATTCATAATATCGTTCCTAAGAGTGATAATCTTAGCGGGAGGAAAATACTTAGAGATAAAAGCATCTTTGCACTTGTTCCAAGAATCAATACTATTTTTAGGCAAAGACGAAAACCAAACTTTAGCACGATCTCTAAGTGAAAACGGAAATAACTTCAATTTGACAATATTGTTATCCGTATCTTTCTTCTTTTGCATATCACACAAATCAACAAAGTTGTTTAGATGAGTAGCGGCATCTTCACTAGGAAGGCCGGCGAATTGATCTTTCATAACAAGATTCAGCAAAGCAGTATTGATTTCACAAGACTCAACATCATTAAGAGGAGCAATCGGAGTACTAAGGAAATCATTATTATTGGTATTCGAGAAATCACACAATTTGGTATTATCTTGCGCCATGGCAACAAGTAATCCAACACACAAGCAAACAGAAAAAGGCAAGCGAAAAAGAGAGGAGGAGATTGGGAAAGAGAGGGCGAATAAAACGGCAAGGGTGAAGTGGGGGAGAGGAAAACGAGAGGCAAATGGCAAATAATGTAAATGCGAGGGAGATGGGTTTGTGATGGGTACTTGGTATGTCTTGACTTGAGCGAAGACCTCCCCGGCAACGGCGCCAGAAATCCTTCTTGCTACGTCTTGAGCTTGCGTTGGTTTTCCTCGAAGAGGAGAGGGTGATGCAGCAATAGTAGCGTAAGTATTTCCCTCAGTTTTTGAGAACCAAGGTATCAATCCAGTAGGAGGCTCCTCAAAAGTCCCACGCACCTACACAAACAAACAAAGAACTCGCAACCAACGCAATAAAGGGGTTGTCAATCCCTTCACGGCCACTTGCGAAAGTGAGATCTAATAAAGATAGTATGATAAGATAAATATATTTTTGGTATTTTATAATATAGATGTAAAAAAGTAAAGATGCAAATAAAATTAGACTGGAAGCAAATATGATAAGAGATAGACCCGGGGGCCATAGGTTTCACTAGTGGCTTCTCTCAAGATAGCATAAGTATTACGGTGGGTGAACAAATTACTGTCGAGCAATTGATAGAAAAGCGAATAATTATGAGATTATCTAGGCATGATCATGTATATAGGCATCACGTCCGTGACAAGTAGATCGACTCCTGCCTGCATCTACTACTATTACTCCACACATCGACCGACCCCTGCCTGCATCTAGAGTATTAAGTTACCAAGAACAGAATGACGCATTAAGCAAGATGACATGATGTAGAGGGATAAACTCAAGCAATATGATATAAACCCCATCTTGTTATCCTTGATGGCAACAATACAATACGTGCCTTCCAACCCTCTCTGTCACTGGGTAATGACACCGCAAGATTGAACCCAAAGCTAAGCACTTCTCCCATGGCAAGAAAGATCAATCTACTAGGCCAAACCAAACTGATAATTCGAAGAGACTTGCAAAGATAACTCAATCATACATAAAAGAATTCAGAGAAGATTCAAATATTACTCCTAGATAAACTTGATCATAAACCCACAATTCATCGGATCTCGACAAACACACCACAAAAAGAGTTTACATCGAATAGATCTCCACAAGAGAGGGGGAGAACATTGTATTGAGATCCAAAAAGATAGAAGAAGCCATCTAGCCAATAACTATGGACCCATAGGTCTGTGGTAAACTACTCACAACTCATTGGAGGGGCAAGGATGTTGATGTAGAAGCCCTCCTTGGTCGATTCCCCCTCCGGCAGAGTGCCGGCGAAGGCTCCAAGATGAGATCTTGCGGATACAGAAGGTTACGGTGGTGGAAATTGTGTTTCGTCTGCCCCCTGGATGTTTTCGGGGTACGTAGGCTTATATAGGAGGAAGAAGTACGTCGGTGGACGCCCGAGGGGCCCACGAGACAGGGGGCGCGCCCTATAGGGGGGGCGCACCCTCCTATCTCGTGGGAGCCTCGGCTTCTTCTTGACTTGCACTCCAATTCCTGTGGATCACGTTCGTTCCAAAAATCACGCTACCGAAGGTTTCATTCCGTTTGGACTCCGTTTGATATTCCTTTTCTTCGAAATACTGAAATAGGCAAAAAAACAGCAATATGGGCCGGGCCTCCGGTTAGTAGGTTAGTCCCAAAAATGATATAAATGTGTGAAATAAAGCCCATAAACATCCAAAAGGGGTAATATAATAGCATGGAACAATCAAAAATTATAGATACGTTGGAGACGTATCAGTATCCGCGGGTTTGATTATACGATATGCATCACACAATCTCAGATTCATCTATTCAAACCAACACAAAGAACTTCAAAGAGTGCCCGAAAGTTTCTACTGGAGAGTCAAGACAAAAACGCGTGCCAACCCATATGCATAAGTTCACAAGGTCACAGAACCCGCAAGTTGATCACCAAAACATACATCAAGTAGATCACGTGAATATCCCATTGTCACCACAGATAAGCACATGTAAGACATACATAAAGTGTTCTCAAATCCTTAAGGACTCAATCCGATAAGATAACTTCAAAGGAAAAACTCAACCCATTTCAAGAAGGTGGAGGGGAGAAACATCATAAGATCCAACTATAATAGCCAAGCTCGTGGTACATCAAGATCGTGCCAAATCAAGAACACGAGAGAAAGATAGATCAAACACATAGCTACTAGTACATACCCTCAACCCCGATGGTGAACTACTCCTTACTCGTCACGGAGAGCGTCGGGATGATGAAGATGGCCACCGGTGATCGAACCCCCCTCCGACAGGGTGCCAGAACAGGGTCCCGATTGGTTTTTGGTGGCTACACGGGCTTGCGACGGCGGAACTCCCGATCTTGGTTCTGTTTTGGAAGTTTGGGGATATATAAGAGGTGTTGGCATCGGGAATAAGTCAGGAGGGTCGACGAGGCAGCCACGAGGTAGGGGGCGCGCCCAGGGGGTAGGGCGCGCCCTCCACCCTCGTGGCGGCCTCGGGACTCTTTTGGTCCATCTCCGATGCTCCGTGGGCTTCTTCTGGTCCAAAAACAATCTCCGTAAATTTTCAGGTCAATTGGACTCCGTTTGGTATTCCTTTTCTGTAAAACTCGTAAACAAGGAAAAAAGAAACTGGCACTGGGCTCTAGTTTAATAGGTTAGTCCCAAAATCATATAAAATAGCATATAAATGCATATAAAACATCCAATATGGATAATATAATATCATGGAACAATAAAAAATTGTGGATACGTTGGAGATGTATCAAGCATCCCCAAGCTTAATTCCTGCTCGTCCTCAAGTAGGTAAATGATAAAAAACAGAATTTTTGATTTGGAATGCTACCTAGCATATTTATCAATGTAATCTTCTCTATTGTGGCAAGAATATTCAGATCCATAAGATTAAAAACAAAATTTTAATATTGACATAAAAACAATAATACTTCAAGCATACTAATAAAGCAATCATGTCTTCTCAAAATAACATGGCCAAAGCAAGCTATCCCTACAAAATCATATAGTCTGGCTATGCTCTATCTTCATCACACAAAATATTTAAATCATGCACAACCCCGATGACAAGCCAAGCAATTGTTTCATACTTTTGATGTTCTCAAACTTTTTCAACTTTCACGTAATACATGAGCATGAGTCATGTATATAGCACTATGGTGAAAGAGAATATGGTGGTTGTGGAGAAGACAAAAAGAGGGAGATAGTCTCACATCAACTAGGCGTACCAACAGGCTATGGAGATGCTCATCAATAGATATCAATGTGAGTGAGTAGGGATTGCCATGCAACGGATGCACTAGAGCTATAAGTGTATGAACGCTCAAAAAGAAACTAAGTGGGTGTGCATCCAACTCACTTGCTCACGAAGACCTAGGGCAATTTGAGGAAGCCCATCATTGGAATATAAAGTTCTATAATGAAAAATTCCCACTAGTATATGAAAGTGACAAAATGAGAGACTCTCTATCTTGAAGATCGTGGTGCTACTTTGAAGCACAAGTGTGGGAAAAGGATAGTAATGTTGCCCCTTCTCTCTTTTTCTCTCATTTTTTTTCTTTTTTTCTTTTTTTCTCTCCTTTTTTTTGTTTGGAGTCTCATCCCGACTTGTGGGGGAATCATAGCCTCCATCATCCTTTCCTCACATGGGACAATGCTCTAATAATGAAGATCATCACACTTTTATTTACTTACAACTCGAAAAATTACAGTCAATGCTTCGAACAAAATATGACTCTATGTGAATGCCTCCGGCGATGTACTGGGATGTGCAATGAATCAAGAGTGACATGTATGAAAGAATTATGAAAGGTGGCTTTGCCACAAATACTATGTCAACTACATCATCATGCAAAGCAATATGACAATGATGAAGCGTGTCATAATAAATGGAACGATGGAAAGTTGCATGGGTGCTGGTGAATATTTTGATGTAGATCGACACCCTCTTGATGAGAGGATCGTTGGTGATGATGATGGCTTCGATTTCCCCCTCCGGGAGGGAAGTTTCCCTGGCAGAACAGCTCCACCGGAGCCCTAGATTGGTTCTGCCCAGGTTCCGCCTCGAGACGGCGACGCTTTGTCCTGAAAGCTTCCTTCTGATATTTTCCAAGTCAAAAGACATCATATAGCAGAAGATGGGCATCGGAGGCCTGACAGGTGGCCCACAAGCCATGGGGGCGCGCCTAGGGGGGTTAGGGAACGCCCCCACCCTTGTGGTCACCTGGTGGGTCCCCTCTGGTATTTTCTTCGCCCAATATTTTTTTATATTCCAAAATAATTCTCTGTAAATGTTTAGGACTTTTGGAGTTGTGCAGAATAGGTCTCTCAGATTTGCACCCTTTCCAGTCCAGAATTCCAGCTGTCGGCATTCTCCCTTTTCATGTAAACCTTGTAAAATAAGAGAGAAAATGCATAAGTATTGTACCATAATGTGTTATAATAGCCCCTAATGCAATAAATATCAATATAAAAGCATGATGCAAAATGGATGTGTCAGCATACCAAGGAGTATTATGAGAAACATTTATTGCAGCTAGTTGTTCATTAAGAAAGCTATCATCAAAAGATAGTGGGTCATCAAGAATATTTTCTAAGCTAGACAAGTTATCAGCTACGGGGTTCTCAACTCCTTTTTTATCAGTAATATGTAAATCAAATTCTTGTAGCAAAATAACCCACCTAATGAGTCTAAGTTTGTAGCATCTTATTTTACATAAGATATTTTATAGAAGCATGATCAGTGTGAACAACTACTTTGGAATCAACAATGTAACGTCTGAATTTATCACAAGCAAACACAACTGCTAAAAATCATTTTTCAGTAGTAGCATAATTTCGTTGGGCATTCTCTAAAGTTTTACTAGCATAATGGATAACATTTAATTTCTTATCAACTCTTTGTCCTAGAACAGCGCCAACAACATAATCACTAGCATCACATAATTTCAAAAGGCAATTTCCAATCAGGTGGTTGAACAATAGGTGCAGAAGTTAAGGCTTTCTTCAGTGTTTCAAAGGCTTCCACATAATCATCATCAAAAACAAATGGAATATCCTTTCGTAAAAGATTTGTAAGAGGCCTAGAAATTTTAGAAAATTTTATATTGAACCTAGTATAGAAACCAGCATGACCAAGAAAACTACGAATACCTTTAATATTTTTAGGACATGGCATTTTCTCAATTGCATCAACTTTAGCTTTATCCACCTGAGTACCTTGTTCAAAAATTTTATGCCCCAAGACAATACCTTCATTAACCATAAAGTGGCACTTCTCCCAATTAAAGACAAGATTAGTTTGCTCACATCTCTGCAAAACTTAATCAAGGTTGCTTAAGCAATCATCCAAAGAAGTTCCATAAACAGAAAATTCATCCATGAAAACCTCAACAATCTTTTCACGAAAATTAGATAATATAGCAGTCATACATCTTTGAAAGGTAACATGTGCATTGCATAAACCGAAAGGCATACGTCTATAAGCATAAGTTCCAAAAGGACAAGTAAACGTGGTTTTCTCTTGATCAGGTTGTGAAACAGGTATTTGAGAAAACCAGAATATCCATCAAGAAAACAAAAGTGTGTGTGCTTAGATAGTCTTTCTAGCATTTAATCAATAAAAGGCAGAGGGCAATCATCTTTTCTAGTAGCTTTATTTAACTTTGTGAAAACAATTACCATTCTATAGCCAGTGACAATTCTTTGTGGGATAAGTTCATTTTTATCATTAGGAACAACAGTAAGACCTCCCTTCTTCAGGACATAATGAACTGAACTTCTCATCTACTATCAGCTATGAGATAGATTATACCTTCTTCCAAAAGCTTTAATATTTCAGTTCTTACCACTTCTTTCATTTTAGGATTCAAACATTGTTGGTGATCAACAACGGGTTTAGCATCAGGTTCCATATTAATGTTGTGCTGACAGAGAGTGGGACTAATGCCCTTAAGATCATCAAGAGTATACTCAATAGCAGCTGAGTGCTTCTTCGGAATTTTCAATAATCTTTGCTCTTCATGTTCTGAAAGATTAACACTAATAATAACATGATATATCTTTTTCTCATCAAGATAATCATATTTCAAAGTGTCAGGCAATTGTTTTAATTCAAACACGGGATCACCCTTAGGTGGAGGAGGACCTCCTAAAGTTTCAATAGGCAAATTATGTTTAAGCGGAGGTTGTTGTTCAAAGAATATTTTATCTACTTCATTTCTTTCACGCAAGTGCATATCATGGTCGAGCAAATATTGTTCTAGTGGATCAGTAGAGGGCATGGCAATAGAAGCAAGACCAATTATTTCATTCTTGCTAGGTAATTTTTTATCACGAGGTTGTCTACTAAACTTAGAGAAATTAAATTCATGAGATTCATCACAAAAGCTAACACTGACAGTTTATTTATACTACTGCAGGATGCTGCTAATGCGACACTACAATCAGACAACCTTCGACGAAACTGTGTGTGATGCATTAATTGCAAACGGTGATGTCAAAAAACGTCAAAAAATATGCAAAACGTTCGCAATGACAGATACATCAAACACAGTTCATATTTTAGTTGCATGTGCGATGCGGGGCATACGGTTTAGTCCAGTGAACTGTTTGCGATGAGGCAGAGGAACAAAAACGGGCAGCCAGATGAAGGTGTGTGTGATATACGGCATACAGTTCACTCGGATTAACTGTTTGTGATTAGGCAGCACAAAAGAAACAGTCATCCAGATCAAGGTGTCGTTGATTGACATCATACACTTTAGAAGGATGAACTGTTTCCGATTAGGCAACACAACAGAAACGGTTAGCCAGATCAAGGTGTCTGCGATTGACGGCATACACTTCACACGGATGAATTGTTTGCGATTAGCCACAACAAATAGAAACAGTTAGACAGATCAACGTGTGTGCGCTAGACGGGCACACATTCTAATTAAAAGAAGTGTGCGCGATGATAATACGAGCATGCACGGTTGATGGAACAAGACGTGTGCTGACATTGCCTATTGCGGTGCACCCTATGGTGCAAACTCCACGTACACGGCCAAGAACGCGTGCCCACGTTACAACATCCGGGAATAGTGCCGCACTTAGAAATTATAAAACCGTCAATAAATTTTGAGCCTGTGTCCCGTCACATTCCAAATTACTACCATGCTATATTTAATTGTAAACATGTTCACACTGATCAAAACCTAAACGATTTCCCACTTAGGAGCGTGTTAGTACTCGGTTATAAATACTACCTACTCCAAGATGACTGCACATTGCTCCTCAACTCTTCATCCATAAAGACAAACAAGTCTTTCATCGTCATTCCCTTGCGTCAGCCATGGCCCGCATGAGTCTTGGGTCGAGAGATTACTACCAGGGAGAGGCAAGCATGGAAGCGGAAGCACGAGAGATATCCCGCCTCGTCGTGAAAGCAGCCGACATGTCCCGGCACACCGCCTTAGCAGCACAGAGGTCCCGCCGCGCAGTCGATGCAACAGACTGGTCCGGCCGCGCCGTGGAAGCAGTATAGATGTCCCGCCGCGCCACCAATGCAGCAGAGATGTCCTCCCATGCTGCAACAACTTGGGAAAATGTCTCGCGGGTAGACAAGGACTCTCACAGGCGCATGTGCGTTATGCTCGATGATTTGATGGCTCGGATCTCCGACTGGATGAAGCTGCAGGACGAGATGAATGCCTCGTTTGAAAATGCAACTAGCGTCATCCGGGGACTAGGGGAGGGCAAGGTGAAGCTCCGCACCGAGCGCGGCTTGCTGAGGGCAAAGATTGCCAGAATGACAAAGCAGCATGAGGAGACCACTGCCTTGTTGAAGAGGACGAGCATCATCATCATTGCCAGAACGACAAAGCAGCAACGCATCAAGAAAGTAGAGATCAGCGAGCCAGATCCTTGTCTGCGTCTTCCTTCTTTTGCCCTTGTGTATTTCGGGCGCTGCCGCATGTGGCTTTTTTATTTATCTTCCTAAATATGTAAGACAATTATTATCCACTGTCATTGTCCTTATATTCATCAGTCTTGCTATATGTCTCAGTCGATGCTATATAGGTCCGTCAGATCTTACATCAAGATCCATGCAAAACTTTCTTTTTAGACTTTCTTTTTTCTATCTTAAATCTCAGTTGAGGGAGACATAGCCACGCCATTAAACAGGGGCTCTGGCGCCATTAATGGAGACATGGGACAGTGGTGGGCGGTGGATTGAGGTCAAAGGGCTCTCCTCCCGATAAGCATGCACAGGGGTCAGATCGCACGCCTCCCGTACTCAAATAGCTACCCCACATGGCACCTCCTAGCCAATAAAAAAGGGAGACGCGTGGTGGCACGTAAATGGTAAGTAGAACGCACACAGTTTCAATAATACTTGTGTTTCCGATTGTAACGTGACAGAACTTGTTTCAAAATGACTTCGTTGATTGTTAATGTGTGCGCCTTCACAAATCAGACAAAAAATTTACCACAACATGTTGGTGCGATGTCATGATATCATGCCAAGTTTCATTATTTTCAGGCAAGAATTTTAAAACCAAGTTTCTCGATGTTTCTGGCCAAACCCAGATGCCCAGACTGTTTGAATTCCATTCCCATTTCTTGCATGGGACCTAGAAATTTGCCCAAGTACACGTAAATGAGTTTTCAACTAACTTTGACGCACTAGAGCATGTGCTTGTATTTAAAATTTGAATTATGAGCATTAGATGCCTAGAAACTCAATTAATGTATAAAAAGGCCAAACGAACTCGAAATAATTCCAAAATTTAGCATGAAACTCCTATTGGTCTAAGTTGCGTGTGTAAAAAAATCAAGGCAGGAGAAGGCAGTGTATGTCGTTTCGCACACGGAGGTGACAGGTTTCCTCTCAGAACCACGAGCCTTCTTGAGAGAAGCTCCGGTTTGCAAGAAGCTTATACCAAAGCTTGTCCCAATTCGGCAAAAAAATTACCACAGCATGTTGGTGCCATGTCATGACACCATGCCAACTTTCTTGATTTTCGTGCGTGTTTTGGATTTACAGAAGTGAAAAAAACAAGTTTCTCAATATTTCTGGCCAAGCCACAACGCCCAGATGTTTGAATTTCATTCCGATTTCTTGCATGGGACCTAGAAATTCACCCAAGGCACATATGTGATTTTTCAACCAACTTTGGTGCATTGGAGCACGTGCTTGTAGTTCAAATTTGAATTATGCACATTAATTGCCAGAAACTTAATTAATGTATAAAAAGGCCAAACAAACCCGGAATAATTCCAAATTTTAACATGGCACGCATATAGTTCTATGTTTCCCCTATAAAAAATCAAGGGGGGAGGCAGCGTATATCATTTCGCACACAAAGGTGACAGTTCCCTCTTGGAACCACGAGCCTTCTTGAGAGAAGCTGTCGGTGTCAAAACCGGCGGATCTCAGGTAGGGGGTCCCGAACTGTGCGTCTAGGCAGATGGTAACAGGAGACAAGGGACACGATGTTTTTACCCAGGTTCGGGCCCTCTCGATGGAGGTAAAACCCTACTCCTGCTTGATTGATATTGATGATATGGGTAGTACAAGAGTGGATCTACCACGAGATCAAGGAGGCTAAACCCTAGAAGCTAGCCTATGGTATGATTGTTGTTGTGATTGTTGTCCTACGGACTAAAACCCTCCGGTTTATATAGACACCGGAGAGGGCTAGGGTTACACAGAGTCGGTTACAATGGTAGGAGATCTACATATCCGTATTGCCAAGCTTGCCTTCCACGCCAAGGAAAGTCCCATCCGGACACGGGACGAAGTCTTCAATCTTGTATCTTCATAGTCTTGGAGTCCGGTCGATGATGATAGTTCGGCTATCCGGACACCCCCTAGTCCAGGACTCCCTCAGTAGCCCCTGAACCAGGCTTCAATGACGACGAGTCCGGCGCGCATATTGTCTTCGGCATTGCAAGGCGGGTTCCTCATCCGAATAATCCATAGAAGATTGTGAACACCAGGATAGTGTCCGGCTCTGCAAAATAAATTCCACGTACCACCGTAGAGAGAATAATATTCACACAAGTTCATCCTGCCGACGTATTTTGTGGCGTGACGTCACACCACTACCAAGCCTTTACTCGAATCGTTTTTATTATACCACCTCAGCGCGTTTAGCGAAGCGGTTTCCTTGGCACGTCTTGTCGAAGCAGAGATCATGTTCCCCTTATTCCGGGATTCCCATCAATACGGACGTGGGTAACCCAACCGCGCCTGTTGCTATGCCCCCTCCATCGAAGGCAAGTTCCAAACGGTCACGGGGACGGCTCTTGGTATTCTCCCTCTTTATAATGAGACCAAGGCTCGTTTCTTTTCGTCAATCCTCAATCGAATCTACCCCTCGCCCCAAGTTCCAGCACTCAGGGCTCCAGATTCGAGCGCTTTGGACCTTTGACATTGTCCGGCTCTGACCTGCAGGGCCGGTGGATGCCCTCCTCCGTCACGGAGGAGGACGTGCTAAAGCTGAGAGAAGCCAGGTACTTAACCAACGAGATTTCGCATAGGCTGCCTGCCCAAGGGCAAGTCATTCCCACTCCCGAGCCAGGCGAGAGCGTCGTGTTCGTGTCTCACCTCCGTCGGGGTTTAGGCTTCCCGATGGAGTCCATGTTTTACTATGGGTTGGAATTCCATGACTTGGCTCCGGAGTCCATCCTCCATATCTCATCATTTATTGTCGTCTGTGAAGCCTTCCTCTGCACCACCCCTCACTTTGGTTTGTGTCTCAAAACCTTCAACATGGAGCCGAAGATGATTGAGGGGCGTCAGGCAGAGTGCGGCGGGGCGGTTATAAGCAAGAGGGCTGATGCTCCATGGCCCGAGGGCTCTTTTCAGGAGGAGCTCGGTTTGTGGCAGCAGGAGTGGTTCTATATCACCGCTCCCAGGGGCAGCAGGCAGAGGCCGCCGCCCGCCTTTCGCTCGGGCCCTCCACAACAGCTGACGTCATGGGTCAACAAAGGGCTTGACTGGGGGCCGTCCAAGGACGTACCCCTATTGCAGGGCCGGATTCGAGACCTCCAAGAGAGGGAGATCAATCTGGTCGTAGTGACGCAGGTCATGCTAATCCGGCGTCTTCTGCCCTGCAAACGCCGCCCCCTCCGCCTGTGGGAATTCAATCCGGAGGGGCCACGAGCTCTCCAACACTTCATGGGTACGACACCCGCGGAGATGTACAAGTTGTTCTTCGGATCACAAGAGGTGTGTCCAGAATTGACCGAGGACGCCGGCTTAAGCTGCAATCGCCCGGATACTCAAGTAAGTAGCCCTGTGTCCGGACATACCGTTCGTTTTCGTATCTTGGATTTGCCTTTTTGACCAATCGTCCTTTGAACAGGAGTGGATAGCGCAAGCAAAGCTGATACGGTGTCCGGCCCCCCTCCCGGAGACCACGCTGGATCCCGTGTTGGTCAAGATGCTGGAGGTTGCGCCGTCAGAAGAGGGCGAAGGGGAGAACAGAGAAGCTACCACCTCTACTAAGGAGGCTTTCAAGAAAGGGGGGATCGAGAATCCCTCCTTCCAGGGGGAGAAGAGGACCGCTTCCGAAGACCCGGAGGCCAAGGCCTCAAAGCGGGGGAAGAAATCTTCACCAGAGGGTCCTGCGCCAGGGGAAGCCCCGGCCGCACTATCTCCCCTAAGGAATTTGCCCTCCAGCGAGTCGTAAGTAGAAAAAGGGGAGTTTTGTAATAAGGAACATCCCAATTTTTGCTTCTAAGGATAACCGAAGTTTTTACCTTGTAGTTCGGATCTCCGCCCTTCTCAGCTGAGCTCATCCTCGGGGGACCTTCGTCCGGAGATGATGGAGAGCGAGACGCCTCCATCTGCCGCGCCGTTAGGCGGGGCGGACGACCCTGAGGTGTCGTCGCGGAGGGTCTCCCCGAGTCCGGCAGGGCCGGAGAATTCGGCACCTACTGGTGTACGGCCGGGGGAGCTGAAGGATCTGCTCGAGACGGCGTCTATCTCAGAGGATCACCGTACATTGATGTGTACGGTGATTGAAAGAATTTTGCCCGCTGAGGGCGGGTTGCATGGTGCCGTCAGAAGTTTACTGGCGGGTTTTGAGGTACGTAAAAATGACATACCTTTTGACAGTTTTGCACATAGAGTGCGCCCTGTATAGATAGTAGCCCCTGAGACTCGGAATGTTGTCGAAAGCGACAGCGTGCCGAGGATCATAATCTCAGTTATTAATTCTCGCTTTTCATATGCAAGTGGCAGATTGTCCGGTGGCTAGCCGGACTGATAGAGTTGCCGAGCTAAAGAGGCAACTCGACGTTGCGGATGCGGACATCACGCTGGTCAATAAACGACTTGACGAGTCACAAGGTAGGTTGTTTCTCCGTGGACACCTAGTAAGGGAGCTGACGCCCACTCCTTACGACATGTATGCTTGATGCAGATGGTGCCGCTGCTGTGGAGGACCTTCGGGCAGAGCTTGCTCGAGCCAAGGAGCAGGCCAGAAGGAGTGATGCGACTGTCTCGAAGGCAGCCGAAGAGCTAAAAGCCGAAAAGGCTGCTCACTGCCGAAGCAGGGAGGAGATGGCCGGAATGGCCGTGAAGCTGAAGGATGTTACCGACCGCTATGAGGTTCTTGAAAAAGAACGCCGAGCGGAGCAGGAGGACCTGAAGAAGGCCACCGCCGAAGCCAAGGATGCCCGTTCTGCAATGAGGGCTATAAAGGAGGAGCTGCGTCAGGCCGGAGACATTGTGGCTGGAAAGCCCTTTCTGCCATGCAGGAAGTTCACAGATCCGAAGTATGCTCAGCTGGGCCAGCTGTGGGGTGCAGAGGATGCTTATCTGGATTTGGCGGCGAGTGCGGCGGATGCGGTTGTGCACTTCCGAAGCCAAAAGGATCAAGAGATGGAAGAGCTGTTTTGGTCTCAGTTCCACAGTCTGGAGCATTCACTTCCGTTGACCGATCGGTTGGCTGAGTGGGCTGAGCTGAATAGATTGTCCGGATTTGCCATGACGGATGTAGTGGCTCATCTGTGGCCGGATAGGCCCAAGCCGAAGAGTTATTTTGGCTTATTGCAGCAATTCCTTGGGGCGGTGCCGCATATCAAGGCGATGAAGCGATCGGCATGCATAGAGGGTGCACGGATGGCTCTCGCCCATGTTAGGACATACTGGGCGGAGATGGATGCCACCGATGTTGCATCCCGGGGTTCGGATGAGAGCCGGTTACCCACCGAGCACTATTTTCGGGAAGTCCTGCGGGGCGCTCGTTTAATAGAGTCGCAGTGCTCGAAACATTTTATGTTCAAATGACATGTATGATTTGTAGAACCATATAATATAAGTGCTTTTTATACTTGTGCGTTCAAGTATGAAAATATCTCATGTGCGGCCGTTAATGTATACGTGTGTATAACCTGAAAGATGGCAGTCTTCGGCTTCAGCCCCCACGCACATGGTGCAGGGGTGTTTGCAAAATAGCGCATTTTCACACTTAATCCAACGTCTTGGTCCTGTGAAGGAGGTGGTAGCGTAGCAAACTAGGCAACCGGACTATAATGCTTTATCACTTTCACTTAGCCATAGGAGTTCGAAGGTGGGGCTACGATATAGCCCCTAGGGGCACCGCGCTCTCCGAATTCGGGGCGCGTATGTGCCTGACCAGGAAACGGTCCTTCGTCAAAGCGGAGGAATTCTAGACATTCCGGTAGTCGATCGAGTGGTTGACCAGTCTCTCGCTATATCATGACAGTCAGTTTTCGGCTTTCTCTACTGAGGTGCTCGCCCGGCCGAACCGGGGCATAATCGCAGTAGTTCTCCTGGTGCCGCGTTAGCCGATGATACGGAACGTAAGGTAGCAAAACACAGGAGCCGGGCAAACCCAACATTTGACCAAAGACATGATTCGGAGATGATGCATATAAGGCCTAACTCGAGACGCCGAACACTCCCTGAGGTATTCGGTCGTTATGAAAATGGGCAGAACGATGCCCTAAGCCCCTAGTGTCCGGGTACGCGCGAAATCTTCTGACGCGGCCGATGCCAAAACGTCAGCCTCCTCCTCGGTTGTGATAAGAAACAGGGGGATGTGTATCAACAAGAGATAGTAAAAAAGGTTTACGCAGGGTCTTAATCTGAAAAGAATCCTTGCGACGGGTCCCTGCTGCACGTCTGCGCGTGTGTCTCCATTGTGCCGTATCCAGGACGGGTGTAGCACGTTGTTCGTCTGTAAAAGAGAAGAACTTAGGTTGGAAAAAGTATCGTGCAAAAAATGTTTTTTTAAAATAGAGTATGAAAAACAGAATGAAGTTGAGCTTTTGTTGGCTCTCATTGTTCATCCTCACAGCCCCTTGTAAGGGGGTATGCGGCTAGGAAGCCCCTAGTTTATTTATGCCGGACTCGCCTAGCCGTGTCCGGGGTCTTGAACGACCTTTTAAAGAGATGATGCCGCGTGGACCGGGAATTTTAATTGTAAGAGACGCGTAATGCGGTATTGCGTTAAAGCGGGCGAAAGCTTCACGTCCCAATAGTGCTTGGTGGCTACTTTTAAATGGGGCGATATGGAAGATTAGCTTTTCGCGACGGAAGTTGTCGGATGAACCGAACACAACTTCTAGTAGTATGGAGCCCGTGCAATTGGCGTAAGGGCCTGGCGTCACTCCTTTGAAGGAAGTGCTGCTATGGCGAATTTTGGTAGGGTCTATCCCCATCCTGCGGATTGTGTCCGGATATAGCAGGTTTAAATCGCTACCGCCATCCATTAGGACTTGTGTAAATTGTAGTCCGTTGATTATAGGAGCCAATATCAAAGCAGTCCATCCTGCATTTCGTATACTTCTGGAGTAATCCAGATGGTCGAAAGTAATTGGTTTTGACATCCAATCTCGAGATTCCGCTGGGGTGGACCGTGCGGCATGTGCTTTGATAGACACCGCCGTATTTTTCCTTGTTATCACTTGAAGTGAATTCACTATTTTTACTTCTTGTGGGAAGTTCTTTTGTTTTCCGGCGCTCTGCTTGTGGGGTTCGTCATCGTCCTCGCTTGGCGTGTCGAGCCCCTTGTGTTCGGCGTTAAGTCGGCCGGACTGCTTGAAGACCCAACAATCTCGGTGGGTGTGGTTTGCAGGCTTCCCAGGGGTACTGTGGATTTGACATATCCTATCCAAGATTTTGTTGATGTTGGATAGCTCGTCACTGTTGTCCTTAAGAGGCAGTGTTTTGTTGTTCGGCCGAGAGCTTTTGAACCCGGCGTTGACCGTCGTGCTCTTTGGGCCATTATCCTTATTCCGGTGCTGATCTTTTTTGCGTCGTGATTTCCCATTTCCATCCCTGACCTCGGATGTACTCGGGTCACTGGTGCTGCATCTTGCCAGCGAGCTATCTTCCCCCGCGCAAAAGCAGGTCATGAGGCTTGTTAGCGCGGCCATTGTTCTTGGTTTTTCCTGGTCGAGGTGCCTGGCAAGCCATTCGTCTCGGACGTTATGCTTAAAAGCTGCTAAGGCTTCGGCGTCCGGACAGTCGACTATTTGCTTCTTTTTGGTGAGGAACCTGTTCCAGAATTTGCGTGCTGACTCTCCGGGCTGTTGAGTTATGTGACTTAGATCGTCTGCATCCGGAGGGCGGACATAAGTCCCCTGGAAATTTGCTCGAAACGCGTCCTCGAGCTCTTCCCAACTTCCAATTGTATTTTCTGGGAGGCTTTTGAGCCAATGCCGAGCTGGCCCTTTGAGCTTGAGGGGTAGGTATTTTATGGCGTGGAGATCGTCTCCTCTAGCCATGTGTATGTGTAGGATATAATCCTCAATCCAGACTCTGGGGTCTATTGTTCCGTCATATGCCTCTATGTTTACGGGTTTGAATCCCGCTGGAAATTCATGATCCAGTACCTCATCGGTGAAACATAGTGGGTGTGCGGCGCCCCTGTATTTAGGTGTGCCTATATCTTCGAACACTCGGCGTGTTGTGTTGCTTCCCGGGGCCTTCTTTTTTGGCCCATAGATGGACCTGAGTGGGTCATCCTTTCTGCGATGATCCTTATATGGATCGTGTGCCGGCTTGTGTGCGGCGCCGCTTGCCGCTCTTAGCCTGTCATCTGGTCGTCTATCCGGCCAGGCGGCTTCTTTGCTTTTTGATTGTGGTGGCTCTACGGCCTCCTCGTCGAATTCGGGCAACAGTTTGCGCTTCGGGTAGCTCTTGGCTTGGTGACTATTGCCGTATTTGTCTGCGGTCTTGAGTACTTTGCTCCATCTCATTCTGAGTACGTCTTCTGCTGTTTTGGGCTTCCGCTTCTGCTTCTTCAAACTTCTTGCAGTGGCGACGAGCCTTTTGTGAAGGTTCTTATGCTCCGGTGATGTGTCCGGCGTGAGATCGTCTGGACTGTTGTTTTCGCCGAGGATGGGTTGCTTGTCCAATTCATCCTGCTCGGATGGTTGCTTGGTTGCATGTTCGTCGCCCACTGGTTCGCCCTGCTCTACGGCTGGGTCATTATGGGTGCTGTTGTTATCGAGGCAGGACTTCGGGCGGTGCTTGTGTCGCCGTTTTGGTTGTTTTTCAGGGGAATTATCCTTCGCCGCGTCCCGTTGTTCCTCGTTATCGCTTCCCTTTGGTGTATCCACCATGTATACGTCATGAGTTAAGGTGGCTTTCCAGTGTCCAGTAGGTGCTGGTTCTTGGTCGTCTCCGGCATCGTCGTCCATACCGTCGATGTCTTCGGAGTCGATGTCTAGCAAGTCGGTTAGATCGTCGACAGTGGCTATAAAGTGGGTGGTGGGTGGGCTTTGAATTTCTTCGTCGTTCGCATCCCGACCCTCCTGACCGCAGTTTGGCCAGGGCTCTTCTGATAACGAGAGATACTTTAGCGAATTGAGGACGTCGCCAAAAGGTGAGTGTTGAAAGATGTCTGCGGCGGTGAACTCCATGATCGGCGCCCAATCGGACTCGATTGGAGGGGGCGCAGGAGGTTCGGAGTCCGGCGAGGAGTCCGGCACCTCGGAGTCATGAGTGTCACAAGGGACAAGGTCAGTATTCGGCTCCATCGCCATAGAGGTTGCAGCCCCCGAGGCGGTGTCTAGCCACCCATCCTCGGTCTACGCGGTCGGCTCCGAATTAAGGGTCGAAGCGGACTCATGTGCGGCCTCCAGGGCACTGTCCGGCAGCAGAGCTAAATCATGCCCGTCGAGACAGTGCGGCGCGCTCGGCTGTGGCTCGAATCCATCGAAGATCAAGTCTCCACGGATGTCAGCCGTGAAGTTTAGACTTCCAAATCTGACCTGATGGCCAGGGGCGTAGCTTTCGATCTGCTCCAGATGGCCAAGCGAATTGGCCCGCAGTGCAAAGCCGCCGAATACGAAGATCTGTCCGGGGAGAAAAGTCTCACCCTGGACTGCGTCGTTGATGATGATTGAAGGATCCATCAAGCCTCTCGGTGACGACACAAAGGAACTCTCAATGAAAGCACCAATGTCGGTGTCAAAACCGGCGGATCTCGGGTAGGGGGTCCCGAACTGTGCGTCTAGGTGGATGGTAACAGGAGACAAGGGACACGATGTTTTTACCCAGGTTCGGGCCCTCTCGAGGGAGGTAAAACCCTACTCCTGCTTAATTGATATTGATGATATGGGTAGTACAAGAGTGGATCTACCACGAGATCAAGGAGGCTAAACCCTAGAAGCTAGCCTATGGTATGATTGTTGTTGTGATTGTTGTCCTAAGGACTAAAACCCTCCGGTTTATATAGACACCGGAGAGGGCTAGGGTTACACAGAGTCGGTTACAATGGTAGGAGATCTACATATCCGTATTGCCAAGCTTGCCTTCCACGCCAAGGAAAGTCCCATCCGGACACGGGACGAAGTCTTCAATCTTGTATCTTCATAGTCTTGGAGTCCGGCCGATGATGATAGTTCGGCTATCCGGACACCCCCTAGTCCAGGATTCCCTCAGAAGCTCTCGTTTGCAAGAAGCTTATACCAAAACTTGTCCAAATTCGGCAAAAAAATTTACCACAGCATGTTGGTGCCATGAAATAACACCATGCCAAGTTTCATGATTTTCAGGCGAGTTTTGAATTTACCGGAATTTTGAAAACCAAGTTTCTCAATGTTACCGGTCGAGCCATGACGCCCACATGTTTGAATTTCATTCCCATTTCTTGCATGGGACATAGATATTCACCCAAGGATACACATGTGATTTTTCAACCAACCTTGGTGCACTGGAGCATGTGCTTGTCGTTCAAATTTGAATTATTCACATTAAATGCTAAGGTTAAAGCTGCATCCTTTTGCTGACAGCTGCTCCATCAGCCTTCTACTATCCAATTCTTCCTTGCATATGCATGCTTAACTCCACACGTTGACAAAACTTTGAGTTCTAATGCTCCGTGTTCAGGTATTTCTCCGATACTCCTTGATTCTCGGGTATTGACAGCTTCCATAGTCTATCAAGTTCCATAAGTGTAGCCTTCCTTGGTCATATCAAATCTGGGAATCCTTCATAGCCTCCAATTCCTCATAGTCTTCGGAGTTTCAACTGTTGCAGTTTTCCAATTATAACAAATGCTCGATAAAATACTCTTCATTCCGATGTGGTCTTGGTTATCCGATATCTTGTACTTCTTGGAGTGGTCTCATCAGTCGAATCTTTGAGGGGTCAAAAGGGGAAAGGGGTATGGTGTCACTAAAAGGGAATATTTGAATAAGCTCAGAAGAGAAAAAGGTAAAAGATTCTTTTGAAAAGAAAGTTGTAGAGAAAAAATCTTTCCTATGGGCTTGCCATTTTCTAGGGTCACGTCCTACAGTTAACATGTGCTCTGATACCATCTTGTAGCGACCTGACCTCAGACGGTCAAGTCTCTGTGCTTAGGTGTCATCCCTGGATCGGTATGCTGACACACACAATACTCGAGGATTTATAACAGAGGTAAATCACATGTATAAAATAACGTAAATATCATTACCTCAATCCAAATAGCGGAAGTAACAATGTTGTGGATTCCCATCAACACTAACGGCAAAGTTGAGTGTAGAAATCGTAACCCTAACGTATCACTTACTCGTCGTAAGACATCCTGCAACATGAGACGTTGCAGCCACAAAGGGTCAGTACATTGAATGTACTGGCAAATTCACACCATAGAGCAATGATGAATAAAGGCTATCACTACATGCATATATGGCTGGTGGAAAAGCTCTACGGTTACAGTTTTTGCGAAAAGCCAATTTTTCCCTACTTCAAAGGAATCAGTTTTAATTTAACTATCATGGTAGTTGAAACATCATTTGAGAAGGTAACCCCAACTCAATGATCCCAATTAAAATACTTAACAACCCAGCAAGATTAATTAAGAGTGTTGAGATACATGTGAATACTCAAGTACTAGATACTCAGAATTGTCCACAACCGGGGACACGGCTAACCATGATTAGATTGTACACTCTACAGAGGTTTGCGCACTTTTCCCCACAAGACTCGATTGCCTCCGTTGGTTTTCTCGCACTACATGGTGTTTGAGAAACGGATAACCAAGACACAGTCTTTCAGAAACATTAACTCTCTACTCCGGGTAGACCATACCAAACCTACAAAACCCACTACCTGCTGATCTACCTCTTCAAGAGCTTCACGTAACTTACTCAACTATGCTAGAGCCCATAATAGCTTGTGGCTGCACACGGAAGTTTCTAGCATGAATAATCTCAGTTCCCTTTGAGCCTGGGTGGCGGTCCATAGGAAGATCACACGGTAACCTCGGGATTTCCAAAAAACAGGCAATCACTGGATACCCCAGGTGCCTCAATGCACCCAGATGTGTATTAAAGTTGCCACCTTAAGTAAACCATTAATTAACAATCTCACATCTGTCATGGATACACTCAAACCCAATCCACGTCTACGAGCATAGCATGGCAATATAAGCAAGGCGTAGAAGTAACTCCCAAGGTTTGAATGCAGGGCAATAGGTTCTACCTCAGCAACTACTTCCCAACCCACAAGTTAAAGACATCCCAATCATGCAATGTTTGAGGATTAAAACTAATGCATAAAAACTGGGTATTAAAGGGATATGATCAAAGTGTGAACTTGCCTGCAATGTTGATTAAGATAATTCACACTCAACACTCTTGATAGATCTACTCGTCACACTCCGATCAATCTATCGTAAGCAAGCAGTATTAACCACACATAAGCAATCACTCAAAAGATCGGAAAGAATGAATAAGGCAATTCGAAAAGCATCAAAAACCAAGAAAATAACTCTTGCAACATAAAACAATTTCTAACAGTACCAAAATTATGTGAATTTGGCCTTATCAGAAAGTTTAGGTCAAGAGCTTTGATTTGCAAAAAGAATCAACTCAAGCGGAGTTACGGAACTTAAGTTATGATCAAACGAAGTTCAAATTCAAATCTGATCTCAATCAAATTTTAAACTTTCAAAAACATGTTTGAGTTGGATTACTGGATATAGGAGATCATAACAAAGAAGTGGGCGTTGGTTTCGTTGGATTTCGATAAACGGTTGAAAAGTAGTGAGCGTTTGAAAATTAGGGACTTTTCTATGAATAAAAATATTCACGGACGGGTCCCTGGTCAAAATCTATTAATAAAAAGAAAAATCCACCGAGAGAACGCTCGCTAACAGAACCTAACTAATGAACGTTCGGAAAATAACAAAACCTAATTTAATAAACCGAAAAAAACAAACCGAAAGAAAACCGGGGTGGTTAAATCGGTTTATACCGGTTCGGGGCGGTTTTCTATCGAAAACCGGCAGCGGCGGTTTTCCGGCGGATCTCCGGTGCAACGGCGACGGCGGCGGTTCGAGTTCGGCTGGGGCGGCGTCTCCGGTCGTCGAGGGCGGCGGCGAAGCGGTCGGGGAGGGGTGGCGCGGTGAGGCGAGGAGGTTGGCGGTGTCGGCGGTGGTTCCCGGCGACGGAAAGGAGCGGGGCAGCGACGGTGAATCTCGCCGGCGGCGGCGATCTGCGAGGGCGGCGGCGGCGAAGCGAGAGGAGAGGAGAGACGGGGCCCGGGGCGCCGTATTTATAGGAGGGGAGGGGCGGCGCGAGGCTTGGAGGAGGGGGCAGCGTAAGGCGGCGGCGGGGCATGTCCCGGTCGGACACGGGGTGCGGCGGCGGCGGGCGCCGTGCGGGAGGCGGAGACGATGCGGCAGGGCTGGGCCTGGCTGGCTAGCTGGGCCGGCCCAGTCAGCGGAAGCTTTTTTTTTAACAGACAAACCAAAAATAAAAACAAAACAAAATATTATATAGGCATATAATATATCAAAATTTGCAGAAAAATATTTCCTATGAGATGAACATTTTTCTAGCATCAAATAAAGTCCACAGAAATTCAAATAAATCAAACAGTGCTACTGCTCTAATAAAATCCAATAAAAATCATTTTAAAAATACCAAAATAATTTCAAATTAATTTCTCTCCAATTTTCTACTGTAGGGAATCATGTTACCCGATTTTCCATATATTTTATTTTTGGAGAAAAATAATTTGAATAAAACTCAAATAACTCCAATTTGGAAAATAGAATCAAAAGAACTTTGAATTTAATTCTTTGAAACTCCCAACTCATATTTCGTATGTTTTGAAGAAGTCATTTGATCTTCGCTCGTAAAAATCATTGAGTTGCATAAAGTTCCTGGGTTGGAAATATTTTCCAAATGAAATTCAAATATTTTAACACCCCTTGTCATTTAAATAAATGGAAGAAGTCATGTCATCTTCTCTCCAGGGTTTTGTGTTGAAAAGAATTTGAATTCATGATGATCAGAAAAGAAAATGAAAGTTTGGGAAAGTCCTTTTATTCCCTCTCATTTAACTTTCAAAAAGTTTCGAATTCACTCACTTTCAGTCAATCAATCAAACAATCAATCAAAACTATCTATTTAATATAACATTCCAAAATTTAGAATTTTGGGATGTTACACCCACCAAAAGCCACATTTCCACTGTTGCTCGTTGCTTTCCAAGTTCAAACCTTCATTACTGCATACTTGCAGCGCCGCCTCCTCGGTGGCGACCCTTCTTCTTGCAATGTCACCTCCTCACCGGTGACCCTTCTTCTTGCTACGCGGCCTCATCGATATGCTCAGGTAATCCACACACCATCCTCCTCCTTCTCCGTCCCACATGCCCTGACCGACAGCGCGACACCTTCCGCCCAAATCACTCGCCCTGCCCTCCAATTAAGCGCCGCCCACATCCATTTTTCACGCAGTATAACGTGGAGCTCAGTAGCATCTGGCAGCAGAGAAGCAATCACGGCCGCACACGCGGAAGAGGTTGCTATGGCTGCCATGCGCGCCGACCGCCAGATCTTAGAGGAGCACCTCGTCTTCGAGGCAACCGTCGACACCGCTCCCCGGTATTCTACTTTAAAATATAGTTCGTTTTGTTTTCTTGAGGCCACCGCCAGTGCCTTCTAGTGATTTGTCGTTTGTAATTTTAATATGCAATCTTATGTTCTGAAATGTAATGTTCAGTTAACACTTTGTCCAACAATTGCTACATTTTGTAGTACAGTTCTCAAGCATTCTTGGTTTTGTTAACTGTCTTATCTTCTAGTATATGTTCTATTATGCAATGTAGTGCTCGGTTAACTGTTTTGGTTCATTTGGTCTGTTGTCCAGTTAACTGTTTGGTTCAGTTCTGCAATTTGATTTTCATTTCTTGTGGGTACAATTTTGTATTGTTATGCATGTGAGAAATAAATCGAATTTGGCTGTCTGGCGCGCCCTGGTGTCTTGTGCTCACCAGGTGGCCCCCCTCCGGTAGTTATTTGCTCCAATATTTTTTTATTCCAAAACAATTCTCTATAAATTTTCAGCTCATTTGGAGATGTGCAAAATAGGTAACTCTGGCATACTTTTTCAGGTCCAGAATTCCAGCTATCGGCATTCTCCCTCTTCGTGTAAACCTTGCATATTATGCTAGAAATGACATTAGAATTACTCCACAAAGCATTATTATGCATAAAAACATTGTAATAATAGTAGGAAAACATGATGCAAAATGGATGTATCACCTGATTTATCATGGAATTGGTAGCAGACGATGTAACTATTATTTGATGAATAAAGTAAACCTTCCTGTAAAAAAATAACCTAAAGAAATAAAGAATCAAGAGGATACAAACACGACAAGCACACACCTGGCTCTGCATAACTAGGATGAATACGTCCAACATCAACTCACACAAAAACACGCCAACAGCTAGGAAAGTCATATTGGACCAAAGCTATGCATAGGTGAGGGCAAAAAGCTCAAACCGATCAGATTCATGATTGGCAAACTTTTTTTTCAGGACTACGTCTAGGCGTACCATAGCATTATAGAAGTCGGAATTTTAAGTGCAAGAGAACTAGCACTCGTTGCAAACAACAAGCGTAGCACGAATACCACACCCGGACAAGTCCAAAGACAACAACCTACGAACAAACAAAACTACAAGCAAAAGGGTTTGTCCTAACTAAGAACAGGATCGTGTCTTGATGATGACCCACAAGTATAGGGGATCAATCGTAATCCTTTCGATAAGTAAGAGTGTCAAACACAATGAGGAGCAGAAGGAAATGATAAGCGGTTTTCAGCAAGGTTTTTTCTGCAAGCACTGAAATTATCAGTAACAAGTAGTTTGATAACAAGGTAACTTGTAACGAGCAACAAGTAGAAATTGTACATGCCCTTATCTGCTCTGCTGAAAATGAGCCGGATCTGGCTCCCTAAGTTTGAACTCCACGTTATTTGAATTGATGTAAAAGAAATCACGAAAATGAGTTGCATATTTAGTGTGTCATTTCTATCAATACATATAATGAGAAACGAAATTGACCGCCATCGTTTGAAGGCAATCGAAGGAAGGAGTGATGTCGCCGCTAACAAAATCTGCCCTTTTCCCACTACCTCCAACCGCCACATTGGCATGTGGGGTAAATAGCATAAAACTATCGCAATTATGGTTAGGGTTCCACAAAACTACCACTCACGGTCCTACGAAAACTTAGTCGCGCAACCCAATCTATATAGGATCGAAGAAGGGGTGTGGTACGAGCACCCACGTTATACCCGTGCTCATACTAGAGGGTGAAATTGAGTACCGAGATAACAAAACATAAAACGGTGAACAATACGACCAGAGTTGGTCGTACCCATGCTCGTACCAAGGCAAGAAACCTTTTAATCTACTTTTTCGATAGTGTGAGATCAATGGGTTATATTTTGTTGGGTTATGCAGTGTGTAATTTGAAATTTTCCTACCGCGTAGATTAATAGTTATCAGTTGAAATTATAGTGATAGTTTTTCGGAACCCTAACCACGGCTGTAGTAATTTTACGTTATTTGTTCGGTGTTGTGAGGTAGGGGAACCAGAGGTCTCTGTAGATCTGCCAAAGAAAAATATGTTGGAGATATGCCCTATAGGCAATCATGTATGATGATGTTTCTTATGTGTTTATGAATAAAGATAGTCCTTGGACATTATCAATGATGTATATCAACAAGTATGTGACTTGTTTGTGGGACTGTGCATTGTATGATTACTGTCCTAAAAGATCCCTAGTCGAAAGGGTTGTGTGGACGTGCAACTGACTAGACTAGCATATGACACGGTTGATGGCTTAGTCTCACTAGGCATGGAGCATTGAATGCTAACCGGATAATATGTACTCAAAAGGATCTAATCGGATTCGATGTAGTCGGATCCGAGTCGAGATAAGGTCCGAGTCGGACAGACCCAACCATGAGGCGCAGCGATATGTCATCTGTGAGTATCTAGTACAACATACATTCTATGTCCTAAGACCTGAGCTAGCGCATGTACTCGGGATGGTGTCAGGCCTGCTTTGGGCCAACCAAATGCTACTCCGTGACTGGGTAGTTACAAAGATAAGTTTCGGGCTTTTCCAGACCCATGTTGTGAGACATGGTCGAGCAAGATGGGATTTGCCCATCCGATCAGGAGAGATATAATTTGGGCCCCTCGTGTGATCCGACCAGGATAAGCATGCTCATACGATAAGGACTATGAGATAATCCGGTTTGTGGTCGGCAACACTGGAACGAGAAAGAGGTCGGGCTAGCACAAGGATGACACACTCGCCATGAGCCCGACAACATATATCGTGTGGCAAAAGGAATGGAAGTGTGATGTACAGGTTCGCCAACCGGTTTCATTGTCTACTTAGTGGTCAGCACGCCTTGCTAGAGGCCGCTACCAGCTGAGCAGGTCAGAGGTGATCCGACCTGTGACCAAGCCAACTTGAACCTAAGGGGTCGCGCGCTTAAGGGAAGGAACCTGTAAGGCCGGATCAGACTCCACGAGTCAGATGTGATCCTACTCGGACTCGGATCCCGGCCGAACAGATTTTGGGCTTTAGGGTCCATGCGAGGCCCAAGTTTTGAGCCCGCGACGGACGCCTATATAAAGTGGAGGTGCGGCACACTCATTCGATTGATCGCTTCGGCGTTGTCACTAGGGTTTACATGTGTTGCGAATAGCCACCTCCACTCGCCGCCAACTGTGTGATCAGACCTAGCAGTCCGCCGCACTGTGTTCCTCATGCACGCGTGGATACCGTTAGAGGCGGTGCACCTGCGCCGCTACGGCAAGCTTGTACGTGGGATCGGACGAGCGGCTATTCGAGGGAGATCAGACGAGGAGGAGACGATCCACATTGACGCGCTGCCCCAACTCTTCTTTCGCTGCACGGCACTGCGGGTCTAGAGGTAACAATTTGTGATCCATCTCCCATAGCATGTTCTTGGTTGTTCTGCGCGTAGGAAAATTTTAATTTGCAGTCGACGCACCTTACCATAGAAGCCAATAGTGGTATCAGAGCCTCTGCTCTAGGATTTGAATTCAGATCGTATGCACATTAGATATGTGGAGGCGGTAGATGAGATCTATTGTTGTTGATGAGATCGGCTGTGTGCACGGTTAATGAGATCAACTGCACATGGGGATCGATGTGGCTATGTTTTTTGATGATCGGAGTCGATGAGGTCGTGACACAGCCTACCCCTACCGGTCGGTATCGGCCATCGGGGTTAACAGTGAAACGTAAATCCGAATCGGACTTGCGATGATCGATAAGATCGGTCAGATCGGGGACCGCTGTGTGCGTAGCGCCTTGTATTTCGTACACGATCACTCAAACCGGTAGAATGTGATTCTGTGCGTAACTTTGTTTTGCAGGTTTGATGTGATAGTATGGCTCATGTGTATGTGATGCATGTGTGTAATTTATACATGGCATGCGCGTCATGTTTGTCAGCCGGCAGGAGCCAAACTGCTGCCATTATAATGTATAACGACCTGCATGTCGACTTGTGATTCTCTGTAAAATTCATTACTAGTTGTAGTAGTTGGATTATAGAGATCAGGTTGGTGGCTTGGCGTCCTGGCGTGACAAACAAGATGGAGTTCCTAGATAATCATCGGAGTCAGAGCCGACCTGGAAGAACGTCCATGAAGGAGCCATACTATTTCACAATATGTGTTTATTTCTGATTGTTATGCTTCCTTGTTTCCATGCATGTTAAAATGGTAGAAAGATCCCTCATGAATATCAAGCGAAATGCCATCCCGATGTTGCACCTTCGCACATCAAGTACGTCTAGTAGTGGGCTCATGAAATTGGGGTGCTGCTGGGTGTCCTTGAACTGAAGGGTTCGTGTCGGACACGGACATGCACTGCATCAGGTTAACTTGACAAGGCTATCAAAATGGTTTTGGGCCTTGTGGCAAAGAAGGTTGGGAGCCAGGGTATAAGATACCTACCCGACCGACAGGAGTCATATAGAGATACATTAGCAAGAAGT
The DNA here is from genome assembly GCF_018294505.1 of Triticum aestivum. Lineage (NCBI taxonomy): Eukaryota > Viridiplantae > Streptophyta > Magnoliopsida > Poales > Poaceae > Triticum > Triticum aestivum. The sequence continues at coordinate 216,081,256 of NC_057813.1, read as the reverse complement.
TGCTTACCGGATAGGTATGTTGGCTAGCAGTGATGCTAAAGCTCACTAGTCGCATGCGCTAGTCGGATCCCTAATCACTGAGAGTCTGCGGAGGGATGCTGACTTCAGTGGGAGTATTTCTATTTAGCCTTGAATTACTCTACATAAACACATTGCTTAGTGATTGCATATTTTTTTGTTGTAGATCAATGGCACCACCTGCTCAACCCAACTTTGCATTGAAATCAATTCTGCAAAAGGATAAACTGAATGGAACAGAATTTACCACCTGGTATAGAAATCTGAGAATTGTTCTCAAGCATGATAAAAAGGAACATGTTCTAGAGGATCCACTTCCAGAGGAATCTGCCGACAATGCTAATGCCACAACCAGGAATGCCTAGCACAAACTTGTTGATGAATCAAACGAGATCAGCTGCCGCATGCTGGCTTGTATGGAGCCTGATTTGCAGTAGCATTTCGAAGATGTTGGGGCTTTCGATATGATCGAGAGTCTCAAGAGCATGTTTCAGGTGCAAGCTAGGACCGAAAGGTTCAATGCTTGGCGATCCTTGATGGATTGTAAGCTGAAGGAAGGTGATCCACTGAGCCCGCATGTGATCAAGATGAACGGATACGTGCAAGCTTCGGATCGGTTAGGCTTCCCGCTCTTGGATGAGCTCGCTACTGATTCAGTTCTGGGTTCTCCTCCGCTTAGCTATGGGACGTTCATCTCGAACTATCATATGCACGGCATGGATAAGAAGCTCACTGAATTGCATGGGATGCTTAAGGTGGCAGAGCAAGATATTAAGAAAGGCACGCATCAAGTGTTGATGGTGCATAACTCGGCTAAGTTCAAGAAGAGTTGTTCCAAGAAGAAGGCTAAGGCAAAGGGCACGGAGATGGTAACCTCCACCGCTGCGCCGAAGTCAGGACCGGACTCGAAGACCATTTGCTATCATTGCAAGAAAACTGGTCACTGGAAGAGGAACTGTAGCAAGTGGCTTGCTGAGCATGGCAAGAAGGCCGGAAATGCTGCTTCAGGCGAAGGTACACTTGTTACATATGTTATACACATTTAACTTGCTAACATACCTAGTACCTCTTGGGTATTTGATACCAGATCGGTTGTTCGTATTTGCAACTCGATGTAGGGGAAACCGGTGAAAACCACAAGATAAAGATATTTTGAAGTTTCCAAAGAATCCAAAAAAATATGGAAGCAAGCGAAGTGTGAACCGCCGTGGAACGGCCGGTGCTCTCCTCCGTCGTCGATGCAGCTGCCATTCCCTCGCATGCTAAATTTGCTAATCGATCGAGACAGAGTGCACCGGCCCTCGTCACACCGAATGTGGAAGCTCATCCCCACTTGGATCCATCCATCCCCTCCATACCTATTACTTACTAGACTACCACCGCACATGCGTGCACTGCACTGCATCAGTATCACGCACGGAACGGGAGCGAGCGAGCACACGCCGCCAGCTTCACGGCGATCATGGGTGGGAACGGAGGTGGTCCATGTACGCACGAGCCGGAAGCTGGAAAGGGCAGCCAGCTAGTCGTCCGGGCTGGGCCGGGCCGTCCGATCCACAGTCGCATCCATGCAACAAGCCGACGAGGCGACGGCACGGTGGCGCATCATTGCCATTGCCTCCACCTACCGACTAGCGCTGCGGGACGCAACAAAATGTGACGTGTGGACTTTGAAGGGGCCAAGCCACTCTCCACGGTAGTATTAGGTTCGGCAGTACAGTTTTCTTCTTCTTTTTTCGCTCCGAATAAAAGTGCATGTTCTTTTCCACCTTTTATAGACAGGGCAGTACACTTTGCACGTTTTGCAATGTACTACTCTCTCCGTCTTACATTATAAGATGTTTTTTCACGCTACTGTCGTGTAAAAAAACATCTTACATTATGACACGGAATAGTACTATATACTAGATGACTAGTACTTTCTTCGTAAAGAAATATAAAAATGTTTAAATCACCAAAGTACGCTTTTATACTAGTTTATGGAGGGAATAATATTTGTCTTGAAGGAAAAACATGATCTAGATGACCCCGCTGTCCAGCTACGGAGCTACCAGTAGGTCAAAACTTCATGTGACATGAGTTGTTTACATAGTAAGTACTCCTAAGTCCTAACTATAGTTTACGGAGCTACGAAGCTACCAGTTGTTTACGGAGTATTTTTTTAGGTAACAAGAGCAATGAAGACTGACCCAAGTAGTCGGGCTTGTGTCGGTAAAAAGAAAAACCAAGTTGTGCGTTTACTCGTTGGCAGGAGAGCGTCAACAAAATATCTACCCGGGGTCTCGGGCTGGACTCACTGACCGGCTCAGGAGCATTAACAAACTGGCATGAGCACATGAAGAGGCAGTATTCCCTGTTGATGACCTGCCAATGTGGGACACAACTGCCTCCTTGCTCAGTGTTCATGACTAAAAAATAAATCAAACGTGTAATGAAAGTGATGCCCTTCAAAAAAAATGAAGGGTAAAGGCCTATTTTTCGCGGGAAAAAGGCAAAGGCCTTTTTGATTCAGAATTATTGAAAAATTTGGAGGATTCAAATCCTTATGTTTTTTTTCTAGGTGTGTTGTTCGATTAGTAGAAATTGCAAACCATAAAAATTCATTTGTACTTCATACTGCATTTCCCATCAAACCCAACAAATCATGTGTTTTTATTCACACACAATAAGTGTCCGTGACACTCTAATCCGTGAATTTTGCGTTACTATATTTCAAAATCTCGCGAATGACAGGGACCCTAGTTTGACGCTGGTGCTTCTCGCTCGGTGCCCGGGCTTTAAATAAATCGAATCAGCGTGTGTCACTAGGCCAGATCGGGCAACTGCACTGCACAGAATGCAAGAGATACTACTTGCACTACCAAACACTTGCGCCTCTGATAATAAAAATTATATTATATTAGTCATAGATAAATTCAGTGACATGTCGACCACAATAGTACTACAATAATCACCGACTGCTAGCAGTACTACGTTACTACGTACTACGTACTTCTACCTAAAAACAACAGCTCGATAATGATAATTAGTACGCAAACCATCTTTTATTTCAAACGAAATTAGGAAAAAGAATAGGCAGCATAGCAAGATCGATCGACAAAAATGGAACAATATATTGTTCGAGAAATGCTTCCTCCCCATGCCCACTGCCACCTCCACTAATTATAGTACGTACTCATTCATTCGTGCTACCGCCAGGGAATGCCATCATACTACCGCGAGGAGTCCCATCAACGCGAGCACAAGGAGTGCCGGCGCCGACACGCCGACCGCGGCCGCGCCCGACGGGGACTTGCCGGCGGAAGGCGCCGTGGTCGCCGACGCGCCGCCGTCGCTGCCGGCCGATCCGGACGGCCCACCGGCCATGGGGGCGGGCGCCGGCGAAGGCGAGGTCGCGGAGGCCGCTTTGCCCGAGAGGACGAGCTTGGACTTGGAGGCGAGGTTGCCGGCGGCGAAAGCGTGCTTGTCGGGGGCCCCGGCGGTGACGGAGGTGCCGACCTGCCATATGTGGTTCACCGCCTTCATCCCGCTGTGCAGCTGCAGCTTGCCGTAGAGCCGGATCTTGCCGCCGCTGCCGGAGTCGGCGGCGAGGTCGGTGGCCGGGAACGCGATGGGCGTGGAGGCCTTGCCGAGCGGCACGTAGCCGGTGATGTTGTACGTCCTGACGGTGGGCGCGGCGGAGCCGGAGCCCTTGAGCGCCACGAGCGCCTGCGCGCCGGCCATGCCCTCGCCCGTGGGGTTGAGGGCCCAGGCCACCCACCCGTTGGTACCCGCCGGCGCCGCCACGAAGGCCAGCGAGAGCGATGACTTGGCCTCGTCGTAGGTCCAGTGCAGCGCGGCGCCCAGCTGCGGGAGGTCCTCGCACTTGGCGTACGTCTTCCCCGCCGGGAACTTCTCGGCCGCGCAGGCGCCGGCGCCGGCCGCGGTCGCCGCGCGCGTGGACGCCAGGAGGAGCAGGAGCAGCGCGATGCGGTGCGGCATCGTGGAGGCCATACGCCGAGATTCGGGGTGTCACTGGTGAGTGAGTGAGGCCTTGGAGCGTGCGAGTGCTTGGAGTGTCAGTGAGGAGGGGTGAGGACGGGTGAGGGTGAGGTTTTATAACAGGGGAGGTGGGGCTATGCGTAATTTTCGAAGATTTTAGGTGGGTTTGTGGTTAAATGTGTGTTTTCTCTCGTTGCTAGGTCTGGATTTGGTTACGTGTAATGACTAATGAAACCTTTCTAGGTCAGTGCAGTGAATGTCGGCGATTAAAAATGGGTTGAAATGAGTTGCGACTCCTGTGAGTTTGGTGTGCGCGTGCTGGCCACGGATGTCCGGCGGGGTTTCAAACGGAATCCATCAAAGATGGTGAGTGTATGCAGATGGGTTTCTGGGCACAGGCCACCCGGTGAACTTGCCCAGCTCGAAATTTCTGAAGACGTAAATACTGAGTACTAGTGTACTACTGTAATAGTGTTATTACGCATGGTCTGTATAGTATTTTGTGCTACCGATAACTCGCACTGAATTGGCGCGAAAGGGGAAGGCCATTGAAGCCAGACAAGACGATGCCTCGGCGCAGAAGGCGCCACACGGACGCGGCCACGATATATTCCCGTTGTGCCAAACGAGGAAGGAGGCAACGCAGAAGAGGCGCGAGTTTGGCGCGGTCGACGGCACGCCGGGCAACCATGCACGTGACAGCTTTCGGAGCCGGACCAGTCGCAGCACTACACCGCACCACCAGAGCCACCTAAAAGAAAGAAAGAAGATAACCAATCAATGGTCACAGATATCTCCATATGGGAGCTGGCCGAACTTCCCAAGAAACGCAGGCAATCCCAAAGAGGGAGGGTGGGCTCATTTCATTGCAAGTTTTGCGTTGCATGTGGACTGATCATTTTTCATCTTTCACGGCAAGTACGTTAAATGCGTGTGAAATATCTTCCGGCATGGATCAAAGAACTACTATTCCACGCTCATGGACCGGCTGGTTGGTTGGTTGAATGCCTCGTGCATGTTACGTTCCTGTGGCCTAGTGACCGTGCCCACAAGGGACGGCGATATTAAAAAGAAACAGTAAACCTAGCATGCAATGGTTAGCTTAGGAAACACTTCTACAAAGATGCAAGGTTACTAGAGTTGGTGCCACTGCTCGGGCGATATGAAGTTATCCTCGTTGACGGAACTGAGGTCTTGTCCCCGTCATTTGGATATCTTTTTCTTGGCCGGGAGGGATGATCATGTGGATATCATATGGTATATCTCTGCATTTATCTCGGCGTGCCAGGGGCAGCGGCACATGGATGCGTGCATGCCCAGCGCTGCGCCTGCACGCACGTTTGGACTTTGAAGGTTGACCCGTCCGTCGATCACCATGCAGATGACGAATGCTGTGACAGTTAGATGATGCATGATCCTTCCTTAATTACGCCCATGACGAATGCGGTGACAGTTTTCAACTTCGGACGATGTAGTTATGTATCAGATCGTTTAGGATGACGCACGCTGTGACAGTTCAGAACTCTATGTGATGCAATTATACGATCCACATTAAGGATGACAATGGGTAGGGTATGGGCAGGGTAGAGCAATACCATACTCACACCCGTCTAGCCAGTGGGTACAAAATTCTACCCATACCCGTACCCACGGGTATAAAACTTCACCCATACCCATACCCGACGGGTACCCATACTCATTGGGTACCCAACGAATAGAACAAATAGTACATAAGTTGTTCATAATTTTACATTCATTCATAGGAAATTTGACAAAAATCCAAATATCTTAGCTCAATAACAAGTAGATGGGTACAAGACTACTATCAAAATTTAGAAATCACAACATATTCATAAGTCAATAGGAGTAGACGAGTCACTTGACAAATTAATGATTAACTGACAACAACTTAACATTATTTTTGAAAGCGGGCAGGGTATGGGTATACCCACGGGTACAAGGCTATACCTGTACCCTATCCATGACTTAAGGGGTAGGGTATGGGTAATATCCATGAGTATAAAAGTGTGCCCATACCCTACCCATGCGGGTACGGTACCCGTGGGTACCCGTACCCATGAGTAAAATTGACATCCTTAATCCACATGCGCGTAGAACTGACACTACAGAGTGGAGTGGGTTCTACGTTGCTTCGGACGAATTGTTTCTGGTTTGAATCAGTCAGCACGCAGGGTGTAAAATCTGACCGTATGAGTTTAATACTGTATCTTTAACTTAATCTTCGAAACAACAACGCAATCAAGTAACAGAATGGAGTAACGTGGGGCTGCACACGAAGTCGACTGATTGATCGTGTAGAATGTGAGGGTGATTTGTTATTGGTAATCTGCTGTCAGCAGAATCGGCACACCTGCCTCTACGGAATGAAAGCATGATCTCACATCAATATATTATGGAGCCATTTCAAACAACCTGCCGTCCTAGATCTATATATTGACCCTATCGCCGCATTCATGTGCAAGCAGCAGCAGCAGCAGTAACTCTTAACTCCCATGCTGCTCCGCCTCTCTGTCTTGGCCTGTGATCGAATCAATTATGTCACCGTACCCTGCACAAATTGCAACGGCTGGAAATTTCAAAACGCAGGCAAAAAAAACCAACTCAATTTAGTGCTGCTACTACTAGCACTGCACAGCTGGGTTCCATATAGGGAGTAGGGACTACAGTAATGAATTGGAGACGATCACTCCCATCCCGTGATGTGCTGATGATGCCCCTCCGACATGCTGCCAAATGGTCAGCTAGGTAGATAGATAGATTAGATTAGTTGGGTATACACAAAACTTCACGCGACGCCATCCAGAACCGGAAAGGGAAGGCGACAGGCAGGCAGGCTGCATTTTGATGAACTGAAACTTTGGTTAAGACAACCACACCCGTGGAAGAAACTGACAGAAACAAAACACCATCAGCCAACGCTCGTCGTTTACAGAGAAAAGATGGGAGATCACCGCAAAACTCAATCATCTATGATTATGGTGTGTGGACACTTTCTGGTCGTGGCCGTGCCGGCCCGGCCACGCTTTATTCCATGTCTCCTCGTCTTTTACAGGGTGTGTGGAACGAACGAACCCAACTCAGCCGGAGCTTTTAGGTGACGGCGCAGATGCGTGTGCATCATTTCTTCAATGATTTGTGCGCGCCTGTTCATTCTGCTGTGCTTGGGAGTCAGCTTAGGGTTCTGACGGCTTTCAGGTTTGAACTGAATCTAAAGCTCCTTAACCTTCTGATGTTCCTTTTCTGTGGAAAAAAAAAGTGCTGCAGATGGGAAGTCACTTGACGGAGGATCAATTCAGGTGCAGTACAAGGTAATCTTTTTCAGAGGCGAGCATTCCGGTCTGGTTGGATTTCACATTGGCGGGAGATGAAGTACTGCACGTTCACATGCCTTCAGTCGCGAGGTATGGCACTGGGCAATTGGCAAACATCTCCAAAAGAAAAAATCAGATTTTTTAATGTAGAATCCAACAAACAGTACAAGGATTAATTACGAATTATGAAAGGATAGGTTTCACATATACTTATCCCGGTGCATATAATGCACACGGCTCTAGTTTCTGGTTGGGCTGGCTCAATGGCTTTATACGAATTAGCAGTTTTTGATCTCCTCATTTGAAAATGTTTTTTTTTTTGAAACAAGGCAAAAGGCTTTCCATTTTCATTGAATGAGAAAAAGGTTTAAGAGTCTTGGCCAAAAGACCAGATTACAAGCATCACTCTCGCGGCATTATATTACACAAATATTTCGCCCCGGCAAGGCACCACAGCGAAGCTTCCGCTTTGACGCGAGTCACAAGCACCCCGACCGGAATTGCCGTGCTGCGGAACACACGTGCATTTTGCTCTTTCCAAATTTCCCAAGAGATAAGAAGCATAAGGGAAAGAAGTGCCCTTCGAGATTGTGACCTCCCGGAAGCTATGTTGCGCCACCACTCCTTGACTGAAACCATGCCTCCCCAATCCGTAGGATGGACATCATGTAAACCGAGTCATGTTTTGATCATTCCCAAACTTTAACCGTGTAACGACATTGGAAAAGAAGGTGAACTGCTGATTTTGGCGTTTGTTTGCATAGCGGGCAAAGGTTACAGTTGGGCCAACCCCTACGCTGAAGCCGGTCTGCCATCCAAATCCTATTGTTGATGGCCAACCAAGCAAAAAATTTGCATTTGGGAGGAGCCCAGTTCTTCCAGACCAAAAGAGGCATATCTGAGTCGGTAAGGTCAAGAAATTGTGCGCGGTATGTCGTCGCCGCTGAATATTGGCCATCACTGGTGAGCTTCCAGGAAATTGAATCAGCCACGCCGGGGTTGAGGTGAATGTGTGATAACTCACTCCAAAGGTTGACGAACTCAGCTATGTGGTTCACATCAAGGTTCCCACCAATGTCCACTTTGGAGACCCATGTGTTATTATGTAAGGCCTTCTGGACAGTGCAGTTTTTTCTTGCAGAGATCGCAAAAATATTTGGCGCGATGTCTTTGGGTCTCATACCATTCAGCCAAGCAGACTCCCAAAACGAAGCCCTTATCCCATCTCCAATCAGAACCTTGGTGGCAGCATCAAATATGTCTTTATCTTTGTCATCACACGGGTTCCCCAAGTTTACCCAAGGCTTACTTGGATCCGTCCAAGCTCCCCACAACCACCGAATGCGAAGGGCAGTAGCAAATTTTTCCAAGTTGAGAATACCTAGGCCACCATGCATTTTAGATTTGCACACTTGCTCCCAATTGATTTTGCATTTTCCACCAGAAACCTTGTCACAACCAGCCCAGAGATATGCACGCCGCAGGGAGTCGATCTTTTTCATGACCTCTACGGGGAGGTTTAGCACCGTGAAGTAATATATAGCAATCGCCGTTACAACCGACTTGACAAGCACAACCCTTCCAGGCGATGCGACGTGTTTGCCCATCCAAGGCGTAAGTTGAGCTGCAATCTTATCCTCGAGGGGTTGGAAGTGGATTCTATTTAATCTTTTGATCGACAACGGCAAACCCAGGTATTTCATAGGGAAAGATGATCGGTTGGCCGGGAAGAAGAGGAGGAATCTGGAAATGTTTGAAAAGCTTATAATGAGATTATTATTATATTACTTTAGGAACAAACTAATTGCACAAAACAAATACACATATCAGTGGGCTCCAATATCTAATGTAGATTAATTATTTTTCTTGAGGATTCGCAACCTTACTTTTCTGAAGGAGGCGTGCTGAAGTTTGGTATGCGTCCTGACTCCTGAACGGAGAAGACAGCAAAAGAAACAGCAACAGGCCAGTAGAATAATGGTAATGGGCCTACTCCATTTGCCGGCTAGACACGCCTGCGTTGGATTTGGGCCAAATATCTTAGTAGCTCAATTGACCGTCGTCCAAGGAACGGTAGTATGTCAAGCCAGACAGACACAAAAACGAGCAAGTGGGTGCAAGAGAAACGGAAAAGTTTTTTTTTTAAGAAAGTTTAGCCGTGCTACAAAAGATTAATTGAATTCCACACTTAGTTGGATTCTCATCGAGTAGTTGCTAACTTGCTAAGCTAAGTGTGATCACAATTATTTCTACTAAGCTAAGAGATCTACAGCCGGGCGCCCTAAACCTGCCTCATACGCCCGGGTGGATCACCCGGTCACTGTTCGGTCGTAAAATTTTGACCCAGATGACCCCCTCAAATGGCTCTCAAACGGTCAGACTAACCGATACCTCTCATATCCAGTCCAAATATGAGGTGGATAAGGGGCACCCGGGCGTGGCGCCCGGTCACTGTTCGTCATAAAATTTTGACCCAGATGGCCCCCTCAAATGGCTCTCAAACGGCTAGGCTGACCGGCACCCCTCATATCCGGCCCAAATATGAGGTGAATAAGGAGCGTGTTCACCACGTCTAACCGGCCCTTGCTGGCCCACCAGACCCCACATATATTCTTCCCTATCTGCTCGTCGGACCAAACTCTAGCCACTTCACTTCACTCTCCTCCGCCATCCAAGCACATCTCCGGCGACTTCCAGGTGTCTCCAGCATGGCGGGCAGCGGATTCGAGTCCTTCACCTCCAGATCCGTCGACCCCGAACTCATCCCACGCGGCACCAAGGAGGAGACGTCCGTCCGGCTTGTGGTCCGCCACACCCGGGAGGAGACCCTTGCACGGCAGCACTCGGACTCCTTCAGTCGGGAATCCATTGCGTCCGTCCAAATGACGCATGGATCCGGCGCTAGGCCAGCCGCAGATGCCTCGCCGGAGGCGGTGCGGTTCGTCTGGCGTCCAAACGCGGTGGCGGACACGCAACCCATCCGTTGGCGCGCCGAGCATTGGGACGCACCATGGACCTCGTCCGACAAGAACATGGCACAACGTGCCTGCCGTGGCAGGCACCGGGCACGGGAGGGGCGGCGAGGCGGAGTCGCATTCTTCGGCACCCCGTATGCCGCATCAGTTCAGGCGCCGCAAGTGCATCGTGGTGGACGTCGGCGGCTCGTCCCAGGACGGATCCGTCATCGATCTGACGTCCACCGGCACCGTTCGGGTTCCGGGCTCTGACGAGGAAGAGTAGGGCATGGGAGGCGACAGCGCTTTGAGTCCCGCGAGCCGGCTCGTGAACCGGACGAGGCTTCACTCAAAGATCGATGTGTTGCATATAATAATATGTATGTTGGGTATCCGGATGTGGAATGCATTTTTTAAAGCGTGACCGGGCACTGTCCTGGGCGTGTTCGCGGGCGTTTGCGTGGTCGGATTTGACAATCTTTTTCAGATGCGAGCATTCCGGGCTGGCTGGGTTGTTTGATTTCACATTAGCGGGAGACTGAAGTACTGCACGTTCAAATGCCCTCAGTCGCGCGGCATGGCACTGGGCAATTGGCAAACAGCTCAAAAATTTCTTCTGTTTTTTGCGGGTAATTTCAGACTTTTTTATGTTGAGTATCCTCATCTAGAAATGCATGAAAAGCTTATAATGAAATTATTATTAGCTTAGGGACAAACTATTAGGACAAAACAGATACACATATCAGTGGGCTCCAATATCTAATGTAGATTAATTATTTTTCTTGAGGATTTGCAAACTTACTTTTCTGACTCCTGAACGGAGAAGACAGCAAAAGAAACAGCAACAGGCCAGTAGAATAATGGTAATGGGCTAGACACCCCTGCGTTGGATTTGGGCCAAATATCTTAGTAGCTCAATTGACCGTCGTCCAAGGAACGGTAGTACTGTATGTCAAGCCAGCCAGAGACAAAAACTGTTGCTCAAAAAAAAAAAAGCCAGCGACAAAAACGTCCCTAAAAAAAGCCAGCGACAAAAACGAGTTACGAGCAAGTGGGTGCAAGAGAAAGTGAAAAGTTTTTTTTTAAAGAAAACTTAGCCTTGCTACAAAAGATTAATTGAATTTCACACTTAGTTGGATTCTCATCGAGCAGTTGCTAACTTCCCAAGCTAAGTGTGAGCATAATTATTTCTGCTAAGCTAAGTTCCAATCTGTTCTGTCTGCTGCGGCGCCGTCGACTACCAGTACGAATCCGTGACCACTGGTACACATTGCAACCTCTTTGATGTGTTCGGCGTTATTTTCTTTGACTTTGACCGGTGAGTGAGAGTAGACGTCAACCGTCATTGGACAAGATCTCGTCAACACCGACGTTTACTTCAGGCTTTGACTCACACACTGTGGAGCTGAGACCCCGTGTTCCAAGCCTGAATACCGGCACCTCACACACGTTCGTAGAAATGGAATACCGGAGCTCAGAAATTTGGCGGGAGAAGCTTTGATTGGGTCAGATCAGCTGGCCCGTTGTAAACTTTTCAGTCGAACGCCCGAACATTTCCACAAGAGTAGACTTCTTTAGTTTATACGCATGACCAAATCGGGCAGAGTACGGTCGCAGCTACGGCCAGGATATCCATGCACGACAGCAACGTAACGTAAGAGCGTCTACAGCCGGACCTCTCAAACCCGCTTCATATATCCGGATGAGTTGCACGATCACGATTTTTCGACCCAGACATACACCTCAAACAGGCCTCGTCCGGGCTAACCGACACCTCTATATGCATTCCAAATATGGAGCGGATATGGGGCATCTGGGCACTTCCGGGCACGCCCATCACGTCGGCCAGACGGCATGGCCCCACACGGAAACGCTCGAAAACCCGGCGGTCTGACAGACGCCGCGTCCGTCACCGCGTGGCACCACTCCGGCTCGTCGCCCAAGACGAAATCCGGCTATTTAAGCCGGCCGGCGTCCCGCAACCCTAACCCATCATCCTAACTCATCTCCGCGCCGCCAGTCCGAACCCATCCACCTCCTCCATCTCCCGCTCCGGCGCTCTGCCCATGCCCCGGCACTCCGCCATGGTCCGGAGCAAGATCACCTATTATGCCATGCTGAAGCCGGAGCGGCGCTATGAGATTCAGCAGCAGATCAGGGCGAGGGAAGCCGCACGCTTCGCTGTCAGGCTGCCTCCGGACTCGCCGGATCCGGAGGAGGAGCCAGGGGAAGAGGAGGAGAAGGAGATGGCTCTGATGAAGGTGGAGGAGGCGAGAGCCGGACCAACAGGTGCCGGCTTTCAACATGGAGCAGGCGGAGGCGGAGTTCGCCGTCGCCCAGTCTGACGAGATGACCGAGCAGTAGGCCATCCTGGAGTTCATTCAAGATGAGGCCTATGTGGAGGCCAACCGGACGTTTCTTCGGCGGCAGCAGGCGGAGTCCGACACGCTCTTCGTCAAGCTTGATGCGGAGATAGAGGCGGAGGAGGCCGGAGCGGAGCAGCCGAAAGCACCGGAGGAGCCGGAGCTGCAGCTGCCGCCCATACTGCCGGAGCTGGGCATGGATATTGTCGTGATCTCCGACGAGGAGTAGCTAGGATCGACGTAGTACGTAGGTTGTACTTCGTTTTACATGTCTTTGCATGGATATAAGAATCGAATATGAGATGTCTGGATGCAACAAGTAAAATTTAAAGTGTGTCCGGTCCGGTGCGTCCGCGGACGTTTGAGAGGCCGAATTTGCCATATATAATTGTAGATGCTCTAATGATTATGTCAAAAAATGGCTATACATAGCACGTCGCAAAACTGCTGGCTTCGGTGTCGCGAAAGCCTTCGTAGTCTTTCTTTGAGATTTGTAGCCCATGATTTGTGAACGTTCCTCGCACCCCGTTGTGCACGGAACGATCCGTACTTACCGGAAGAATTGTGCTACTGCTACTAAGTTAGGGCATGTACAATGATAGTATTTTAAAAGTGCTACGTAGGATAAATACAGAGGTGGAGGGAAGAGAAATCATAAAAAAAAGTTGTCTTCTCCTATTTACGATATAATCTCTTAGCACAATATATATCACCATGATTTTAGGAATAACTAGTTATTGAAGATAAAACTAAAATATAACTCATTGTAGACATTTTTTTGTCATCTCTAAATTAAATGTAAGTCTTAAGATAAGATTGTCTTATTCATTGTACAAGGCCTTATATACGGGCTTTTTTATAGAGTGGGGTGTTTTGGCTCTCCGCCGAATTTCTTGAAAAATTCAAAATAATAAATCAGTTTTTTAAAAATTGAAAAATTTATACAAGTAAACAAGTATGTTATGTGTATGTGTGTAAAATTTCAGGATGAAATACCTTGAAATGCAATTTGTAAAAAAAACAAAGGCAAATTCATGGTCTTGGAGGATGGTCAGATCATGAGTTTAAAAACCCCATATTGGTTTTTCTGCACAATCCTCATTTCAACGTATTTGTTAAAAAAAAATCATGGTATGAGATGATGGACAATATAGTTAAAAAGCTCCAGATTTGTTTTTCAGCACAATCCTCATTTCAACGTACTCCGTATTGAAAATTTACACACTTGTGCATTATGCCTCCATGTATATCTATATTTCTTCAGAACTTTTTGAAATGTAAAAGTTTAAAATTTTCAAAAACCGGCCTTCATGGAGCTCTGCGTCCAAAAGTGATTTTTGACTTTTTTATATATCAGGAGCTCAAGTATATTGCTTTAGGGATGGTTACGTGACAAAAGCAATCCAGACAGTTTTAAAGAATTCTTCTTTTATTTTCTTTTTGAAGTACGCCGCTTTTCCTCCCGTTTCGATCACACCTTTGCCTTTCTGGCTTGTCGCTAAAAAAAAGAGAGAGGTTGCTGTAGGAGCACACCCACGTAATGCGGCCGTCGCGGTGGCGTCATGGGACCCATTGTTGTCGAGCACAACGAACGAAGGGGAGCACGGGCCACACACACGGCGACAACGACGGGTCCTTTTTTTTTCTGGACTGACGGAACCACCCATATGAGATATGCGCATCGTCGCCACGCGCCAAATGTCGCCGTCGTCGCCACGCCCGTTCGTCGCTTTTCCGCCGCATCCCGCGTCCTGTAGCTAGCAGCCGCACCTACCTACCCCGTGCGGTCGCATGGAGATGACCGTGAAACTCGCGTCGGCGTTAATCCAGCGGCGAGGTCGACGCAAGCGAAATTAATCTCCGGTCCAAGCAGACGGGGAAGTCACGACACGGACTATAGCGGTGTGAACAGGGGAATGGCCGGCCCATGTGAATCTAGACGCCGCGACGGCAACGTCCATGCCATGCGCACGACAACACGGGACGAGAGGAGCCATTTTCAATGCGAAAATCCTATTCCTACGTACTTACAGATTCTACAAAGGGATAAATACACACATGGTCATTGTAGTTGCGACGGAAGCACGATACGATTTCTGAACTATGAAATACGTTACGATCACTAAATACGATTTGACGTGAAAATACGGTCACAGTAGCACTTACGCGGTCGGTACAGCGTAGTTGACCACCTGTTGACCGCTCGTCCATGCGAGGTGGCGAACCGCGGAGGCGCGTGGATATTTGCGTAAAGCCCCCCTTCCCCATCAACGGATCGACCCATTCACCCCTTCTCCACTCACGCCGCCTCTTCGTCTTCGATTGGAAACTGGGGAGCGACTTCATAGGCGCCGCCGCGCTGGCGATCATCGACGGTAGAGGTAAGTTGAGGCGCTGAGCTCCTCCGCAGTTGAACAGGCGCCGCCGCCTCATGTGTTCTTCTCCTTGGAGGCGTAGGCGATGGCCCTTGTTCGTTGGAGTGCCACCAATGTCTATAGTAAGTATCCGCCCCTGGAATCCGAGCTTTTTTGCGTTTTAATCTCCAAATAACCTCCTTTTAGGGTCGCATTGTCATACTAGATGTGTTCTAGTTGTTAGGTTGGACCGATTATTCTAGAGTTTTGACACAGGATTTGGGGGTTAAGGGAATTAGGGCTTAGGGTTTTAGAGGGTGAAACAAATTCAATCTTTGGTCAATTGTGATGCATGTTGTACTTCTGTTGGTGTATTAGGCCGTCGAAGCACCAATTTCGTCAAGGAGATCAACCATGATGGATTTTTTCTTGGGCATGGCAGGAGTTGTTCTTATGTAAATGATCATGTCATTTGCTATGATCATCTAGAAAAGGTCACCTGGTCACCTATTACGATTGAAGATCTTGTTGAGGAAATATGTTATGAGATGGCAGGGAGGCTTAAGGTTTTAATTCTACTGTGTCCCCATCCTTACACTTAGCACAAATGGTCTCAGGGCAATTAGTGATGATGAACATGCAGACAAAATGATGATGTTTGTTGATACTGGCCACCACATTTTCAGTATTTATTTGGATCATGATGATAGCTTCCATGCTAACCTGTCTGAGGATGATGTTGTGAACCATCTAAGAGCTAATCTGCCTCCGTTTTTCAGCCCACCAAGGAGAGTGCATATCAATGCATAGAATGCAAAAGTTGAGACAGAAGCAGAGCATGGAGAAGTTCAGGCAGAAGCAGAGCATGGAAAAGGACAGGAAGATATTGTGGCACCTATTCCTATACAAGTTGTCTATCTTGATGTTGATGCAGATGATGATCTGAACCCGTTTGAGTTTGTTAGGAGCATGAACACAGACATATGTGGGTAATCAATTGGATGAAGTGTCGTGGGAACATATCTGACAGTAGAGATAGGGGGTATGTAGTAGAGGGCAAAGTCTAGCTACGGCGAGGTTGTACACTCGGTTTTACGAGTTCAGACCCCTCTCGGAGGAGGTAACAACCCTACGTTTCGGTGCCGCGGAAGCTTGTTGATTGGATTGTTGAGTTACAGGGGGTGCGAACCCTTGTGCAAGAGGGAAGGGGTGGCTTATATAGTGTACGCCGACCCCTCGCAGCCCTTAGTTACACAGGGGTTCAATGAGGGAATAAAGCCACATACGTTACTGGTAACGCCCGCGTTTAATGATCTTTAAGGTGACGGAGTGAATGTCCGACCGTTGCCATCTAGGGGTGGCTCTAAGTCTTCTGTTCTTCGAGTCGATTCTTGTCTTCCGAGTGATGACGGTCGAGTGGAATTGGGATATTCGAGTGGTTCTTCTGTCAAGTGGATTGCACTCTATGAGGGTTCCAGTTGGTATCCTCTTCCTAACTTTGTAGGTCTTGGCCTCTCGTGTGGTGTCCTTGGGTAGGGCATATAGGTTAGGCCCAAGACCCTACCTTAGGTACATGTCATCGTCATTAGCCCCCAAATGGATCGAGGGCCGAGTGAAGAAGGTTTGAAGTAGATTTTGACCCGACTCGATGTCTCGGAGACACGTTCTTAGGGGTCTGAAAGTATGCTAGTAGTTTAATCCTTCGCCAGTCGCCTTGATCGATTCTGGCCTCTTGAATATCCTAGTGATAAGTAGCATAGCATCGAGCAGATTGGATTTGGATATCCTTGACGTGATCGCCTAATTTGTTGGCCCGGATTTTGTAGGATTCAAAATTTGGAGAAGCGGGCAGGCCGGACGCAGGGCGGTAATCGGGGCAAGTGTGGAGGGACTCCTCGATCCTCGTGCCACCTTTTACGCCATGTATCGGGCCGGCGCCGGTTGTGGGATGCGCTGAGATTGCACGGTCCCACGAGTCAGCCACTCGGACGCGTGGGTATAAAGGGCGACGCGGCCGACGAGTGCAATAGTGTCCACCATTTTCCCCTTTCCCTCTCGTCTGTCTACCCCGCCCACTCTAGCGCAGTGCCGCCCCTCTCACTCCCGTCGACCACAGCAGGGATGGCGAAGAACAGGACGAAGGCACTGGAGCACACCAAGAAGATGGCCAAGGGGTCGACCTCGCGACCTGCTCTGCCGCCGGGCTGGATCCAAGGGATTGGATCCCCTCATCGATCTCAGAGGAGGATCTGGAGGGGCTTGTCGCCGACGGCCTGATAGCGCTTGGATCTTGGAGGCTGCCAGAAGGAGAGTTCTAGCCCGCGCCGCGCGACGGCGAGCGGGTTCTCCTCATGACTCACATGGAAAGAGGTTTCTCTCTGCCTCCGCATCCATTCTTCCGCGATTTCCTGACCTTTTTTGGAGCACAAATCCACCACTTTCCTCCAAACACCATATCATACCTTGCTGCATTTGTTTTGATGTGTGAGAACTTCTTGGGATGCCACCCACATTGGGGGTTATTCAAACATATCTTCACCTATCGATCTACAGTCGGTTAAGAAAGCCAATCCGACTGATGAGAGAACCGACGTGATCCAAATGTGTGGAGGTTTGGACGTCCAAATGAGGGGTAGGAGCTCTTTCCCTTCCATGACTTTTCCTGAGTCATTTAGGGGGTGGCAGTCGACCTGGTTTTACTGCAAAGATGTCCCGACTTCGGGGGCGTCGACTGGTCTTCCCCCTTTCACCCTGGACAGACTCCACGCCCCTCATTCGTTGACCGTAGAAGAGGAGGAGAAGGGTGAGGTATCCATCTTGGTTGACGCAGTCGTTGAGCTGATCCGAGGTGGAGGGACACACATGGACTTGTTAGAAGTATTTCCCAGTCGACGCATCCATTGCTAGCTCGCGACCACCCCATGTGGCTATACTCAGGTGCAGATGACACCGCTCGGACTCACTCGGAGGAGGTCATAGAGGAGCTAGTGGTGTAGTGGCTTCGGAGCATCACTAGAAAGAAGGACAATCTGCGTGGAGCAAAAAGGATCTTGCTATTCGACGCCGAGCACCCCACAGGAGAGGTCAGACATAACTTATCGAGTGTTTTATCTTTTACTCTTCAATATGCAACTGTATTGGAATCCGATTGATCTTTATAATCTGTGTCTTGCATGTATTCACGAAGATGTACTCACCAGTGCCGAACGGGGAATAACCCATCAGAGGAGCAGAAAGCGAGGCCAGGAGCACCGATATTGAGTATGCCGATGATAGTGAAGACGACAATGATGACTTTGATGGCAATGAAGAAGTCGAGTCACCACCACGCACAGAGCGCCATACCAAGCATGCACAGGATCCTGCGTCTGTACTGGGTAAGGCTGCGGTGTCGAGTGCAAGGAATCAAAAGCACACTCGGATGTCAACCCCTGACCTGACTGAGAAGACCGCCAAGCAAGCCAAGATCATTCCACCTAAACCTCAGAAGACTTTGCCCAGGATCAAGGTTACTGTGCCTATCGCTTTTGTCACAGACTGTTTCACTTTCTGTCTTACTCTCGCAGACCTTCGTGCTTTTGTTGACCAAGTGAAAATTGTGCCAGGGCTACAACTTCGATGACGTCAGACATGCAGATTGACGAGGAGTGTATGGAGGAGGACACCGCTGGCGCAGCCACCTCCCGGCGAGGTATGATACATTTGCATTCTGTTGTGTTCTATTTGTTGGTTCATTGACTGAACAAGCTATGGTTGTTGACTGACTGTAGTTCCCATGGATATGATACAACTTCCTGATGATGATGAAGACGAACCTCCGAGAGGCGCGGGCGGTGAGGGTATGACTTCGGGCACTCCTCATGGGCCCACTCAGAGGGAGTTGTTGAGTGGAACACCTTAGGTACCAGCCGCACCGATGCTTCAGGAGCCTGGTGGTTCGTCTCAGACCAGCGCTATCTCAACCGCACCACCGTAGACTGCTCTGCCATTGGTATCGACTCTTCTAACTTCTGGAACTAATGGCCAAACCCAAGCGCCAACCCTTCCGACGGGTCACCAGCTCACCCATCAGCTCACCCATCCACTCAGGCCGGGTAGGCCGCACCGAGTGGGGAATCGATCCAGTGGGGGCACGCTAAGTGCATCCACTGGGTGTAGTCCCCGAGACCGTCATCGAATGTCTGGTTCGGCGGGGGTCTTAGAATATTTTTTGCTTGAAGCTCTTCACTCGAATCGGTCAGGTCGTACAGAGTGGAAACTTATCCAGTTGGGGCACGCTGAGTGCACCCACTAGGTGTAGTCCCCGAGACCACCATCGAATGTTTGATTCGGCGGGGGTTTGAGAACAAGTTGTTTTTTGGGGGTTTCTCCACTCGGACTGGTAGGCAACGCCGAGTGGAGAATCGATCTAGTGGGGGTACGCTGAGTGCACCCACTGGGTGTAGTCCCCGAGACCGTTGTCGAATGTTTGATTCGACGGTGGTCTTAGAACACTTTTGATAGTAGCAATCCAAATTTTCTCTTCTTCACTCGTAAGTAAAGGAAAAACTTTTGAGGGTCTTTCTCTTCGTCTAGTGAGCTATTTTTTGTTGATCTCAGAAATCTTGTGAACTTGGAACCCAGTACACTGCTCTGGAGAAGGAGAAGATCCAACTCCAACTAGACCTAGAACTTGCCAAGAAGAACTTGAAACAAGCCCAGGATGAGGTGAAGACCATGGGAGGTAACATTCCGCTGACTGTAATTTGTTATTTTTCCTTTCTACCCTTTGGACCCAGTGATTCCACTCGAACAGATGTGCGTGGTGAAAATCGTCAAGTACAAGCACGACTGAAGAATGTTATTTATTTAGACACTATGAAGCAGGCGTTGGAGAGGGAGGACAACGAACTCGCGGGAGCGTAGAAGGTGGCACGAGAGAAGACTGAAGCAGTTGAGAGAAAGCTAGCTTCAGTCGGCAAACTCGAAGAGGAGAATGTAGCCCTGAAGACTGCCGTTGAGGAGGTGAAGAAGGAAGCCGCTCAACTGAAGGAGGAGAAACTTTTCTTGACTGACAAGGTGGATCAGCTCACTCGAAAGAGGGACGAGATGGAGAAATATTTGGCGGCTTTTGCAAAGAAGATGTACGGCATGTTGGAAGGTACCTCTGTTTGGTTGAGTGAATTTCTGTAAGCTTTGAGAGTAATGGAGTAATTAACCACTCCCTTCTCCTTTGCGCAGAGTTCTGCCAGAACTTCGGAGAGGAGATAGATCATATCGAGACGAGTTTAGACCCCACCAAGTCGCTTGCGAAGGACGTAGTGGCTCTGAAAATGTTGCACCTTGAAGCTCGTATCGAAGGTGTTCAAGGATATATCACTCGCTTGAGGGTTGCGCTGGCGAACATCGACAGGGAGATATGGTCTGAGGATACGCTTCAGAATGATATCGAGTCGATGATGACTTGGCTTAACGATATCCCTGGTCATGTGCAAGTATGGAAGAAATCTGATGCCCACTATGGAGCTAATGTGGCTTTATCACTCGTCCGAGTCCACTACAAAGATGCCAAAGAGGACACGTTGAAAGCTCTCCAGGTGGTAAACACGAAGAAGCTTCAGTTTCAATCCTTCATGGAGACTTTCATTAGGCAGGCACTCGTAATGTCGACGGCATTGACCTGGACACCTTCATCGAGCCAGCGAGTCCTCCTCCAGCCGAGAGAAGAAAAACTTAATGATCTGAACTTATTTGCCTTGGAATGCCGAGTGATCTTGTAACCGTTAAACTCATTCGGGCCTGACTCCCGAGCACTTATGCTTGCGTTTCTGAACTTGATGGATTTATCCGGAATTTGCTTTTCTGCTTTCAGCACGCTTTGAATGAACAGAATTTTTAAACTTAGGCAAAATTGGTTCGCGGCTAAGCCTCCGAGCGGGAGGGATGCTCTCCACTCGGAGTAGTTTTTTAACTTAGGCGAAACTGGTTCGTGGCTAAGCCTCCGAGTGGGAGGGATGCTCTCCGCTCAGAGTATTTTTTTAACTTAGGTGAATCTGGTTCGCGGCTAAGCCTCTGAGTGGGAGGGATGCTCTCCACTCAGAGTGGTTTTTTAACTTAGGCGAAAATGGTTCGCGGCTAAGCCCCCGAGTGGGAGGTATGCTCTCCACTTGAAGTAGTTTTTTAACTTAGGCAAAACTGGTTTGCGGCTAAGCCTCCAAGTGGGAGGGATGCTCTCCACTCAGAGTAGTTTATTAACTTAGGCGAAACTGGTTCGCTGCTAAGCCCCCGAGTGGGAGGGAAGCTCTCCACTTGGAGTAGTTATTTAACTTAGGTGAAACTGGTTCACGGCTAAGCCCTCGAGTGAGGGATGCTCTCACTCGGAATAGGTTTTAACTTAGGGGAAACTGGTTCGCGACTAAGCCCCTGAGTGGGAGGGATGCTCTCCACTCGGAGTAGTTTTTTAACTTAGGCAAAACTGGTTCGCGGCTAAGCTCCTGAGTAAGAGGGATGCTCTCACTCGGAATAGGTTTTTAACTTAAGCGAGGAGGGGCTCACGGCTAAGCCTCTGAGTGGGAGGGATGCTCTCACTCGAAGTAGATTCTTAACTTAGGCGAGGACAGGCTTGTGATACGTCTCCAACATATCTATAATATTTTATTGTTCCATGCTATTATATTATCTATTTTGGATGTTTTATATGCATTAATATGCTATTTTATATTATTTTTGGGACTAACCTATTAACCTAGAGCCCAGCGTGCCAGTTTCTGTTTTTTCCTTGTTTTTAAGCCTCATAGAAAACGACACCAAACGAAGTCCAAACGGAATAAAACTTCCACGATGATTGTTCTTGGACCAGAAGACACCCAGGAGACTTGGAGACCAAGTTAGAAGAGCCACGAGGTGGCGACAAGGGGGGAACACACGTCTAGGGGGTAGGGCGTCGCCCCTACCTTGTGGGCCCCTCAGTGACCCCCTGACCTAGATCTTCCTCCTATATATTCACATATATTCCCAAACCACCAAAGGCATCTACAAAAACACTTTTCCACATCCGCAACCTTCCGTTCCCGCGAGATCCCATCTAGGGGCCTTTTCTGGTATCCTGCCGGAGGGTGATTCGATCATGAAGAGCTTCTACATCAACTCGGTTGCCCTTCTGATGAAGCATGAGTAGTTTACCTCAGAACTACAGGTCCATAGCTAGTAGCTAGATGGCTTCTTCTCTCTCTTTGATTCTCAATACCATGTTCTCCTTGATGTTCTTGGAGATCTATCCGATGTAATCTTCTTTTGCGGTGTGTTTGTCGAGATCCGATGAATTGTAGATTTATGATCGGCTTATCTATGAATATTATTTGAATCTTCTCTGAATTCTTATATGCATGATTTGATATCTTTGTAATTCTCTCCGAACTATCGATTTAGTTTGGCCAACTAGATTGGTTTTTCTTGCAATGGGAGAAGTGCTTAGCTTTGGGTTCAATCTTGCGGTGTCCTTTCCCAGTGACAGTAGGGGCAGCAAGGCATGTACTGTATTGTTGCCATCGAGGATAAAAAGATGGGGTTTACATCATATTGCTTGAGTTTATTCCTCCACATCATGTCATCTTACTTAAAGCATTACTATGTTCTTCACGAACTTAATACTCTAGATGCAGGCAGGAGCTGGTCGATGTGTGGAGTAATAGTAGTAGTTGCAGGTAGGAGTCGGTCTACTTGACACGGACATGATGCCTATATTTCATAATCATTGCCTTGGATATCGTCATAACTTTGCACTTTTCTATCAATTGCTCGACAGTAATTTGTTCACCCACCATATTATTTGCCATCTTGAGAGAAGCCTCTAGTGAAACCTATGGCCCCCAAGTCTATTTTCCATCATAATATTTTCCGATCTACTATTTTGTAATCTTTTACTTTCAGATCTATAAACTAAAAAACACAAAAATATTTTATCTTTTGTTTATCTATCTCTATCAGATCTCACTTTTGCAAGTGACCGTGAAGGGATTGACAACCTCTTTATCATGTCGGGTGCAAGTGTTTGATTGTTTGTGCAGGTATTGGTGACTTGTGCGTTGTCTCCTACTGGATTGATATCTTGGTTCTCTAACTGAGGGAAATACTTATCTCTACTTTGCTGCATCACCCTTTCCACTTCAAGGGAAAAACCAACGCAAGCTCAAGAAGTAGCAGCTCGCGGCTAAGCCCCCTCCCCCCCGAGTGGGATGGATGCTCTCACTAGGAGTAGGTTTTTAACTTAGGTGAGGACGGGCTCGCGGCTAAGCCTCCGAGTGAAAGGGATGCTTTCACTCGAAGAAGTTTAACTTAGGCGAGGACAGGCTCGCGGCTAAGCCTCCTAGTTGGAGGGATGCTCTCACTCGGAGTAGTTTTTTAACGTAGACGAGGACGGGCTCGCGCCTGAACCCCCGAGTGGGAGGGATGCTCTCACTCGGAGTAGATTTTTAACTTAGGCGAGGACGGGATCGCAGCTAAGCCTTCGAGTGAAAGGGACGCTTTCACTCGGAGAAGTTTTTAACTTAGGCGAGGATAGGCTCGCGGCTAAGCCCTCGAGTGGGAGGGATGCTCTCACTCAGAGAAGTTTCTAACTTAGGCGAGGACAGGCTCACGGCTAAGCCCCCGAGTGGGAGGGATGGTCTCACTCGTAGTAGATTTTTAACTTAGACGGAAACAGGTTTCGCAACCAAGTCACCCACTGGGGGTTTTGAACACATGCTTATGCGAGCGAAATCATTATGTGACTGCAGGAGTCATGTCTTGATAAACAATCTAATAGTACTCTTATTACATCTCGACAATCCGAGTGCTAGGTATAAAAATGACGAAGAAGATCCGTGTTCCAGGAGCGTGGTTTGTCCTTCTTTTGTGCAAGGTTGTAGAGGTGGTAGGCCCCATTGTGTAGCACCTTGCTGACGACGAAAGGACCTTCCCACGCAGGGGCGAGCTTGTAAGGCCGCTGTTGGTCCACTCGGAGAACAAGGTCTCTCCCTCTTGAAATGCTCGACCTCTGACATTCCTAGCATGGAATTGACGAAGATCTTGCTGATAAATAGTCGACCGGATCAAAGCCATCTCTCGTTCTTCCTCCAAAAGGTCTACAACATCTTGGTGTGCTTGTTCTGCCTCGGCCTCTAAATAAAGTTCTACTCGGGGTGCATTGTGAAATAGATCACTAGGTAGCACGGCTTCAGCTCCATATACCATGAAGAAAGGAGTTCGGCCAGTGGATCGGTTAGGAGCTATCCTCAACCCCCACAGAACAGACGGCAGCTCAATCACCCAAGCTCTAGTTGCGTGTTCATGGTCGCGCATGATCCGAGGCTTCAACCCTTGGAGGTTCAGACCATTTGCTCTTTCAGCTTGACCATTCGACTGCGGGTGCGCAACGGATGCGTAATCTACCCGAGTGCCCTGGGAAGCGCAGAATGTTCCGAATTCTTCCGAATCAAAGGTTGAGCCGTTGTCTATGTTAATGTTGTGTGAAACTCCATATCAGAATATCAGCTCTTTTATAAACTTGATGGTTGTGCTTGAATCTTGCTTCTTGATTGGCTTGGCTTTGATCCACTTCGTGAATTTGTTGACTACAACAAGCAGATGAGTGAAGACGCTCCTGCATGTCCTAAGAGGTCCAATCATGTCCAAACCTCAGACGACGAACGACCGGACGAGTGGAATGGTTTTCAGGGCAGATGCAGGCTTATGGGCCATGTTTGAGTAGAACTATCATCCTTCACAACGCTGAACGATCTCTTTAGCTGCTTCATTGGCTCGTGGCCAGTAGAATCCAGCTCGGTATGCTTTGGCCACAATTGTCTGAGAGGATGCATGATGACCATAGGTCCCCGAGTGGATCTCTTCCAGGATCAGTCGACCTTCTTCTGGGGAAATGCATTGTTGGGCAACGCTGGTGACACTCTCTTTGTAAAGCTGTCCATCTATTACTGTGAACGCCTTGGATTTGCGGCCAATATGACGCACCTCAACCATATCCTCCAGGAGCTCCTTCATGAGCAAATATGCAATTTACGGCACAGTCCAGTCGAGAATGATTACCAGGGTCTCCATCACCAGGTCAACGACTGCTGGAACCTCGATTTCAGTCAGATCAGTAGGACTTATTGCTTGGGGAGGCTCTTCGGTGAAAGGATCCTCTTGCACTGATGGGGAATGGAGATGCTCAAGGAACACGTTGCTGGGGATAGGCTTCCGAGGGGAACCGATTTTTTCCAGGTCATCAGCTGCTTGATTTTTTATTCGGGGAATGTGGTGAAGCTCTAAACCCTTGAACTTTTTCTCCAGCTTCCTCACTGCATTGCAATATCCAGTCATGGCAGGGTTTCTGACGTCCACTCCTTCATCACCTGATTGACCACCAAATACGAGTCACCGTAGACCATCAGGCGACGGACGCCGAGTGATATAGCCATACGCAACCCCTAGAGGAGTGCTTTTTCACTAAGACAAGAAATGAACCGACTCAGTGCTGCGAGACAACTAGTGAGCTTATGAACGTCATGCACACGCACGGGGCATTTCATTTGGAGAAGCGCCGATCTTCTCAGGATTGGCATCTATCCCTCGTTCGGAAATAAGTAAACCGAGTAACTTGCCTCCGGGTACTCCGAATGTGCACTTGGACGGGTTCAACTTGATGTCGTACCTTCTCAAATTAGCAAAGGTTTTAGCAAGGTCAGTCAGCAGGTCGGAACTTTTGTGTGACTTGACCATGATATCATCCATATACGCCTCCACATTCCGACTGATCTGAGTGAGCATGCACTTCTGAATCATGCGCATGAATGTGGCGCCAACGTTTTTGAGACTGAATGGCATGGTGACATAGCAAAAACACCCGAACAGGGTGATGAAGTCTGTTTTTATTTCATCAAGCCCATACAGTCGGATCTGATGGTATCCGGAATACGCATCAAGAAAAGACAAACGCTCACACCCTGCAGTGGAGTCAACTATCGGATCTATGCGATGGAGCGGAAAATGATCGTTTGGGCAGGCCCAATTGATATGCTTGAAGTCAATGCACATGCGGAGTGAATTATCCTTCTTGGGGACCATGAGGACGTTGGCGAGCCACTCAAAGAGGTTTATTTTGCGGATGAACTTAGCTGCTAGGAGCCGAGCCACCTCCTCACCAATCGCCTTCCTCTTCTCCGACGCAGAACAACGGAGGTGTTCTTTGAGAGGTTTGGCCTTTGGGTCGACACGCAAACAGTGCTCAGCCAATCCCCTGGGTACACTTGGCTTGTCGGATGGTTTCCATGCGAAGATGTCACAGTTCTCATGGAGGAACTGGATGAGCACGACTTCCTATTTGATGTCGATTGTCGTTGAGATGTTGGTCGGAGCAGCTGTGGGATCCTCCGGGTGGATGTTAACTGGCTTCGTCTCGCCAGCCGACTGAAATGCAGACTCAGAAGCGGGCTTCTTAGAGTGGAGCAAATCACTCGGATCAGCAGTCATCTGTACTCTTCTAGCTCCACCAGTGCCTTCTGCTCATCGGCAATCTTGGACCCCTTCTTAAGGCATTCCTCGGCTCTTTGCCTATTTCCCGTGACTGTAATCACACCCTTGGGTCCGGGCATCTTCAGCTTGAGGTACACGTAAGACGGGCCATGAAACGAGCATACGCCGGTCGGCCTAGAATAGCATGATAGGCACTATGAAAATCTACCACTTCAAATGTCAACTTTTCCTTGCGGAAATTCTTCGAGTCACCAAAAACCACATCTAAAGCAATCTGTCTGAGTGATTTCGCCTTCTTCCTTAGGATGACCCCGTGAAACTGGGTAGCAGTAGCGTCGGTCTCGAGGTCTATCGAAAAGAAGTAACGGATGAGGAACACAATAAATAATAGAGCAATCAAAGCGTCACAAAACATAACATGGCAATATGTGGTGCTAGGGGTGACCTAACGCAGTACTAGGTGTTACCCGCGAAAGGGGGAAACATCCGGAAAAGTATCCCCGGTGTTTCACGTTTTTGGATAGATGAACCGGAGGTGAAATGTTGCAGGTTCGCTATGCTAGGGATGTGTAGCCGACGAACGGGTTGCATAATCGGATTCGTCTTGTCGTTCTGAGCAACTTTCATGTACAAAGTTTTTTCATCCGAGCTACGGATTATTCTCTATGATTTATCAAAGTTTTAGGCATTTTTGAAATATATTTAATTATGTAAATCGAACATTATCCAGAATAGTGAAAGGTGATGTCAGCATGACATCACCATGATGCCAGCCGGTCAAACCCAGCTGACCAGAGTCAAACCTGGCGTGTGGGTCCAATGGGACCCATATGTCATAGGCTAAGGCTAACTAATAGATTTAATTAGTCTAACCAAATGATTACGTTAATCTAAACATGATTAATTAAGTTAATTAGTTAGGTAATAAATAAATAAATAAATTTTAATTATATCAGTTTTTTTTTACATTTTTATAGTTCTTATTTTCTTTTGTATGCCTTTTTTAAAACACGTTCAGGGGGGTGGGGCTCCCTGTCATTTGGATCAGGGGGCTTAGCGGATTGGGTGCGCCCGAACGGGTGGTGCGGGCGAAGGGCGACGGGTGCCAGGCGGGACGGGCGCGGGAAGTCGCCGGAGGGGGACGCGCTGGCGTGGAGGCAGGCGAGCGGCGGCGGCGGTAGCGGCGGACCCAGGCGGGACCGCAGGGCCGCAGCGAGCGATGCCGGCAGCGGGCGTGTAGGACCTTGAGAAGAGGTGTCTAGAGGGGGGGGATTAGACACTAAGTACCAAAGTTGCAGTTTTTAAGTTCTTAAGTTTAAGTGGAGTTTAGGCACAAGTTTAACACTCACAATACATATCAAGCAAGCATGCAAAGAGTATATGAGCAGCGGAAAGTAAAGCATGCAACTTGCAAGAATGTAAAGGGAAGGGTTTTGGAGGATTCAAACGCAATTGGAGACACGGATG
Organism: Triticum aestivum; assembly: GCF_018294505.1. Classification (NCBI taxonomy): domain Eukaryota; kingdom Viridiplantae; phylum Streptophyta; class Magnoliopsida; order Poales; family Poaceae; genus Triticum; species Triticum aestivum. The sequence goes on along the minus strand of NC_057813.1, from coordinate 216,053,297 downwards.
TTTTTGGCGTGGTTCCGATAGGTGGTGCTATCGTACATCCACGTTGATGGAGACTTCAACCCATGAAGGGTAACGGTTGCGCGAGTCCACGGAGGGCTCCACCCACGAAGGGTCCATGAAGAAGCAACCTTGTCTATCCCACCATGGTCGTCGCCCACGAAGGACTTGCCTCACTAGCGGTAGATCTTCACGAAGTAGGCGATCTCCTTGCCCTTACAAACTCCTTGGTTCAACTCCACAATCTTGTCGGAGGCTCCCAAGTGACACCTAGCCAATCTAGGAGACACCACTCTCCAAGAAGTAACAAATGGTGCGTTGATGATGAACTCCTTGCTCTTGTGCTTCAAATGATAGTCTCCCCAACACTCAACTCTCTCTCATGGGATTTGGATCTGGTGGAAAGAAGATTTGAGTGGAAAGCAACTTGGGGAAGGCTAGAGATCAAGATTCATATGGTAGGAATGGAATATCTTGGCCTCAACACATGACTAGGTAGTTCTCTCTCAGAAAATGTATGCTGAAAGTGTAGGTTCGTTCCGATGGCTCTCTCTTCGAATGAAGAGGAGGTGGAGGGGTATATATAGCCTCCACACAAAATCTAACCATTACACACAATTTACCAAACTTGGTGGGACCGAATCGTCAAACTCGGTCGGACCAATTTAGCAAATAATGTGACCGTTCGGATTTTCGGTGAGACCAATATGCAACTCGGTAGGACCGATATGGTTAGGGTTAGGGCATAACGTAATCTCAGTAAGACCGATTACACAAACTCGGTGAGACCGATTTTGGTAATAAGTTTTCCAGAGAGTTGGTCAGGCAAACTCGGTTGGACCGATTACACAAACTCGGTAGGACCGATTTTGGTAATGAGTCAACCAGGAAGTTTGCATTGTAATCTCGGTAGTACCGATTGCTCAAACTCGGTGAGACTGATTTTGGTAATGGACATACACAGAGAGATTACAATCCCATCTCGGTGAGACCGAGATCCCTATCGGTGAGACCGATTTGCCTAGGGTTTGTGGCAGTGGCTAAGACATTTGAACTCGGTGGCGCCGGATAGAAAGAATCGGTGGGGCCGAGTTTAACTTTTGGTTTAGGACATATGTGTGTGGAAGTGGGAAAGTAGTTGAGGGTTCTGGAGCATATCACTAAGCACTGTGGAGCAAGAAACTCATTAAGCAACCTCATCCCTTCTTGATAGTATTGGCTTTTCCTATAGACTCAATGTGATCTTGGATCACTAAAATATAAAATGAAGAGTCTTGAGCTTGAAGCTTGAGCCAATCCTTTGTCCTTAGCATCTAGAAGGAGTTCCCACATCCTTTAGTCCATGCCACTCCATTGTTGAACTTACCTGAAACATGCTAGATAAAAGTGTTAGTACAACAAGAGATATGTTGACATTAATTACCAAAACCACCTAGGGAGCACTTGTGCTTTCAGTCTCCCCCTTTTTGGTAATTGGTGACAACATACATCAAAGCTTTAGATAAAGATATAAAGAATTGCAAGTAAAGCTTTGGAAAGACATGTAACAAGCATAGGCTCCCCCTACATGTATGCAATCATGTGAATATGGAATATAGAAGCATGTGAGAGCATAACGATGATAGAGCAGGCAATGTGTTACATGTATCTTGGCCATATGCATCAGAGCAAAGAATATTAAAGAAAATACCTTCATGCCCATGAGTCCTTCTTGCAAACAGTATGTACATCAGCAAGAATTCCTCATACACATGATTGTGATGCATATACTTACCTTGTAGTCTTGAGTTGGCTTAGGATGGAATGAACTTGCATAAACAAGGTTAGATAACACAGGTACATCTACTAGCCAGAGCAAACAAAAGAAACCACAAGAATACCAAGACTGGGATGACATGTAGAGAGTGAGTACTAAGTACCACATTGGATTAGACATGTCCCCAAGAGTAAAGATATGCAATGAATTTAAATGATTTCTTTCCCTTAGATGTCTTGGTCCCCCTGAATCTAGCATGGGATATTGGCAGAAGGTAGGGAACAGAAAATCAGAGCTGAAAGATGTAAATGAACAGAGCTAATGCTAATGCAAATAAGCACATATGAACATGTCTTTCCCCTCACAAATACATGTGGCATCTCTCCTCTTGAACACCAAGCATCTGGGATCCTTGGGAAATACTTTCTACTTGAGTATTCTCTCCCCCTGGAGATCTCTTTCTCCCCCTGAGGAGGTGATACTCTCTTTCTCTGATGTGATCTCTCTAAGTGATAAGCTTTGATGTGATCTCTCTCTCCCCCTTTGACATCAATTTCCAAGAAGGGTCTTCTGGAATTTGTCGTGAATGGGTTTGGTCCTTGAGTCACAGCACAAAGCAATGATAAACATGTGATGCTTGTAGAGGACAAGATTCATTAAGTGGAGCTGGATCAGAAGAAACACAGAGTAAGTGGCAAACTGTTTTTCCTGTTGTGAAATCGGTGGCACCGAGTGGTATGCTTCGGTTGTACCGAAAGGATTCGGTTGGACCGAAAACATCAAATCGGTGAAACCGAGTTCATCGCAGAGAAAACACATGTCACCTCAGCTCACTAGACTAGTAAGATCTCACAAAGATTTGCAAGGAATTTACTGAAGGATATGCAAAGAATTTGATGCAGAAAATGCAGAGCAAACAGAAGGAAATCTAGATGAAGTTTTTTTTGTTTTTGTTTTGAAAGGGGAAACAAATATGCATGATACAAATGCAAAACACAAAAGAGAACACAAGAGAACTTCATCTAGAGATGGTCGGCGACAAAGTCACCTATGTTAGAGTATATTGACTTAGGAGTCAAGTGAGATCACTTGATCATAGGTCATACTCATCGTTTAAGCTCAAAATGGGGTTGCCATTTTTCGTTTAAGCATCTTGATGTATTCACATCTTGTCGAGTTGCTTTAGCTCATAACTTGGAGTAAAGCTTCTCTAAGATGGAATAACATACCTTGGTTGGTGGTGTTGTCCATGTAGTTGAACTTGTGTGGTTTGCTCAAGGTTGATGTAGCTCATCAAGAATAGGAGCACCACTTGGAATTTGAGTCCATCTACCTACATGGGTTAGTTCTTGCAAGAAAGAGCACTTGTGTATCCAAAAATGACAATCATGAGGCTCAACAGAATTTGTCAAAGGATATGTTTGAATGGTTTCGTGCTTCCTTGTCTTCAACCACCATAGTGTAGAAACTTGGTGATGTAGAGATTGCTCAAGATGTGAGTAGATTACAATCTCATGGAATTTGAATCCACCAAGTACCTACATGGGTTAGATAACATGCAAGATGCAAATATATCCAAGACATAATATTTTCATCATAAGAGAAATATCAAGGATTAGTCATAAGCTCATGTCTTGCATGTATCCAATTGAGTTTCTACTCCAAGTTTGAAGCATCAATGATGTTCAATTCTCCTCTTAACCTGCAAAACACTTTCTCATCAAGAGGTTTAGTGAATATATCCGCTAATTGCTTTTCGGTGCGAACATGCTCAAGATAATTGTCACCCTTAGCAACATGATCTCGAATGAAATGATACGAACTTCAATATGCTTAGTTCGAGAATGTTGTACGGGATTATGACCAATTTTGATAGCACTTTCATTGTCACAAAGCAATGGAACATGTTTCACATATATCCCATAATCTTTAAGAGTTTGGGTCATCCAAAGTAATTGAGCACAACATGAACCAGCGGCAATGTATTCCGCTTCGGCGGTGGATAAGGATACCGAGTTTTGTTTCTTGGAGGACCAAGACACAAGAGATCTACCAAGAAATTGACAAGTACCCGAAGTGGACTTTCTATCAACCTTGTCTCCGGCATAGTCCGAGTCGGAGTAGCCAACAAGATCGAAAGAGGCCCTCTTAGGATACCAAATGCCAAAATTTGGTGTATGGATTAAGTATCTCACTATCCTTTTCACGGCCTTAAGATGACATTCTTTAGGAGCAGCTTGATATCGTGCACACATGCACACACTTAGCATGATATCGGGACGTGAAGCACATAGATATAACAATGAACCAATCATAGAGCGATAAACCTTTTGATCAACCGGTTCACCATCTTTGGTCAAGTCAAGATGTCCACTAGTAGGCATGGGTGTAGTCATACCTTTGCATTCTTGCATATTGAACTTCTTGAATAAGTCCTTGGTGTACTTCGTTTGAGAAACAAAGGTACCTTCCTTAGTTTGCTTGATTTGCAACCCAAGAAAGAATTTGAGTTCACTCATCATAGACATCTCAAACTTCTCCGACATTAGCTTCCCAAACTTTTCACTAAAATGAGGGTTAGTTGAACCAAATATAATATCATCAACATAGATTTGGCACACAAATAGTTCTCCATTAACCCTTTTAGTAAAAAGAGTAGAATCAATTTTCCCAATTTCAAAGCCTTTTTCAATAAGGAACTTGGTCAAGCATTTATACCATGCTCTAGGAGCTTGTTTAAGACCATAAAGAGCTTTGTGAAGTTTGTAAACATGATTGGGTTTCTTAGGATTGACAAAGCCGGGAGGTTGCTTAACATAAACTTCCTCCTCTATTTCACCATTTAGAAAAGCACTTTTAATGTCCATTTGGTACAAGGTGATATCATGATGATTAGCATAGGCAAGTAAGATGCGAATGGACTCAAGTCTAGCAACGGGAGCGTAAGTCTCACCATAGTCCATACCTTCGACTTGTGTGTAGCCTTGGGCGACGAGACGTGCTTTGTTGCGAACTACTTGTCCATCTTCATCTTGCTTGTTGCGAAACACCCATTTGGTACCGATGATGTTGTGGTTGTTGTCGGGCTTCTCAACCAATGTCCAAACTTGGTTCCTCTCAAAGTTGTGTAGCTCTTCATGCATAGCATTTATCCAATCCGGATCTTCCAATGCTTCTTCAACCTTCATAGGTTCAATGCTAGAGATGAAAGAATAGTTTTCACAAAAGTTAGCTAAACGAGTTTTAGAGCGGGTGATTCTCCCGGTTTGAATATCATTGTAGATTTGCTCGACGGGATGATCTTTAGCAATTCTTGCTCGAACTCGTGAAAGCTTTTGCTTGGGTCTTGTTGAACATCTTCTTCATCTTGTTCTTCTTCTTGGCCTTCTTCATTGTTGGCGTTGTCGTTCTCTTGTCGTGGTGGAGAAGGAGGTTGTTGACGTTCATCTTGATGCACTTCCTCGTTTTCTTCATCTTGGTGTGTCCCACTTGTGGATGCTTCCGTATCAACTCTTGGTTCACCTTGTCGTGAAGTAGAAGCTTCCACTTGGACGGACGAGGTACTCTCCTTCACCTCCGTTGGACGAACCTTGCCAATAGACAAGTCTTGGATTGCTTCCGAAGGATCTTTGTCTCCTACATCAATTGGCAATTGCTCTACTTGCGAGCCGTTAGATTCATCAAACTTCACATCTACCGTCTCTTCAACCTTTCGGGTGAAATTGTTGTAGACACGGTAAGTGTGAGAGTTTGAGCCATAACCTAGTAGGAAACCTTCATGAGACTTAGGAGCAAATTTAGAACGACGATGCTTATCAAGAATGTAGCACTTTGAGCTGAATACTCGAAAGTATCCAACTTGGGGTTTGTTACCGGTGAGGAGCTCGTATGCCGTCTTGCCGAGTAGCTTGTGAAGATACAAGCGATTTGTTGCATGACAAGCTGTCTCAACCACTTCTGCCCAAAAGTGCTTCGGTGTCTTGTACTCATCAAGCATCGTTCTCGCCATTTTGATGAGCGTCCGGTTCTTCCTCTCAACAACTCCATTTTGTTGAGGTGTGTACGTAGCCGAGAACTCGTGTGAAATCCCTTCTTCGTCAAGAAAGGTGTCCACATTTGCGTTCTTGAACTCCGTTCCGTTGTCGCTGCGAACCTTCTTGATCTTCACTTCAAATTGATTTTGGGCCTTCCTAGCGAAGTTTTTGAAGATCTTCTGGACCTACGATTTATCATCGAGAAAGAACAGCCACGTAAATCTTGAAAAATCATCAACTATAACTAGACCAAAAGAATTTCCACCGAGACTCTTGTAGGAGTTGGGACCAAAGAGATCCATGTGAAGTAGCTCGAGTGGCCTCCTTGTGGTCATGATGTTCTTCACGGGATGCCTTCCTCCAACCTGTTTACCTACTTGACAAGCACTGCAAAGTCTATCCTTATCAAATATGACATCGTTAACACCAAGAATATGATTTCCTTTAATAAGCTTGTCAAGGTTTCGCATACCAACATGACCTAATTGTCTATGCCATAACCAACCTTTTGAGGATTTAGCAATGAAGCAAGTTTTAGGATGAGCCTTTTTAGTGAAATAAACAATGTATAGATCACCTCTACGCACACCGGTAAAGACCATTTTATGATTGTCTCGACGAAACACTTGGCAATCTACTTCAGTAAATAGGACATTGAAACCGAAATCAGCAAGTCTAGATACTGAAAGTAAGTTGTATCCAAGAGATTCAACGAGCATGACATTTTGTATGGAGCTATCATGTGATATGGCCACCTTACCGAGGCCAACCACCTTACCCTTTGAGTTGTCACCGAAAGTGACATACTTTCAAGGACCATCGTTTTCAGCAAGCTCACGAAACATGTCTTTATCTCCGGTCATGTGATCGGTACATCCACTATCAAGAACCCATTCCTTTCCTCCTGATATATATCCCCGAAGATTTTCCATAAGACCAAAGTGTCTCATTGCATCATCAAGATCGAAGTCACTATCATCATCCTCATCATAGTATCCATGTTCAACATCGTCATGTGGTGGATCAAATCCTAGAGAGGGTGATTCGTTAGAGTGAGTTTGACAATGATCTTGCTTATGAATTTTTATAGCTTCGGAAATAATATCACTAATAATTCCAACATCTCCTTTGGCATGCATAAGGTTTGTAAGCTCAAATAGACGATCACCAAACATAGGGTCACTAGTATTCATCTTACTCAAAGCAATAGACTTATGGAGAATTTCATCAAGATTTTTCAAGGAATAATTTGGAAAGCGTTCCTCAAGAAATTTCCATATAGTGTTGGCACACTTAAGAGTAGGCAAACATCCAATCAAGTTTCTAGGCAATCCTCTAATAATAAGTTCGGCAGTTCTAAGATGCATAGGATCAACATGAGGTGCACAAGGGCTAGCAATGTACTTGTTCAAATGATATTGATTGAAAATTACAAGCATCTCATTTTTCCACTCATGAAAATACTCCCCATCAAGTATAGGCACTCTATGTCTAAGACTCCCCAAAGTAGACTCATCCATCTTCCTCCAATGGTGATTAAACCAAGGCAATGGAGACCAATGCTCTGATACCACTTGTAGGACCTTGAGAAGAGGTGTCTAGAGGGGGGGGGTTAGACACTAAGTACCAAAGTTGCAGTTTTTAAGTTCTTAAAGTTTAAGTGGAGTTTAGGCACAAGTTTAACACTCACAATACATATCAAGCAAGCATGCAGAGAGTATATGAGCAGCGGAAAGTAAAGCATGCAACTTGCAAGAATGTAAAGGGAAGGGTTTTGGAGGATTCAAATGCAATTGGAGACACGGATGTTTTTGGCGTGGTTCCGATAGATGGTGCTATCGTACATCCACGTTGGTGGAGATTTCAAACCATGAAGGGTAACGGTTGCGCGAGTCCACGGAGGGCTCCAACCACGAAGGGTCCATGAAGAAGCAACCTTGTCTAACCCACCATGGTCGTCGCCCACGAAGGACTTGCCTCACTAGCGGTAGATCTTCACGAAGTAGGCGATCTCCTTGCCCTTACAAACTCCTTGGTTCAACTCCACAATCTTGTCGGAGGCTCCCAAGTGACACCTAGCCAATCTAGGAGACACCACTCTCCAAGAAGTAACAAATGGTGCGTTGATGATGAACTCCTTGCTCTTGTGCTTCAAATGATAGTCTCCCCAACACTCAACTCTCTCTCATGGGATTTGGATCTTGTGGAAAGAAGATTTGAGTGGAAAGCAACTTGGGGAAGGCTAGAGATCAAGATTCATATGGTAGGAATGGAATATCTTGGCCTCAACACATGACTAGGTAGTTCTCTCTCAGAAAATGTATGCTGAAAGTGTAGGTTCGTTCCGATGGCTCTCTCTTCGAATGAAGAGGAGGTGGAGGGGTATATATAGCCTCCACACAAAATCTAACCATTACACACAATTTACCAAACTTGGTGGGACCGAATCGTCAAACTCGGTCGGACCGATTTAGCAAATAATGTGACCGTTCGGATTTTCGGTGAGACCAATATGCAACTCGGTAGGACCGATATGGTTAGGGTTAGGGCATAACGTAATCTCAGTAAGACCGATTACACAAACTCGGTGAGACCGATTTTGGTAATGAGTTTTCCAGAGAGTTGGTCAGGCAAACTCGGTTGGACCGATTACACAAACTCGGCAGGACCAATTTTGGTAATGAGTCAACCAGGAAGTTTGCATTGTAATCTCGGTAGTACCGATTGCTCAAACTCGGTGAGACTGATTTTGGTAATGGACATACACAGAGAGATTACAATCCCATCTCGGTGAGACCGAGATCCCTATCAGTGAGACCGATTTGCCTAGGGTTTGTGGCAGTGGCTAAGACATTTGAACTCGGTGGCGCCGGATAGAAAGAATCGGTGGGGCCGAGTTTAACTTTTGGTTTAGGACATATGTGTGTGGAAGTGGGAAAGTAGTTGAGGGTTCTGGAGCATATCCCTAAGAACTGTGGAGCAAGAAACTCATTAAGCAACACCTCATCCCTTCTTGATAGTATTGGCTTTTCCTATAGACTCAATGTGATCTTGGATCACTAAATAAAATGAAGAGTCTTGAGCTTGAAGCTTGAGCCAATCTTTTGTCCTTAGCATCTAGAAGGAGTTCCCACATCCTTTAGTCCATGCCACTCCATTGTTGAACTTACCTGAAACATGCTAGATAAAAGTGTTAGTCCAACAAGAGATATGTTGACATTAATTGCCAAAACCACCTAGGGAGCACTTGTGCTTTCAGGGCGCCACGGCGCAGGCAGGCGCGTGGCGTAGTGAGGCCGCGACGGATAGGGAGGCACGATCGGCGGTAGCGCAGCAACGGGGCGGCGCAGAGTGGGTGCCGGAGCGGGGTCGCGCTGGTGGGAGAGGCAGCAGCGGCACAGCGGGTGGGGAAAAGCAGCATCGGCATAGCGGGCAGGGTCAGGCGAGCGCGGCTCCGCGGGGAGGAGGCCGTGGCGCGGGACAAACGGTAGGGGGCACGGTGGCCAGGCGGCGTGCGTGTGCAGTCGAGTGGTGAGGCCACGCGGGCGGCGCAAGCGCGGCGCACTCTAATGCGAGCAAGCGCAGCCAGGAGGTTGCCGGCACGACACTCAGCGGGGTAGCGGAAGTGCACGGAGGTCGCGGCAGGAGCGGGGCGAGCACGAGCTCAGTCGCGGGGGTTCGGCGGAGCGCTGCATGGGTGAGGGACAGAGGGGAGAGGAGGAGTGGGAGGTGCTCACGTCGGCTGTAGGGGATGGGCAGTGGGGCGCGGGGAGGACTTTGGGGACGACGTGGACGGAGAGGAGGCATGCCGGCGTGGAGGAGGAGGCAGGCCGACGAGGTGGCCTATGACGAGGTGGCCGTGGCGGAGCTTTTCGGGCGGCGGTTGGTTCCCCCCGATCCAATCGGGGGGTAGAGGAGGGGAGAGAGGGGGTCGAGGGAGTGGTGGAGTGGGGGATGTAGGGCGACGGGGGAGGGGTTAGGGTTTCAGGGGGTGGGAGATTAAGTGAGTGAGGGGTCGGGGCGGGGGGGGGGGGGGGGTCGGGCCAACTGGACTGGTCGGCCGGAAGCTGGGCCGGTTGGCCCGGGGGGTTTGGAGGTTTCCCTTTTCTTTCTTTTTTTGTTTTGTTTTCTGTTTTTCCCTTTTTCCTTTTTCTTGATTTTTTCCTATTTTATTTCATTTTAAATGTTTAGGACTTTTATAAAGGCATGGTTCCTTCACCACAAATACCTAGACTTTTATGGGCACACCCCGAACATTTTCTTTTTAATGTTAGAAATTTTTAATGTTTGCCAATAATTCAAGTTTGAATCTGAAACGTTTTAATCCATCGCGAGATTAGCAACAGTAACAAAAGTGATGTGGAATCATTAGCACACGCTCACTGTAGCATAATTATCCGGGCGTTACAGTGTTTTTGCTTCCGACTGGGATTCCTGCATCCAGTGTCAGGATGTGTAGCCTTTCCTTCACCACTACGGAGTCGGTCTTCCTCTTCACCATTTGCGTACCGAGTGGCTATCTCCATCACCCGGTTAAGAGTCATGGCCCCGGAGCGACCAAATTTCAGCGTGAGCTCTCTGTACCGTACGCCTTCCTTGAAAGCGCAAACTGCTTGGTGCTCTAAAACATTCTCCACCAAATGGTGAAGTGTAGTCCAACGCTGGATGTAATCTCTCAAAGTTTCATTCGGCTTCTGGATACAATGTTGCAACTCAGTCAGCCCGGCGGGCCACTTGCAAGTGCCCTCAAATGTTTTAATAAACACTCGGGCCAAGTCTTCTCGACAGTATATGCTGGCAGGAGCCAACTGGTTAAACCATGCTCTAGCCGAGCCTTCAAGCATCAGGGGCAGGTGCTTCATGGCCACCTCGCCATTGCATCCACCAATCTGCATGGCCACTCAGTAATTCTCTAACCATGTATCTGGCTTTGACTCACCAGTTAGCTTGCTCACTTCTGTAGCCAACCTGAAGTTGGGAGGAATCTCAGCAGCCCGGATGGCTCTACTGAAACACTGAGGGCCAGAGATGAAAGCCCTGCTTCCACTTGGATAATCTCTATCCAAGCCTTCTCCGTGTGCTTTGCCTCTGTCGACCAAATTATGCACAAGGACTGACCTTGCATTGAATCCTGGGTCACGGGGGTCGACTGGAATTCTCCGCTCATCAGCATATGGGTGCCTGTTGTCATACCGCTGGGGCACGTACGAACGACCCCTCGGAGGGGGAGTGGGCACTCGACGTTGGTCGTCATGGTGATATCGAGGATCAAACTGCCCGTGGCCTCGATCTAGGTACTAGTCCTGAGGAAAACCATGGTCTTCACGCCACGGAGGCGATCTTGGGCTGAGGGTCGACTGAACTGTGTCCGCCCTAACGGAATCCTATTGCGCGACTAAGAAACAACTGAATTTTGTACCCCGACTGCCCTGAGCAGTGTCCGAATCTGATCCAGGCCTCTCCCGGCTTCAGAATCGGATGGTTGGATTGAATTTGCAATATGTGCCGCTGCAGCGGCATTCTGGATTGGAGTACGATATACCTGACAGTCACCCCAAGATCCTGTTGGAAACAATTGTCACTGTCATCGACTAGAACTTGGGATTCGCCCGCGGGCGCGATCGTCGAGTGACTTCTGAAGATTCTCCACGTGCATACGTTCAGCTAGAGTGGCTACGCGCACAGCCTCGAAAGACTGAGCTTCGGCAGTCTCCCCCATATTGGGGGTCTGGAGAGCTTAGTCGTTCCTGCACTACAACACCTCTCTCTGCTTCGCAGTGAGGGCTTGCGGATAATACTCGCCGTCACCGCACGACGGACCACCGCTATCGCCTCCACCACGGGGAAATCCTAGTGGGCTATGCTGGGGGCCAACCATGAGGACTTTCACCGCGGGGTCATTGCTTTCACACTCGGATAGCGTATTCGAGTGGTCGGCAGATCAAACAAACCATAAAGAGACTCATTGGGCCCGATTGCCGCAATCTGAGGTGTGGCCAACTAATGGGCCACCGCGTGCTTCACCCACCGCCGGAGCCGCGAGCGACCGGATCGCTTGTGACAGCGAGCACTGGGGAGGGAAGACACCACCAGAGCCGACCGATACTGAGTCGACGGCTACCGCAGGAGGACACCGCATGCACTCGCGTGGAAGTGAGCCGCCCCGCGAATATGGAGTGCCTTAACGTCGAGGGAGGCTTCCTGGAGCTAGGCCGAAACATCTACGATGAAGGTGAGCACGCTGAGGCGGATCTTGCGGCCCAGAGACAATCCACCATCAGAAACCATGTCGATGTAGATTGGAAACTGCAACCTCGTCGAAAGTCGCTTAGACGCCTGCCCCACGGTGGGTGCCAACTGTCGTGGGAATAGATCCGATAGTAGAGATAGGGGGTATGTAGGAGAGGACAGAGTCTAGCTACAACGAGGTTGTACGCTCGGTTTTATGAGTTCAGGCCCCTCACAGAGGAGGTAGCAGCCCTACGTCTCAGTGCCGCGGAGGCTTGTTGATTGGAGTGTCAAGTTACAGGGGTTGTGAAACCTTGTGCAAGAGGGGAGGGGTGGCTTATATTGGGTACACCGACCCCTCGCAGCCCTTAGTTAGACAGGGGTTCAATGAGAGAATACAGGCACATACATTATTGGTAATGCCCGCGTTTAATGATCTTTAAGGTGACGGAGTGAATGTCCGACCGTTGCCATCTAGGGGTGGCTCTAAGTCTTCTGTCCTTCGAGTGGATTCTTGTCTTCCGAGTGAGTGACGACGGTCAAGTGGAGTTGGGATATCCGAGTGGTTCTTCTATCGAGTGGATTGCACTCTATGAGGATTCTAGTCGGTATCTTCTTTTTAACTTTGTAGGTCTTGGCCGTTCGTGTGGTGTCCTTGGGTAGGGCATATAGGTCAGGCCCAAGGCCCTACCCTAGGCACATGTCATCGTCATGAAGAACATGCAGATGGTGTGCAAGAAGATGGTGCTGGAGGAAACACAAGAATGAGGAGGAGTGCTATGCAGAACCAGTTCAACCATGCAATGGAAGCAGAGGATGTACCAAGTGATACAGATTATGAAGATTATAACCCTGGTGTGCTTGTGGGCAGTGGCAATGAGATTGGAGATAGTGATGATGATATGTATGCAGATAATGTAGATGGGGATGAACTTGAGCATAAAGATGTGAAGAAATTAAATGAGAAAGCTAAGCACAAAGGGAAAGAGAAAGTTCAGCCTAGCAATCAAGACAAAGGGAAACATACATACAACTCTGATGAAGACTTGTCTGAGTCTGATGATTTGTGGGCTCCTGATTCAGATGATGAAGAGTTGAATTTAAAGTTCAAATCTTCCATAGTAGTGAAGAGTTGTTGCTGAGAAGAAGGAGGCACAGAAGAAAGCAGTGAGGGAAGCAACTGCTGCAAAAAGAGAAGATGAGAAGAGAATAGCCGCTGCACCGAGAGAAGAAGCTTGCTGCTGCACAGAGAGAAAAGGAGAAGAAGCTTGCTGCTGCTAAGAAAGAAGAAGAGAAGAAGCTTGATGCTGCTATTAAAGAACAGGAGAAGAGGCTTGCTGATGCACAAATGGCAGAGGAGCAAAAGAAGCATGCTACAAAAAGAATGCCAACCTGGTTTGACAATCAAGCTAATTATCCCAAGAAAGCTGCAAGATCATCAATGTCTGATGTCTTTACGTAGTTTGAAAGACATAGAGTGTTTGATCTGGTTGTGATCATCTAATCTGTATTGTTGGAATGATTATGTATGGTACTTGTTTGGTTATGCTGATGGATGTTGGTTGGTATGCTTTTGTTGATGGATACAAGTGCTTGCTAGTTTGCTCTTCTTCTCATTCCAATTTTGTTTCAATTGCCAGTTTAATGCCAATTCATATGATGTCAATTTGGTCAATTAGGCCATTTTATCTTAGCCTTATTTTGTATTGAATGCTAATTTGGGCACTACTGCCATTTGGGCAATATAAGAAATGCAGAATCACTGCTTGTTTTTGGACTCAAACTGTTGATCAAACATCCAAAATAGGAAGCACTGCTTATTTTGGACAGGAAGGAGATCATATAATAAATTCATAGTGACCAAACATAGCACATCACAGGGTTCAACATAGCATTGCCATTTCAACATTCCAATACATCAGACTAAACCAAAGTAAACTAGGACTGACACCACATGGTAGCATTGCCACTTCAACATTCCACTTCAACATAGCACAAAATAGGGTTCAACAAACTGTTATATCAGACTAAACCAAAGCAAACTAGGATTGAAACATAAAGAACTACTAACTAACAACACTGCAGAATCCGAAGATGAATCTAGCAACATGATCATCTTCACCTCTACAACATCTTCACTTCTTTAGCATGATCACTTGTTCATCATCTTCACTTCGATAGCATCTTCACTTCTTCAGCATTTTCACTTCTTCAGAATGATCATCACCAATGCAGCAACACCTAGTAGCACCACAACAACAACCAAGATCTTCATGAGCATCACCAGCTCTCTCCTAAGCATCATGAGTGCAACAGCTTGCTGCCTGGTCATCGCATTTGCACTGTCATTCTTTACAGCCTTCTTACCTAAGCTGGTGCATCTATTCATATAAGTGAAATGTTGTGCTATCAGAATTTCCTCCCTGCTTTCCCCCGCCACACTAATAGCATCCACAACGGCATCGCCGATGAGTTAGTGCTTGTCAACGCGGTACTCAACGTACTCCAATTCCCAGCACCAGAAATCGCAAGACACCTATCCCAAATGAACATTCCTAGGTAAAAAAATCAATCTTTGGATCCAAAACTGAAGATAAACCATGGAAAGGAAGTAAATCGAGAAGAACCACTAACCCCATGCTTGTGGCATTTGTAAAAGACCCATATGTCATGCTTCCCAGTCATGGAGATGTACATGCGCACCTTCTCCTTGCATGATGAGCAACGGAACAACGACAACGCTAATGCCTAGCGGCGGACAACAGAAATGGACGAGCTTGCGGCACACATGAGCACTAGAGGTGAAGGAACTGTCGACGAGATTGGATCTCCTGTGCTTAGTCGGATTCGGCGACGAAGACCAAGTTGGTGGCAGAGCAGAGCAAGAGAGAGAGAGAGAGAGAGAGAGAGAGAGAGAGAGAGAGAGAGAGAGAGAGAGAGAGAGAGAGGAGGCGGAGTGGAGCGAGAGGGGGATAGAAGAAGGGGTCGCCGCGGATTAGGGATTTGAGGATTGGGGGATTTTTTTTTTCAGAAAACCCCTCCATGAAAGATCGACCAAATCAAATAGGACTACGTGGCGGTCAATGAAGGAAATATGCCCTAGAGGCAATAATAAAGTTGTTATTTATATTTCCTTATATCATGATAAATGTTTATTATTCATGCTAGAATTGTATTAACCGGAAACTTAATACATGTGTGAATACATAGACAAAACATAGTGTCCCTAGTATGCCTCTACTTGACTAGCTTGTTAATCAAAGATGGTTATGTTTCCTGACCATAGACATGTGTCGTCATTTGATGAACGGAATCACGTCATTAGGAGAATGATGTGATGGGCAAGACCCATCCGTTAGCTTAGCATAATGATTGATAAGTTTTATTGCTACTGCTTTCTTCATGACTTATACACGTTCCTCGGACTATGAGATTATGCAACTCCCAAATAACGGGGGAACACCTTGTGTTCTATCAAACATCACAACATAACTGGGTGATTATAAAGATGCTCTATAGGTGTCTCTGAAGGTGTTTTTTGGCTTGGCATAGATCGAGATTAGGATTTGTCACTCCATGTATCGGAGAGGTATCTCTAGGCCCTCTCGGTAATGCTCATTGCCGGTGTCAAAACCGGTGGATCTCAGGTAGGGGGTCCCGAACTGTGCGTCTAAGGTTGATGGTAACAGGAGGCGGGGGACACGATGTTTACCCAGGTTCGGGCCCTCTCTATGGAGGTAATATCCTACTTCCTACTTGATTGATCTTGATGAATATGCATATTACAAGAGTTGATCTACCATGAGATCGTAATGGCTAAAACCCTAGAAGTCTAGCATGTATGATTATGATTGCCTATACGAACTAAGCCCTCCGGTTTATATAGACATCGTAGGGGACTAGGGTTGTACAAAGTCGGTTACAAAGAAAGGAATCTTCATATCCGGGCGCCAAGCTTGCCTTCCATGCCAAGGAGAGTCCCATCTGGACACGGGAGAGAGTCTTCTATCTTGTATCTTCACGGCCCAACAGTCCGGCCCACGTCACATAGGCCGAACGGCCAAGGACCCCTTAATCCAGGACTCCCTCAGTAGCCCCTGAATCAGGCTTCAATGACGAGGTGTCCGGCACACAGATTGTCTTCGGGATTGTAAGGCGGGTTCCTCCTCCGAATACTCCAAAATAGTCTTTGAACACAAGAATCGTGTTCGGCTCTGCAAAACAAATTCCACACACAACCGTAGAGAGTATAATATCTCACGAGTTCAATCTGCTGACAACTTTTTGTAGCGTGACATCATGTCACCGCCCGGCCATTATTTCAAACCGTTTTTAGCCTCTCGCTCCATATTTCGAGATGCGGTTTCATTGGCACGTCTTGTCAAAGCAGAGGTCGTGTCCCCTTATTGTGGGATTCTCATCAATACGGGCATGGGTAATCCCACTGTATCGTCTGCACGACCCTTGGGAATAGGCGAGTTTTTAGGGTGAGCAGGGAGGCGCTTGATATTCACTGCCTTTATAAAGAGATAAGGATTCAACCCTTTCACCCATGCCTTCTCTCTCTCTGCCTCCCCCATTCTCGAGCTCCAGCGCCCAAGTTCTCATCATTTCCGCCCCAAGAAATCACTCCAACCATGTCCGCATCTGGAGCGCATGGCAAGTGGATGGTCTCCTCCGTCAAGGAGAAGGACATTACCAAGCTCCGGGAGGCTGGGTATTTGGCCGAGGAAATCGCCCACTGGCTTCCAGCCAAGGGAAAGATCGTCCCCACCCCGGAGCCCCATGAGAGGGTAGTATTCATCTCCCACTTTGTTCATGGGTTGGGATTTCCTCTCCATCCGTTCGTCCGTGGACTCATGTTCTACTATGGGTTGGATTTCCATGATCTGGCCCCAATTCCTTCCTCAACGTCTCGACATTCATTGTCATGTGCGAGGCCTTCCTCCGCATCCCACCTCAGTTTGGATTATGGTTAAAGATCTTCAATGTGAAGCCGAAGGTCGTGGGCAGTCAACATGCGGAGTGCGGTGGCGCCATGGTGAGCAAGATGCCCAACGTAACATGGCCAATTGGTACCTTCGTGGAGACCATCAAAGGGTGGCAACAACAGTCGTTCTACGTCATAGACCGTGCGACACCACCTGGGCCGCGGTTCCGAATTCCAGTCCAGAGCCCTGATGCGGCTCACCTCCTGGCTAGAGAAGGGCCTGGACTGGTCTTTGTCAGACGAGCTGACAACGCTTCAAACGTGCATTAGGAGCATGATAGACAAGAATATCAAGCTTGTCAATGTGATACAGGTGATGCTTGTTCGCCGGATCCTTCCGTTCCAAAGCCGGACTTGCCATTTGTGGGAGTACGATCCGGCCAAGCACTAGAACTTGCTGCAGTTCTTCGACACTATGCACTAAGACATCTGGAAGGTGCTTTTCAAGTCCAACAAGACGTGGCCTGATACGATTGAGGACCGTGGGCATGACTTGGCCCATCCCGCTAGTCCAGTAAGTTTTTTCATGTTTTCAAGGTGTATCCTTTACTTGCATACTCGAGGAAGACGCCTAAGCCTCCCTACTGATTCTCTCAGGGCTGGACAAAGAAGGCGGAGCAGATTCACTGTCTGGCTCCGCAGGCCGAAGACCCAACAATTCCACTTCTGATGAAGATGGTGGTTCCGGCGCCCTATCAAACACCGAAGAAGAAGGCCAAGAAGAAGGCCAAGGAGACCAGATGTGGCCTCCGTCATAAGGGCACTTCGGACGTGACGTCCGGAGACGCCGAGACTCATTCCTCCACCGCCGAGGACGATGAAGAAGAGGAGCAAGAAGAAGAAATCCATTCCCTCCCTGAGGGGGGAGAAAGAAAAGACGGCCTCCACGCATCTGGAGGCCGAAGCATCCAAGAAGGGGAAGGATTCCCTCCCAGACAACTCCACAGCGGACACCGACAACAACTCGGAATGGCGCCCCAGGGATAAGCCCCTAACCGAATCGTAAGTACTCGAAGCACTCATATATCCAGCCCTTTTCCTTCATGGTTTTAACATGTCAAATCATGTGCTGCAGCCCGGCCCGTTCTGTCCTCCAGCGATCCTCATCAACGGGGAATTCGCTGGACCCGAAGGTGATGCATAGCGGGTCCCTTCCGACGGCCTCCTCTCCCAAGGCCATGGATGACACTGAGGTGTTGTCCCGAAGGACTCCAGGCCAGGGAGAGACACAGGAGGCCGTCAAGGCGGCGCCAGAGGGTGAAACCTTGGCTGCCGGACACATGGGGGAGCAAATCCCCATGGATACTGGCGACGGGGGCCATATCCAATTCGGCCCCCGGCCGAATACAATTCTGGAGACCTATACGGCTCCGGAATCAGGCAAGCAGCTCTTTCGAAAGAAGGAGGTGCGCCTATTCCACCAGTGACCTCTGTCCATCCAGAGGCACGGGATAATTTGCTGGAAGCGCTGCAAGGCGCTTCCATTGTTGAGGAACACCATATCCTTATGGGTACGGTGGTTGAGAGGGTGCGGTCCGTTAAGAGCGGACTGACCGACGCCTGTACCAGCCTTCTAACAGGTTTTGAAGTGAGCGACACAATTATATAAAAAGAATATCATAGTATAGATAGTAGCCCCTGAGACTCTGTCCGGTGTTCGGAAAGAAAAGCCGAACAAAGGATCAAATACTTTTCGCAGGAGACTAACCTGACATGTCTATGTGAATATACAGGCATCGTTGCTGGCTGCAACTTCTCATGCTGTATGCAATAACCTTGTCTATATTCAGGAAGGATGAATGATTTGTTCTGACTAAAGTGCCATGATATGTATTAGGAGCGGCAACTGAGGGAGTCCTGTATTAGGGGGTCCTCGGACAACCGGACTATATGCTTATGCCAGACTGTTGGACTATGAAGATACAAGATTGAAGACTCCGTCCCATGTCCGGGTGGGACTCTCCTTTGCATGGAAGGCAAGCTTGGCAATTCGAATATGTAGATTCCCTTCTCTGTAACCGACTCTGGGTAACCCTAGCCCCCTCCGGTGTTTATATAAACCGGAGGGTTTAGTCCGTAGGATGACAACAATCATAATCATAGGCTAGCTTCTAGGGTTTAGCCTCTATGATCTCATGGTAGATCAACTCGTTTAATACTCATATCATCAAGATCAATCAAGCAGGAAGTAGGGTATTACCTCCACCGAGAGGGCCCGAACCTAGGTAAAACATCGTGTCCCCTGCCTCCTGTTACCATTAGCCTTAGACGCACAGTTCGGGACCCCCTACCCGAGATTCGCCGGTTTTAACACCGACATTGGTGCTTTCATTGAGAGTTCCACCGTGTCGTCACGATAAGGCTCGATGGCTCCTTCAATCATCTTCAACGATGCAGTCCAGGGGGAGGTTTTCCTCCCCGGACAGATCTTCGTATTTGGCGGCTTTGCACTGCGGGCCAACTCGCTTGGCCATCTTGAGCAGATCGATAGCTACGCCCCTGGCCATCAGGTCAGGTTTGGAAGCCTGAACTACACTGCCGACATCCGCGGAGACTTGATCTTCGACGAATTCGAGCCCATGA
The DNA here is from genome assembly GCF_018294505.1 of Triticum aestivum. Classification (NCBI taxonomy): domain Eukaryota; kingdom Viridiplantae; phylum Streptophyta; class Magnoliopsida; order Poales; family Poaceae; genus Triticum; species Triticum aestivum. The sequence continues at coordinate 216,033,709 of NC_057813.1, read as the reverse complement.
CAGGTGCGCCGTACAATCATGAGGAGCATGACTTAGATCTGCCATCGGCCGGTGTTCAGGAGAATGCACCTGTAGCTGCCCTGGCCTTAGATCCGGAGCAGATCGTGCCATCTGAGGACGGGTGGATAGACCCCGTCGCGGAGGCCGCACACTCATTGGTGGTAGAGCCAAACACAGACTTCTCCTCCAATGAGGTCTGCATCATCAGAACCTCGGACTCGTATCCGGCTATAGGCTGTGAACCGCGTACATCCGTGCCTGATTGGGCACCAATCATGCAGTTTAACTCCGCGAATATCTTTTAGCACTCGCCCTTGGGCGACGTGCTTAACTCATTAAAATCTCTCTCCCTCTCAGGAGACTCTTGGCCGAACTATGTCCGGCTTGAGTGGGATGCGGACGACGAAGAATTTCGTTCCCCACCCACCACCCACTTAATAGCCACTGTCGACGACTTAACCAACATGCTTGATTTCGACTCCGAAGACATCGACGGTATGGACGATGATGGCGGAGAAGAACAGGAACCACCGCCCAAAGGGCGCTGGATAGCCACCTCATCATATGATATATATATGGTGGACACACCCAAAGAAAGCAATGGCGATGAGGCAACGGAGGATAATCCCCTCGAGAAGCAATCTAAGTGTCGGCGTCAGCGGCGCCGCTCTAAGCCCCGCCAGAGCAAAAATAGCGATACCGATGTCATGGTTCTAAGGCTGACAGTAGAAAGGGGGTAGGTATGGAGAGGCAAGATCTCAGCTATGGTGAAGATGTACACACGAGGTTTATGATTTCAGGCCCTTCTCGGTGGAAGTAACAGCCCTACGTGTCGGTGCCCGTAGGCGGTCGATTGGATTATATGTGTGATGTTACAGGGGGTGCGAACCCTTGTGCTAGAGGAGGGGGGTGGCTTATATAGAGTACGCCAGGACCCCCATCGCCCTCCATTACAAGGGACTTGATGTACATAAAGTGAGGGAATTACTGGTAACGCCAGCCTTAAGTGCTGTTAATGACCTTAAAGACTACGAAGTGAACGCCTGCCCGTTGTAATGCTGAGTGACTCCTAGTCTTCGGTAGGTCAAATGATTCTCTGGATGGTCGAGAGACAGTACGTAGGAAGACTCCCGAGTGACATGATTGTCGAGTGGATTGCACTCGACATCTTCGACTGGGGGTCTCTTGCTGCCTCTTGGACTTCTTGTCTTTTGGGGTAGTGACCTTGGGTAGGACGTATAGGTCAGGCCTATGACCCTATCCCAGGTCTGTATCCTCGTCAGTAGCCCCCGAATGGATTAAGGTTCGAGTGGAAATTAGGTTGAAGTTGATCTTGTTCTGAGCTTTGCACCTTCGCGAGCGTTTTCTGCAAGATGGAAAACTCGCGTTGGTACTACAGCGTCGATTCAGCCGCCTTTATCCATTCAGAGATTTGTCGACTGAACTTGTGGCGTCGTCTACCGAGTGCTGTATGAGAGTGCAGGATCTTGGGCGCGATTGACTGCTGTGTATCCCGGATTTTGCGGGATACGAAATTTTGGGGAAGCGCGCGGGACGGGGAGTGCCGAAGCGGGCGGAACGGATAAATAGTGATGCCTCAATTTCTGTGCCACCTTTTTCGCCACTACATTACGCGCGACTGTTGTGGGATTTGACAGGATTTCCTGGTCCCACGCGTCAATCACTCGGAAGCAACCCTTTATAAGGCGATGGGGCCGAGGCGTCTGCACTGTGCACGCTCGTTTCTCCTTCTTCTTCCTCCGCTTCTCCACCGCGTCCAGCTCTTTCGCTCCGACGCTGCCGCTCTTCTGCCATGGTGAAGGACAAGACTGCGGCGCTAGAGCGTGCAAAGAAGGCGACGGGGGCGGCAAAAGGCAAGAAACAGAACCGCGGGTCGTCATCGCGCGCGGGGCTGCCGCCGGGCTGGATCTAGGGCGATTGGATCCGGTCTTCGATCTGGCAAGAAGATCTGGACGAGCTGGCGGAGTCTGGACTGATCGCCAAGGGAGCGGCAAGGCTGCCGGAGGGGGATATGGAACCCCAGCCTCGACTGGGTGAGTGTGTACTACTTGCCACCCATGTCGACCGAGGTTTTTCGCTTCCTCCGCACCCCTTCTTCCGGGGATTCCTGAATTTCTTCGGTGCTCAACTCCACCATTTTTCTCCCAACACCATCACGTATCTGGCCGCGTTTGTGTCGATGTTTGAAAACTTCTTGGGGTGTCGACCGCACTAGGGTCTTGTCAAACATATCTTCACCATCCGATCCCAGTCGGTCAAAAATGCAAAGTCGAGTGACTCAAAGACCAATGTCATCCAGATGTGTGGAGGTTTAGGTATCCAGAAAAGGCATAGGAGTTCTCTCCCTGCTATGACTCTCCCTGAATCGGTTAGAGGCTGGCAGTCGACCTGGTTCTACTGCCAGGATGTCGCAACTCCAGGTTAGTTGACTGGCCTTCCCCACTTCACATTTGACCACGTTCAGCCTCCTTCTCCACTCAAAGTGACTACTGTTGAGAACGTGGAGATGAAGATGCTGGTGGAGAAAGTGGTCCAACTTATTAATGAGGGTGTCACCGGCCTGGACCTGCTGGAGGTGTTCCTCAGTCAACGCATCCAGCCCCTTCAGGCTTGTGATCATCCTACGTGGTTATACTCCGGCTCTGAAGACACCGCTCGGGTCCACCCAAAGGAAGTGCCGTCCAAGGCTGTGGCTATGTGGTTGAAGAGTATCACATGCAATCAGGACAACCCTAGAGGATCCAGGCGAGTCATCCCCTTGAGAGACGATAATCCACCCGACAAGGTATGCTCTTTTATTCCGACTGCCTGGCGTATATGTTCCGACTGCACTTGATGTCGACTGACCTTTACTCGACTTTCTGTCTTGTAGGTTTTTACTGAGATGTACTCGATGCCCAACGGTGAACAAGCTCTGGAGCAAGGCCAGGAGGGAGAGGCCAGCGCAGAAGAGAGTGGCGACTGGGAGTCTTCGGATGAAGAGGAGGAGGAGGAGAGCGAGGAGTCGGACAACAAGGAGGAAGTCGACTCGCCGCCGCGTTCCGAGCGCCGATCCAAGCAGCAACATGACGTGGCGGGCGGGCGCGGGAAGAACGTGGCTCCGAGTACACACGCTCAGAAGCGCACTCAGACGTCGACTCCGGAGCCGACGGAGAAGGTCGCCAAGCAGCCCAAGGTTGCTCCTCTCAAGGCTTGGAATACTTTGCCGCGGATCAAGATGGACGTCCCTGTGGCTTCGGGGTGAGTATCACACTTGTGTTTATGTAGACCAACTGAAATTTCTGTTTTGACCAATTGGATCATGTATCTTTCTAGCCCCACCTCTGCTGCTACTGACATGGACATTGATAAGGCACCAGGAGACAAGGAGGCCCCCTCTCGGGCTGGTAAGTCCGTTCGACCAGGTTTCTTTTAGTCGAGTGAGTTGTCAATCGGCTGAATATCTGATATTTCTCCCTTTCCGTAGTTCCGCAAGAGATCGTTGTGCTCCCTGATGATGATGAAGAAGAAGCACCTCTACAGGAGACGAGGAAGAAGAGTGGAAGCTCAAGCAGGAGGAGGCTTGAAATTCAAGTCCCTTAGTCGACGTCGGCGCTTGAGGCGGTGCTCGAACATTCCGGAGAGCCGGTTCGGGCCAACATCACATTCGCTAGCCCGCTGACGACTGACCGTCCATTGGGATCGATTGCACAGACTCCTGCCGCTCCAATGCGACTCCACGTGTCCGACCCAGTAACTGCTTCGACTGCTTTGGAGCCATCACCCTTTGCTGCGTATCAGACCCTAGATGACTCGCCGAGTGCCGCTGGGGAAGCTCTTCACCAGGTGAACCTTGTCATGGAGCAGGTGAAGGTGATGCACGAGGCTAGTCAGGTGGCTTACAACGCCAGCACTGCCCTTCAGACCAATGTTCAAGTCAGCGAAACTCCAACTAAACTTTTGAATGTTGTTTTATATCCGATCACCCACTGGGGTGTTCCTTTGTGTAGAGATTAGGAAATCTTCCACTCCACTCGACTCGAGCTGAGTCTCAGTAAACTGTCTAGATCAGTGGGGGCACGCTGAGTGCACGCACTAGGTGTAGTCCCTGAGACCACGGTCGGCTGCTGGCAGTTGACTGAGGTCTTAGAATGTACTCTCTCTTTCTCTCTTTTTTTGGACTCACGCTGGGCAGACCCTGCTAAGTATCAATCTAAATCAGTGGGGGCACGCTAAGTGCACCCACTGGGTGTAGTCCCCGAGACTACTATTGAATATTTGATTCGGCAGTAGTCTTAGAGTAACTTTTCCCTGTCTCTGTCTCTTATTTCTATCGACTGACATATCTCTCTTGCTGACTGCAGAGGTCTTGTGATCTTGGAGCTCGACTTTCCGAGTTAAAGAAGAAGCATATCAGCGTTGAACTTGACCTTGAACTCGCAAAGAAGAATCTCAAGACTGCTCAACAAGGGACATCCATCATGGGAGGTAAACATTCGACTGTCTTGTTTGCTTAGCAGCTCGCACTTTCCACTGCTTTTTCTTTCAGTCTCTTTGAACCGAGTGACTTCACACAAGCAGATGTGCGTAGTGAAAACCGCCAACTTCAGGCTCGTCTAAAGAGTGTTGTTTCTTTAGAGAGAATGAAGGAGGCTTTGGAGTAGAAGGACCTGGACCTTGCTGCTGCTCAGAAGGAAGCACGTGAGAAGACGCTTGCGGACCAGAAGCTGGCTTCAGTTGGCAAATTGGAGGTGGAGAACGCGAAGTTGAAGACCGCCATCTCGGAAGCTAATCGAGAAGTCGAGCAACTGAGGAAGGACAAGGAGAACCTGACCACTAAAGTTGGCGGCCTCAGAACCAAGACAGACAAGCTAGAGTCCTATCTGGAACAACTTGCCGTGAAACTAGTCTTGAAGCTCGAAGGTATGGTCATTCGACTGGTTAACTGTCGTCGACTGAAGTTTATTGTAATATTGTCAACTCATTTTTTTCCGCGATGGAACAGAACTTTGTCAGGACTTCGAAGCTGAAACCGGGTGGGTCGAGACAGGTCTCGACCCCATCAATTGCCCTGTGAAAGATGACGTTGCGATGAACCTGCTGCGATTGGAATCACGCTTGGATGGTGCAGTTACTTATCTGGCTCGACTGCAGGCGGCGATGACCCGAGTGGGTGCTGAACTCTGGCCTCGGGCGGAACTTTCTCAAGACCTCGAGTCACTAATGACTCGATTCAATCAGATCCTTGGACGAGTGCAAGAGTCGAAGAAGTCCTCTACTCGCTATGGTGCTGACATTGCCTTGTCATTGGTTCGAGTGCGCTGCAAGTAGGCTAAAGAAGACAAGCTGGTGGCCCTCAAGGTAGCGAATACTAAGAAGCACTCATTCCAGTCCTTCATGGACACCTTCCTCGAGGTAGCCACTCGTATCACCGACAGCATCGACCTTGACAGCTTCTGCGATCTAGCCAGTCCTTCTCCTGCCGAGTGACTGAAAAGCATTATGCTTCACCTTTATTTGCCTCGGAATGCCGAGTAATTTTGTAATCGTTAAAACTCCTTCGGGCCTGACGCCCGAGTACTTTAATCTGTGGTTAGGAACTTTTGAATTTATCTTTGAATATGTTGCATTTATCTTCGAGTGAAACTCGTTATTCTCTTGGGTTGGTTTCTATTTGTTTGATGCAGCTTCTGAAGAAGAATCAGCAGTCGACCAGTTGCACAAGTCTGGAGCAGCATTGATCAGCTCATCAGCAAGGCACTCAGCAATGGTCTTGACGTTCCTGTCAGCAGTTTGCCTTGGCGCCAGCCGTTGGATGGGCTTTTGACAGTGCACACAATCTTGTCCTTCTTCTTGACGGTGCAGCCCCCCCCCCCCCGGGGGGGGGGGGTCGTGGTTGACCTGCACCACTCAACGGGACCGGTCAGCTCATCAACGAGGCATTCAGTAATGGTCTTGACATTCCTGAAAGTGGGTTGCCTTGGCGACACGCTCAATCTCGTCCTTCTTCTTGATGGTGCAACTCTGGAGTGGGGGTCGTGGTCGACCCGCACTTTGCTAAGTCTCCGAGCGAGAAGATCAGTCTTCACTCAGGAGGACTTTTAAAAGTTAGGCGAGTACTGGACTGTAGCTAAGCCCCCGAGTGGGAGGATTGCTCACCACTCGGTAGGATTTTATGAACTTAGGCGAGTACTGGACTGCAGCTAAGCCCCCGAATGGGAGGATTGCTCACCACTCGGTAGGATTTTACAAACTTGGGCAAGTACTGGACTGCAGCTAAGCCCCTGAGTGGGAGAATTACTCACCACTCGGTAGGATTTTACAAACTTAGGCGAGTATTGGACTGCAGCTAAGCCCCCGAGTGGGAGGATTGCTCACCACTCGGTAGGATTTTACAAACTTAGGCGAGTACTGGGCTGCAGCTAAGCCTCCGAGTGGGAAGATTGCTCCCACAATCTCGTCCTTCTTCTTGACGGTGCAACCCCGGGGGGGGGGGATTGTGGCTGACCCGTACCGTTTGGTAGGACCTTTTAAACTTAGGCGAGTACTGGACTGCAGCTAAGCCTCTGAGTGAGAGGCAGACTCACCACTCGGTAGGATTTTTTATCACTTAGGCGAGTACTGGACTGCAGCTAAGCCCCGAGTGAGAGGCAGACTCACCACTCCGTAGGATTTTTTATCACTTAGGCGAGTACTGGACTGCAGCTAAGCCCCCGAATGAGAGGCAGACTCACCACTCGGTAGGATTTTTTATCACTTAGGCGAGTACTGGACTGCAGCTAAGCCCCCGAGTGAGAGGCAGACTCACCACTCCATAGGATTTTTTATCACTTAGGCGAGTACTGGACTGCAGCTAAGCCCCCGAGTGAGAGGCAGACTCACCACTCGGTAGGATTTTCTCTTCAACTTAGGCAAAACGGATTCGCGACTAAGGCACCCTCTGGGGAATTTTAGAACATGTAAAAAATGAACAACAATCAATCAAAAGACTGTAAAATCATGTCTTTTGATAATCAAACTTAAAGGTACTTATTATTACATCTCATCAGTCTAAATACTTTAAGAGTAAAAAGGGCAGAACAGTTCCGCATTCCAAGCACGTGGCTCATCTTTATTGTGCTCGACGTTGAAAAGACGATACACTCTGTTGTGGAGCACTTTGGTGACAATGAAAGGGCCTTCCCAAGTAGGAGCGAGCTTGTGTGGTTTCTGCTGGTCCACTCAAAGAACCAGGTCTCCTTCCTGAAATGCCTGACCCCTTATGTTTCTGGCATGGAATCGACACAAGTCTTGCTGATAAATGGTCGACCGGATCAAGGCCATCTCTCTTTCTTCTTCCAGGAGATCGACTGCATCTTGCCGAGCCTGCTCCGCTTCCTCTGATGAGAAGAGTTCGACTCGGTGCGCGTTGTGGAGCAAATCACTCGGGAGTACAGCTTCGGCTCCATAGACTAAGAAGAATGGAGTCCGTCTAGTCGACCGATTAGGAGTTGTCCTCAATCCCCAAAGTACTGATGGGAGTTCATCGACCCAAGCCCCTGCTGCTAAATCTGAGAACGGGTTAATAACTGGACCAAAACTAAACTATACCCGTACATGTAGCTGTCAAAACCAAACCTGAACCATAACCAAATAATACCATTTCCAGCCCAACCAAAACTGCACCCAATGTTTTTTCCACCCAAACCGGTCCACACCCAGTATATAACCATGGGTTTAAACCCAATACATAACCGTATTCAACTTTAGTTTAACAGTGACATGCCAAACAATAATTTAGCAGAAACATCCAAGACTTGCCTGAATCGGCAACAAAGAACTCTTAGAACAGCTAAAAAAGACAAGGCGGGCAATGTGGACGCATAACCAAATCATTTAACGGTAGAGCACATGCATGTCCTGTTTTAACCTTAAATACTTTCAAGTCTTCAGCCTTTAGGGGTAGATAAGCATCATACCGATTCATGCGGTGACAATATGCAGGATAATAAAGATAACATGTTCCATGGCACATTCCTAACAATTAACTCCACTACAAAATTCAGTCTAGAGAAAGTTCAAAATCATGACGACGACACAAAGACAATGAAACACGGCAGGCCAAAACACGGCTTCTAGGACGGTTTTTGCACTCTACTCCTCCTTGATGGCGCCCTTTTCGCTGACGTAGATATCGTCTAAGAACTGCCTGATATCCTTGTTCTTGACGTGGCATTTCTGCATAACAGCAAAGGAGAGGAAGACTGGTGTTAGTGGTCTGAGTAAAGGACTGAAATCAAATGGAAACTGCGATGCACAGCATATATGTGTTGTTCAAATTAGATGAATAAATCACTGCAAATAACTGTGGAATAGCAATGCATGTCTCAGCAGCCATCCAAAGATGACAATTGCTTGAATAATTCAAGTGGAACAGAACAAATGCACTGCTATAATGCAATCTGCCAAACCAGCAGTTTTGTCACCAAATTGTATTCGCTTAGCGACAGTGTTTTCGCTTGTTTACTTTTTCTTGGTTTCAAGTTTAACAGAAAAGAGTGTTTTCGCTTGTCCAATCACTATAACGGAAAAAAGAGCAAGGCAAAGACCAATCGATGATCAGGATCATATTTTTACCTTTTCTTGGTTTCAAGTTTTTACCCGTGTGCTTACTGTCCATCTCCTGCAAATGAAACAAAGAATTAATATTAAGGCATATGAACACTTCTATACTGCAACTGCAAGTTTTATATATCCCATTCTACACAAGTAGTAGAACCAAAATGTAAGCGGTTAACTCACCCTCCTTTGGTTTGAACAACCAATCTTTAGCACAAACAAGCACTTCTAGCATATCAGGGTTCAAAGTGCTTCTCTTGTCGCCTAGTATCCTCTTACCACAACTAAAGGCTGATCCAGATGCCACTGTGCTCAAAGGAATTGCAAGAAAGTCACGGGCCATAGATGCCAATATAGGAAACTTTTCGCCATGCCTCTTCCACCAACCCAAGACATCAAAGTCATCACCGACCTTCTCGGATGCTTCTTCCAAGTATGCATCAAGCTCGGATTTGTGTACACGTGACCTCCGACGAGACTTGTGCTGGGCAAACTCTTCTTCCAACTTCCTTTTCCCTGCAACAGGTGATCCAATAATGGTATTGCCTTGACTAGAAGGTGTCGAGTGTGCAGTGCTTGTCGCTGCAAGTAGCTCATATTCCTTGACATACTTTCTCACCCATTCTAAAGCAATCTCCACTTGTTTTGTAATTTGCTCCCCGTCGGTAGACAACTTGCAATAGAAGAAATCCAAGTAATCTTCTTTCCTCCTTGGATCCAGGAATGTAGCAATGACAAGTGCATGGTTAAACTCAATGCCCTTGCTTTTTCTACGACGGTTAGGATCTGCATTCTCCTTCTCCTCGGGATCCCAATATTTATCAAGCTTCGTTTGCATCACTGCCGCCAATTCCTTCAACACATCAGAGGTCTGCCAACCTGGATCTTTCAATGCATGGCGAATAGAAAGCACAACTGGCAGAAACTTATGTGAAGTTGGCTTCCTATGAGCTGAAACAATCAAAGTAAGCTCTTCAAAAGCTTTTAGAAACTCACAAATAGCTTTTGCCTTCTCCCATTCCTCCTCACTTGGAGAATCTATCATCTTTCTGTTGGCATAACTAGTGAGAACAGATTTGTACGTCAATGCTTCTACAAGCATTTTCCAGGTTGAGTTCCATCTGGTTGGTGTATCAACAGAGATGCCTTTCTTTGCACGTAGACCCATCCCACTTGCAATTGTATTGAAATCTTGAAGTCTTGAAGGAGAAGAGTCAATATACTTCATCAGCTCACGTATCATGTCAATAGCTTCATGGATTATTTTCATTCCATCCTGAACCAAGATATTAAGAATGTGCGCACAACACCTGACATGCAAATGTTGACCTTCAAGGAGCAGCTCATGTTTGTGATATTTTATTAACTCCTCACATGCATTAGTATTATTGCTGGCATTATCTAGTGTCAAAGTGAATAATTTGCCTCTTATTCCCCATTCTGTTAAGCAACGAACTATTTCTTCCTCTATCGCATAGCCTGTGTGGGGATACTTCACTTCTGCGAAACTTATGGTCTTCTTCTTGTAGTTGAATTCTGCATTGATATAATGGGCGGTGATGCACATGTAGCCCAAGTCCTGTGATGATGTCCACATGTCAGATGTTAAGCAAATGCGAGAATCCAAATTTTGTAGCTCTATTTCGATATCTTTCTTCATTCCCTTATACATCTTCACTGCATCATCACGAATTGTGTGACGACCCTTGATTTGAAACGCTGGCTGCATTGAGTCAATCCATGGTTGAAGGTGGGGATCTTCAAACTTAAGAAAGGGGATCTCAGCATGGACGCAATACTTGACCATGCGTTCACGACAAACTTTTTCATCAAACACAAACAGTCCTTCAGCTGTTTTTTTTCATGGTCAACAAAAACCTCTGTCTGCAAGCATCTTGAATTGATCGGCAAGCCTCTGCAATATGGGTCCTCAAACTGCTAGTCCCAAACTTGGTGTGAAGTTGCGCTCCACAGTATTTGCACACAGCCTTGAAATCACCATCTACGAGAACCAAATCTACTTCATAATGCTCCCATACCTTGGACCTTCTAACACGTGGTATTTGACTCGTATCCTCATCCATGGAATCAGCAGTCTCCAAACCCTCTGACGTAGACATGCCTCAAATTTTATAGCACACTGCAGGGGGAAAATATGTGGAAACTTACTGTTAGAAAATGGTAGAATATAGAGCAAGAAGGTAGTGAAAGAAGAGAGAACCAGACAATTATTTTAGTTCCTCTGCCGACAAGATAAAAAGATGTTCGGTTTAGTACAACGTATGTATGCCGACATTAAAATGCTATAGAGTATAGTGTACATAAAGAAGTTCACGCCTCATATCTCAACAATCATCTCAATCTTATTATGGCAAAATAACCATGATCAATATGAATTACACAACAAATCATCATATAATTTGCTGCTGCCATGATCAACATGATCTGGAATTGCCTTACTTCACTAGTCTAATGAGTTTGCCAAATCGATTGCACTAGAAAGCCATCATTCCTACATAAGCTGTGACTGCAAAGTGTAACAAATGGAATACTCTGGATCTGTATATCCTGCATCATGAATCCAACTAATGCCCAAGTTGTGGAATCAACCTGGTTGGTGTTGTTGTTGTTGTTGCATACGAGGAGGGGACCAACAGGAGCACCTTGCCGGCGTTGCCGCCGGAGCACCTTGTCGCGGGAGGAGCAGGACCTAGTCAACAGGAGGAGCCGGTCAGAGAGAGAGAGAGAGAGAGAGAGAGAGAGAGAGAGAGAGAGAGAGAGGAGAGGGAGAGAGAGAGGTGGGGTACCTGCCGGCGAAGGGAAGGTGGCGCGACGGAGGAGGGGGCGGCGCCAGAGGGTGACGGCGAGGCGGTGGCGCAAGGAAGTGACGGCGAGGTGGCGTCGCAAGGAGGGGGTGGCGCCCGAGGATAACGGCGAGGCAGCAGCGCAAGGAGGGGCGGCGCCGGAGGGTGACGGCGAGGCAGCGACGCAAGAAAGAGGCAGGGGAGCAGGGGCAGCGCGGGGGAAGAGGCAGGGGAGCAGGGGTGGCAGCACCGCATCAAGGCAGCCGGCAGCGTGTGGGTAACTGACGCAGCGAACCGGGTTGTACCCACGGTTTGTAGCCCATAATGCATCAAATGGTTTCAGTGCATAACCAACTATACCCAAACTGGTTCCTCTCAAAACTGAAACCAAACCAAACTTAAGAAAGGGTCAGCCCAATAAGACCTAAACCAATCAAGCCCATAATAAAAACCAACCCATTTAAACCAGTTTTTCTAAAACCACTCCCAAATTTACCTACTGCATGCTTGAGGTCACGCATCAACCGGGGTTTCAGTCCTTTGAGAATCAATCCATTTGCTCGCTCAGCCTGCCCATTCGACTGAGGATGAGTGACCGAGGCGTAATTGACCCTCGTGCCTTGGGAAGCACAAAAGGTTCTAAATTCATCAGAGTCGAAGTTCGATCTGTTGTCCGTGATGATGCTATGTGGAACACCATATCTGAATATCAATTCCTTGATGAAACGCACAGTTGTACTGGCTTCAAGGTTTTTAATGGGCTTGGCTTCGATCCATTTGGTAAACTTGTCGACTGCCACCAGCACATGGGTAAATCCGCTCCTGCCAGTCCTTAGAGGTCCAACCATGGCCAATCCCCAGACAGCAAAAGGCCAGACGAGTGGAATTGTCTTTAGAGCTGATGCAGGCTTATGGGACATGTTGGAGTAAAACTGACAGCCTTCACACATGTCCACTATTTCTTTTGCCATCCCATTGGCCTGTGGCCAATAAAATCCGGCTCGATATGGTTTGGCTACGATGGTCCGAGAGGACGCATAGTGACCGCAGGTCCCCGAGTGAATATCATTGAGGATCATTCGGCCTTCTTCTGGTGTGATGCACTTCTGGCAGACCCCAGTTACACTTTCTCTGAACAACTGACCTTTTATCACGGTAAAGGCTTTAGATCGTCGGACGATCTGTCGAGCCTCTTCTTCATCCTCTGGAAGTTCTTTCCTAAGAATGTATGCAATGTACGGCACCGTCTAGTCGGGAGGGATGACCAAAACCTCCATGACTAAGTCGACCACGGCTGGGATTTTGACTTCAGTCGGATCTGTGGTGCTCTTGGGCTGTGGTGACTCTTCAGTGAAAGGATCTTCCTGAACTGAAGGTGAAAGAATATTTTCCAAAAACACATTGCGGGGAATGGCCTCTCTCTTGGATCCTATCTTTGCCAATTCATCTGCAGCTTGATTTTTCAGTCGGGGTATATGGTGAAGCTCCAATCCTTCAAACTTCTTTTCCAACTTTCTTAGTGCATTGCAATAACCAGTCATGGCCGGGCTCCTGACATCCCATTCCTTCATCACTTGATTAACCACCAAATCTGAGTCGCTGTAGACCATAACGTGACGGACGCCGAGTGAAATGGCCATACGCAACCGTATAAAAGTGCTTCGTATTCGGCTTCATTATTGGAGGAATCAAAATGAATCTGGAGAACATAGTTAAGCTTTTCTCCACGGGGGTATACCAGTACTACCCCAACACCTGAACCATTCAGCATCTTGGAGCCATCAAAGAATATTGTCCAATGCTCCGAGTGAACTTGAGTCAGTAATTGCTGCTCAATCCACTCGGCAAGGAAATCTGCGATTGCTTGCGACTTGATAGCTTTCTTTGCCTCAAACTTGATATCCAATGGAAGGAGTTCAATCGCCCATTTTGCCACTCGACCAGTTGCATCTCTGTTATTCAGAATTTCAGATAATGGTGCGTCACTGACAACCGTAATGGAGTGATCAGAGAAATAATGTGCAAACTTCTTCATGGTCATGTATATTCCATAGACAAGCTTCTGATAATGTGGATATCGTTGCTTGGATGGAGTCAAAACTTCAGAGAGATAATAAACTGGGCGCTGAACCTTGTAAGCTTTTCCTTCCTCTACTCGCCCGATCGTGAGTACTATACTGACAACTTGTCCAGTGGCTGCAATGTAAAGCAATAAAGGCTCTTTGCTAATTGGCCCAACGAGCACCGGCTAGGTGGAAAGCAGGGTTTTGAGCTCCGCAAACACTGCGTCAGCTTCTTCAGTCCACTCGAACTTATCAGATTTCTTCATCAGCCGGTAAAGAGGCAAGGCCTTTTCACCGAGACGAGAAATGAATCGACTCAAGGTGGCCAAACAACCAGTCAGCTTCTGAACGTCATGCACCCCGCACAGGGCATTTCATTCAGAGGATGGTATCAACTTTTTCTGGATTGGCGTCGATCCCTCGTTCGGAAACGAGAAAACCGAGTAACTTTCCTCCTGGAAATCCGAATGTGCACTTTGACGGATTAAGCTTGATATCATACCTTCTTAGGTTGGCAAAGGTTTCTGCGAGGTCAGTCAATAGTTCGGAACCTTTGCGAGACTTGACCACAATGTCATCCATGTATGCTTCCACATTCCGACTGATTTGAGTAAGCAGGCACTTCCGAATCATTCTCATGAATGTGGCTCCGGCATTTTTAAGACCAAATGGCATGTGACATAGCAAAAGCACCTGAATGGGGTGATGAAGGCTATTTTTATTTCATCGGGACCATACAGTCGGATCTGATGATATCCAGAATATGCATCTAAAAAAGACAAGCGCTCACACCCCGCAGTCAGTCGGATCTGATCGATGCGGGGGAGAGGGAAGGGATCTTTCGGGCAGGCCCGATTGATATGCTTGAAATCAATGCACATACAAAGTGAATCGTCCTTCTTAGGGACCATGACTACATTGGAAAGCCACTAGGAGTGGTAGATCTCACGGATGAACTCTGCTACTAGCAGCCGAGCCACTTCCTCGCCAATCGATTTCCTCTTCTGCACGGCGGACCGCTGAAGATGCTCTTTGACGGGTTTTACTTTGGGATCGACACGCAAACGATGCTCAGCCAGTCCTCTGGGTACACCCGGCATGTCAGAGGGTTTCCATGCAAAGATGTCCCAGTTCTCACGGAGGAACTGGATGAGCGCTTCTTCCTATTTGCTATCAAGCGTCGTTGATATATGAGTCGGTGCGGCATTGGGATCGATCGGGTGAATATGAATCGGCTTCATTTCACCAGACGACTGAAATGCAGAATCCGTGGCAGGCTTCTTGGCTCGGAGCAAATCACTCGGATCTGCGTTCTTTTGATACTCTTGGAATTCAACTGCTACCATCTGCGCATCGGCAATTTTGGAACCTTTCTGGAAGCATTCCTCTGCTTTCTGCCGATTGCCAGTAACTGTGATCACACCTTTGGGGCTAGACATCTTCAATTTGAGGTACATGTAACATGGTCGAGCCATAAAACGTGCATAGGAAGGCCTACCCGGAATGGCTTGATAAGCACTCTGGAAATCCACGACTTCAAATGTCAACTTTTCCTTACGGTAATGCTTGGAATCACCGAAAACCACGTCGAGGGCGATCTGGCCGAGTGATTCGGCTTTCTTTCCAGGGATAACACCATGGAAACTCATATTGCTCTCGCTAAGTTTGGACATCGGAATGCCCATCCCTTTCAAGGTTTCAACATAAAGGATATTCAGACCGCTACCACCATCCATCAGCACTTTAGTCAGTCGAGTGCCTCCGACCACGGGGTCGACCACCAATGCTTGCCTCCCGGGGGTGGCTACACGAGCAGGATGGTCAGACTGGTCGAATGTGATGGCTGTCTGAGACCATTTCAGGTATGTGGTCGTCGTCGCCGGAGCGACCATATTCACTTCTCTATTGATAACTTTCAACCGACTCTTGCTCTCAACATCAGCAAAAATCATGAGGGTGGAATTGACCTTGAGATAACCGTCGTCTTCCTCTTCATACTTGTCTTTGTCCGACTCTTTCTCCTTCTCACCGGGCTATTTTTCTCGGAACTGCTGGATCAGGAGTTGACATTGTCGAGTGGTATGCTTAGGGTAGATCAGATTACCCTCTTCGTCTTTCTTCGTGTGGATGTGACACGGTAAATCCAACACATCATTTCCTGCTTGATCCTTTACCTTCTTAGGGGGCCAGGTCCCTTTAGGTTTTCCCTTAAACTTTCCTTGAGCCATTGCTGCAATCTCACCGGGTGCTGCAGGCTCGGCCTTACGCTTCTGTTTCCGACTGGAATTACCTCCACCGGCCTCTTGGCCGCTGGCTTACCCTTTCCGCTACGGAGTCGATCCTCTTCTTCTCCATTAGCGTACCGGGTGGCTATTTCCATCATCCGAGTCAGAGTCATATCACCAGTCCGACCGAACTTCAGGACCAACTCTCGGTATTTGACGCCTTCCTTGAAGGCGCACACTGCTTGATGCTCTCATACATTTTCAACGGTGTGATGCAAAGTGGTCCACCTCTGAATGAAATCTCTCAAAGTCTCACTCGGCGTATGCACACAATGCTACAACTCGGTCAATCCCGTTGGTCGCTTGCAAGTGCCCTCAAAAGTTCTGACGAACACTCGAGCCAGCTCTTCCCAACTATATATACTGCCTGGAGCTATCTGAGTCAACCACGCCCGGGCCGACCCTTCCAACATCAAAGGAAGATGTTTCATCGCTACTTCATCGTTTCCACCGCCAATCTTTACAGCCACTCGGTAATACTCAAGCCAAGTTTCAGGCTTGGATTCTCCAGTGAACTTACTGACTCCGGTCGCCAACCTGAAGTTGGGAGGAATCACTGCCGCCCTGATGGCTCTACTGAAACACTCTAGACCGGAAACATGCACTCTGCTGCGACTTGGACGATCTCTACCAGGTTTTCTCTGTGCGCTCTGTTCCGGTCGACTAGGCCTTGAACGAGGATGTATCTCGCATCGAAGCTCGGCTCTCTTGGGTCGACTGGTGCTCTGCGCTCGCCACTGCGATGGTGTCTATCATCGTTCTGCTGAGGCACAAACGAAGCACTCCTCGGAGGAGGCGTAGGCACTCGATGACAATTGTCGTGGCCGAGCTGATGATCATACTGTCCACGGCCTTCACGCCGCAGGGGCGATCTTGGGCTGTGGGCCGACTGAACTGTATCCTCTACCACGGATCTGCTGTGAATCCTATTCCATGACTGAGACACTACAGTGTTCTGCTCTCCTGCTGCCCGGAGCAAGGCCCGGATCTGCATCAACCCTCTGCCAGCCTCTAACTGGGAAGGTTAGATCGACTCTGCTATTCGGGCCGTAGCTGTGAGGTTCTGAATCGGAGTACGGATACCTTAGGCGGAGGCGGGAAAAGCTGTCGTCGACTGGACTCAGGGACCCGCTCCCAAGCACGCTCGTCGAGAGCGCACTGAAGGTTCTCCAGTCGAGCGCGCTCAGCCAAATTAGCCAGGCACACATCCTCCAAGGCCCGAGCCTTGGGGGTTTCTCCAACGATGGGCGTGTGGAGTGCATCCATGTTGCGGCGACGAAGTTCTTCTCTCTGCTACGAAGAGAGGGGTTCGGGATGGTATTCCTCATGGACGCGCGACGGATCGCCGCCACCATCTTCGCCGTCTTCACAACCAAAGCCAGGCAGACCACGCGGTCCGTCGACCATCAAGACTTCAGCCGCAAGGTCGCTGCTATCGCACTCGGATGCGGTCTCCGCGGAGCCAGTCAGTTCGAACAGGCCGTGGAGAGTTTCGTCGGGCTCGATTGCCGCGACTTGATGGGTGGCCGAACGCCGAGCCACCATGTGTTTCACCCACCACTGAACCCGCGATCGACCGGATCGCTTGAGGCAGCGAACAGCGGGGAGGAAAGACACCATCGGAGCCGACCGATACTAAGTTGACGGCTACCGGAGAAGGACACCGTGAACGCACGCGCGAAAGTGCGTCGCCCCTCGGACGGGGAGCGCCTCAGTGTCAAGGGGAGCTTCTTGAAGCCACGTTGAGTCGTCGGCGAGGAAAACGAGCACGCCGAGACGGATCTCGCGACCCTCAGCCAATCCGCCGCCGGAAACCATGATGATGATGATCGGAAAAATTTGCAACTTCACCAACAAGTCGCTAAGACACCTGCCCCATGGTGGGCGCCAACTGTCATGGTTCTAAGGATGACAGTAGAAAGGGGGTAGGTATGGAGAGGCAAGATCTCAACTATGGTGAAGATGTACACACGAGGTTTACGAGTTCAGGCCCTTCTCGGTGGAAGTAACAGCCCTACGTCTCGGTGCCCGGAGGCGGTCGATTGGATTATATGTGTGATGTTACAGGGGGTGCGAACCCTTGTGCCATAGAGGGGGTGGCTTATATAGAGTACGCGAGGACCCCCATCGCCCTCCATTACAAGGGACTTGATGTACATAAAGTGAGGGCGTTACTGGTAACGCCAGCCTTAAGTGTTGTTAATGCGGAGTGAACGCCTGCCCATTGTAATGCTGAGGGACTCCTAGTCTTTGGTAGGTCGAGTGATTCTCTGGACGGTCGAGAGACAGTAGGTAGGAAGACTCCTGAGTGACATGATTGTCGAGTGGATTGCACTCGACATCTTCGACTGGGGGTCTCTTGCTGCCTCTTGGACTTCTTGTCTTCTGGGGTAGTGACCTTGGGTAGAACGTATAGGTCAGGACTATGACCCTACCCCAGGTCTGTATCCTCGTCAACCGGCACAAGAGACAATAGCACTCCGGATGATGCCGAAGACGAAAACAATCCCGCCCAGCCAAGCTTCAAGCAAGCCGGACGGGAGGATGGGCAAGCTAGCCCTGATAAACATGCAATGGATGGAGACTCAAAGGATGATAATTACATGCCCCTCTCGGAAGACGCGGTGAGCCTCGGCGATGAAGAATTTATCATGCCTGAGGATCCCATCGAGCAGGAGCGCTTCAAGCGCCGGCTTATAGCCACTGCAAAAAGTCTGAAGAAAAAGCAGCAATAGCTTCAAGCTGATCAAGATCTGCTAACTGATAGATGGATTGAGGTCCTGGCAGCTGAGGAATACGGACTCAAGCGCCCAACCAAAAGTTACCCAAAGCGCAGGTTGCTACCTCAATTCGAGGAAGAGGCACTCGAGCCTACACTACCAGCACAGGATACGGCTGACCGGCCACCCCGTGGCCGAGACAAAGCGGTGTATCAGCCCAAACACCAGCCCGCACCCTGTCGCCAAACAAACGAAAACACGAAGGCCCGGGGCTACCCTCATGACCTGCAAGACGAATTGGAAATCAAAGCAGGACAGTCAAGATCGATCTACGGATCATGGGGGCGAGCTCCAACGCGTGACGATGACCACCACGCCGGATATACTAAATACAAATCCGGCCGGGCTGAATAAAACAGACCGGACTCATTCGAATTGCGTCGTGATGTAGCCCGGCATAATGGCGCTGCACACCCCCTATGCTTCACTAACGAAGTAATGGATCATGAATTCCCATAAGGGTTTAAGCCCGTGAATATCGAGCCCTACGATGGGACTGTAGACCCCGTGGTATGGATAGAAGATTTCCTTCTCCACATTCACATGGCCTGCGGGGATGATCTACATGCCATAAAGTACCTCCCACTAAAACTCAAGGGACCAGCTCGGCATTGGCTGAACAATTTGCCGGCAAACTCCATTGGAAGTAGGGAGAACCTGGAAGACACATTCCTGGATAACTTCCAGGGCACTTATGTGCGACCACCGGATGCAGACGATTTAAGTCACATAATCCAACAACCCGGAGAGTCAGCCCACAAACTTTGGAACATATTTCTCACCAAGAAGAACCAAATCGTCGACTGCCCGGATGCCGAAGCCTTAGCGGCTTTCAAACACAGTGTCCGGGACGAGTGGCTCGCCAGACACCTCGGCCAGGAAAAACCAAGGACTATGCCAGCCCTAACAAGCCTTATGACCCGCTTCTGCGCGGGCGGGACAATTGGTTGGCCCATAGCGGCACCAGCGACCTAGGCACATCCAAAATCAGGGACAACAATGGGAAGACGTGCCACTATAAAAACAAGCGTCGAAATAATGAAGACAACCCAGACAACACGGCGGTAAACGCCGGATTCAGGGGCTCTCGACCCGGTCAACGGAAAAAGCCATCTAAAGGCAGCAGAGATGGACCGTCCAGCCAAACAAAATCCTAGAGAGATCATGTCAGATCCACGGCACCCCTGAGAAACCTGCGAATCACACCAACAGAGAGTGTTGGGTCTGCAAGCAGGCCGGCAGGCTAAACGCCGAACACAAGGGGAGGGAGCCACCAAGTGAAGATGAGGACGAACCTCGCTAGCCGAACACGGGGGGACAGAAAACATTTCCACCAGAGGTCAAAACAGTGAACATGATTTACGCAACCCACATAACAAAGAGGACGCGTAAGCACACACTCCAAGACGTATACACTGTAGAACCGGCCGCCCCCCAAATTCAACCCATGGTCGGGCTGCCCGATCACTTTCGATCGCAGGGATCATCCGACTAGTATCCGACATGGAGGTTAGGCTGCCTTGGTGCTCGACCCAATAATTGACGGATACCATCTCACCCGAGTCCTCATGGACGACGATAGTAGTCTTAATCTGATATATCAGGACACTGTCCGCAAGATGGGGATAGACCCGTCAAGAATCAGCCTAAACAATACCACCTTTAAAGGAGCAATACCAGGCATAGAGGCCCGCTGCACGGGCTCTCTAACACTAGAGGTTGTATTCGGTTCTCCCGACAACTTCCGAAGCGAAGAACTAATCTTCGATATCGCTCCATTCCGAAGTGGCTACCATGCACTACTCGGAAGAGCAGCCTTTGCTCGTTTCAATGCAGTTCTGCATTACGCTTATCTTAAACTTAAGATGCCCGGTCCACGTTGCGTCATCACAATTAGCAGAAATACAGAGTGTTCCCTGTGTTCGGAAGAATATGTGGCGGCTCTAGCAGCCGAACCACTGACCGGCCTCTCCAACCCAAGTAGTTAATCGGTCGTCGAAGACCACGGACACGACTAGACGTGTCTGGCGCACCACTATTTGTAGCAGCCTAGATAAACCTGAGCTTGACTAACGGCTATACCCCCATATGTGGTGCTAGGGGCTGCCCGCACGAAAAGAATCAATAGTTCAGTTGGATCCTATTTACACTCAAGAAATTGAATTCTCATGGTTCATTAAGAGTAACCAACTTTTCGCATGGTGACACCAGACTCTTTCATCTGGGCTTTTCCTTTTTTCTTTTTAGATGACCATCGTGCTACACCCTTCTAGGATGCGACACAATGGAGACAAAGGCGCAGACGTGCAACGGGGCCCCGTTCAAAGGTTTCTTTTTAGATTAAGACCCTGTGTAAACCTTTTTTTCATCTCTTGTTGGTTCAAACCCTCTTGGTCGGCATTATTAGCAAGTTTATTATTCGCGATCTAAAATAGACGTTTCAAGGGCAGCAACCAATGTGTTTTTGAGAACTATGCTCTCACCACAGCCGCTCTTTCATCACGCCAGACTAATGCACGTACCTGGAAAGTATGGTATGCAACCCAGTATATGTTGTAAAGTCTGGATACCTTCAGGAGTGTTCGGCGTCGCGAGTTTGGCCTTATATGCATCAGCTCCGAATCATGTCTTTGGTCAATGGTTGGGTATGCCCGGCTCCCGTGTTTTGCTACCATACGTTCCACTATGTCGGCTAAGGTGGCACTGAGAGAACTACTGCGATTGTGCCCTAGTTCATCTGGATGAGCACCTTAGTAGAGAAAGCCGAAAACTAACTATCATGATAAAGAGAGAGACTGGTCAACCACTCGATGACCTAGCGGAATCTTCACGATTCCTCCGCATTAACGAAGGACCGGTTTCCCGGTCACGTATGTACACGCACTGTATTCGGATGAGCGCGGACATACTAGGGGCTATATAGTAGCCCCACCGTCAAACTCCTATGGCTAAGTGAAAGTGTTAAAGCTATATAGTCTGATTGCCTTGTTCGCCGTGGTATCACCTCCTGAACGGACCAAGACGTTGGATCAAGTGTGATTACGCGCTTTTGCCAAACACCCCCACATTATATGTGTGGGGGCTGAAGCCGACGACTGCAAACTTTCAGGTTATATATATACATACATAAACGGCCGCGCAGGAGGAACTACAATACTTTACGGGCAAAAGTATAAATACAACCTTTCTTATTAAAAGCATTGTTTTTACAATCAAGATACATGTCACTGGAACATGGTATTCTTTGAGCATTGAGCCTCTATTAAACGGGCACCTTCTAGGACTTCTTCAAAATAGTGCTCGGGCGAGTCCTGGCCTCCAGGCAGACCCCTGGTTGCAATATCTGTGGCCTCCATCTTTGCCCAATATGTCTTAACACGGGCAAGAGCCATCCACGCACCCTCTATGCACGCCGACTGAGGGAGTCCTGGATTGAGGGGTCCTCGGACAGCCGGACTATATACTTTTGCCGGACTGTTGGACTATGAAGATACAAGATTGAAGACTTCATCCCGTGTCCGGATGGGACTCTCCTTTGCGTGGAAGGCAAGCTTGGAAATTCGGATATGTAGATTTCCTTCTCTGTAACCGACTCTGTGTAACCCTAGCCCCCTCCGGTGTCTATATAAACCAGAGGGTTTAGTCCATAGGACAAAAAAACAATCATAATCATAGGCTAGCTTCTAGGGTTTAGCCTCTATGATCTCGTGGTAGATCAACTCTTGTAATACTCATATCATCAAGATCAATCAAGCAGGAAGTAGGGTATTACCTCCACCGAGAGGGCCCGAACCTGGGTAAAACATCGTGTCCCCTGCCTCCTGTTACCATTAGCCTTAGACGCACAGTTCGGGACCCCCTACCCGAGATCCGCCGGTTTTGACACCGACATTGGTGCTTTCATTGAGAGTTCCACTTTATCATCGCGATAAGGCTCAATGGCTCCTTCAATCATCTTCAACGATGCAGTCCAGGGGGAGGTTTTCCTTCCTGGACAGATCTTCATATTCAGCGGCATCGTACTGCGGGCCAACTCGCTTGGCCACCTGGAGCAGATCGATAGCTACGCCCCTGGCCATCAGTTCAGGTTTTGAAGCTTGAATTATAATTCCGACATCCACGGAGACTTGATCTTTGACGGATTCGAGCCCATGTCAGGCGCACCGAACAGTCACGACGGGCGTGACTTCGATATGCCATCGGACACTATTCAGGAGATCGCGTCTGCGGAGGCACCGGGAATCAATCCGGAGCAGATCGTGCCTTTCGAGGACGGGTGGATGGACCCCGCCATGGAGGCCGCACACTCATCGGCGTTAGAGCCGAACACTGATCCCACTGCCTGTGAGGGTGGTGTCATCGGACCCTTGGACTTGTCTCCGGCTACAAGATCCGAACCGTGTGCGTCCGTGCCTATCGAATCTGATTGGGCACCTTTTATGGGGTTCACTGCCGCGGATATTTTTCAGCACTCGCCCTTGGGGGATGTGCTAAACTCATTAAGGTCTCTTTCCTTGTTGGGAGATTCTTGGCCGAACTATGTCTGGCTCAAGTGGGAAGCAGACGACGAAGAAATTCGTTCCCCACCCACCACCCACTTCATAGCCATTGTCGATGACTTAACCGACACGACTGATTTTGACTCCAAAGATGTCGACGGTATTTACGACGATGCAGGAGAAGAACAGGAACCACCGTCCACTAGGCGCTGGACTGCCACCTCATCATATGATATATATATATATGGTGGACACAACAAAAGAAGGCGATGGTGATGATGCAACGAAGGATAATCCCCTCGATAAGCCGACAAAGCGGCGCCGTAGGCGCCGCTCTAAATCCCGCCATAGTGAAAACAACGACAACAACGCAAGAAATAATAATACCCCGGTTGACTCCAAAGGAAAGGACGCCCCCATGGACCCAGCGATGGAGCAGGATGAACCAGGGGACGATGAGCATAGTCCGGAGCCGACGTCAGATGACGCCGATCCTAAGGGCAAAATTCACCAATCTGTCTCCCGAGAGGAGAACAGTCCGGACAATGATGCACTCATCATCCCAGAAAAACTCTTGGAACAAGAGAATCTCCATAGAAGGCTTATTGCCACCGCGAGGAGCCTAAAGAAGCAGAAGCAAAGGCTTAAAGCCGCGTAGGATACGCTTAACCGCAGTTGGAACAAAATGCTCAACATATAAGAAAAATACGGCGGCGATGGTCACACAAAGAGCTATCCAAAGCGCAAGTTGCTGCCCGAATTCGACGACGAGGCCATAGAGCCCATTCAGCCGAAAACAACCGATCAGCCGGACCGACCACCCCGTGGCCGTGACAAGACGGCTAATGAGGCCGTACACAAGTCAACACACGATTTATGTGAGCTCCTGAACAAAAAGTCCGGTATGGCCAGATCCATCTATGGATCTAGGAAGCGCGCTTCAGCACAGGATCAGAGCTACCGAAACGATCACATTAATCGAATACCAGCTAGGAATCAACACCAAACATAACAACGGTCGACAGCATGCCATAACACCTCCAAATACAGGAGTGCCGCACACCCACTGTGCTTCACCAATGAGGTGCTAGACCATGAATTTCCGGAAGGATTTAAACCCGTGAATATAGAGGCATACGACGGAACTACAGACCCTGGGGTCTAGATTGAGGACTTTATCCTTCATATCCACATGGCTCGCGGAGACGATCTCCACGCCATAAAACACCTACCCCTCAAATTGAAAGGACCAGCTCGGCACTGGTTGAAAAGCCTTCCTGAAAACTCAACCGGAAGTTGGGAAGAACTTGAGGATGCTTTTAGGGCCAATTTTCAAGGGACCTATGTCCGACCTCCGGACGCAGATGACTTAAGTCACATAATTCAATAGCCCCGAGAGTCAGCCCAAAAACGCTGGAACATATTTCTTACTAAGAAGAATCAAATAGTCAATTGCCCAGACGCCGAAGCCCTAGCAGCCTTCAAACACAGAATCCGGGACGAATGGCTTGCCAGACACCTCGGCCAGGAAAAGCCGAGGACCATGGCAGCCTTAACAAGCCTTATGACCCGCTTTTGCGCGGGTGAGGACAGCTGGCTGGCCCGTAGCGGCACCAGCGACCCAGGCACATCCGAAGTCAGGGATGCCAACGGGAAGCCGCGACGCAACAAAAACAAGCGTCAAAACAATGATGACGGCTTGGAGAACACGACGGTCAACGCCGGATTCAGGGGATCTCGACCCGGTCAACGGAAGAAGCCATTTAAAGGCAGCAAAGATGGACCGTCCAGCCTAAACAAGACTCTAGACAAATTATGTCAGATTCACGGCACCCGCAAAAAACCTGCAAACCACACCCACAGAGAGTGTTGGGTTTTCAGGCAGGCCGGCAAGCTGAATGCCGAACAAAAGGGGAGGGAGACGCCAAGTGAAGATGAGGATGAGCCTCGTCAGTTGAACACTGGAGGACAGAAAAAATTCCCACCAGAAGTCAAAACAGTGAATATGATTTACGCAGCTCACATTCCAAAGAGTAGGTGCAAACGCGCACTCTGAGACGTATACGCTATGGAGCCAGTCGCCCCCAAATTTAATCCCTGGTTGGCCTGCCCGATCACCTTTGATCGCAGGGATCATCCGACTAGTATCCGGCACGGAGGATCGGCTGCCTTGGTGCTTGGCCAATTAATTGACGGATACCATCTCACACGACTCCTTATGGACGGCGGCAGTAGTCTAAACCTGATATATCAGGACACTATCCACAAAATGGGGATAGACCCTTCAAGAATCAGCCTAAGCAACACTACCTTTAAAGGAGTGATACCAGGTGTCGAGGCCCACTGTACGGGCTCTCTAGTACTAGAGGTTGTATTCGGTTCCCCCGACAACTACAGAAGCGAGGAACTAACCTTCGACACCGCTCCATTCCGAAGTGGCTATCACACACTACTCGGAAGAACAGCCTTTGCTCGTTTTAATGCAGTGCCGCATTACGCCTACCTTAAACTTAAGATGCCCGTTCCACGCGGCATCATCACAGTTTGCAGAAATACAGAGCGTTCCTTACGCGCGGAAGAATACGTGGCAGCTCTAGCAGCCAAACACTGAGCGGTCCCTCCAACCAGGATAAATGGTCGGTCGTCAAGACCACGGACATGGTTAGACGAGTCCGGCGCTCCACCCAATGTAATAGCCCAGTTGGGATTTCCCCATAAAAGATGCTAGGGGCTGCCCGCAAAAGAGCCCATAGTTTGGCTCGACCCTATCAATACAATAACATATTGCATTTTCATTGTTCATTTAGATTAACGAACTCCTCGCATGAAGTTTTTCACCTGGGTTTTTTCTTTTCACAGATGATCATCGTGCTACACCCTTCCTGGATACGGCACAACGGAGATAAAGGTGCAGACACGCAGCATGGCCCCACTCAAAGGCTTCTTTCTAGATTAAGACCCAGCGTAAACCTTTTTAATG
The DNA here is from genome assembly GCF_018294505.1 of Triticum aestivum. NCBI lineage: Eukaryota > Viridiplantae > Streptophyta > Magnoliopsida > Poales > Poaceae > Triticum > Triticum aestivum. The sequence goes on along the minus strand of NC_057813.1, from coordinate 216,007,700 downwards.
TCTCTTGTTGCTTCTTCCCCTCCGGAAACTTTATACAACCAGGAGGGATACTGGCGTTTTCGGCATTTATGTCACACTGGACTATTGCTCATACCTGGAAACTCGGGCTTATTATCAAGGGCGTTATTCAGCCGAGTACACATTATAAAGTCCGAACACCTTAGGGAGTGTTCGGCGTCGCGAGTTTGGCCTTATATGCATCAGCTCCGAATCATGTCTTTGGTCAAATGTTGGGTTTGCCCAGCTCCCGTGTTTTGCTACCTTATGTTCCGCTCTATCGGCTAAGGCGGCACCGGGAGAACTACTGCGATTGTGCCCTGGTTCATCTGGATGAGCACCTCAATAGAGAAAGCTGAAAACTGACTGTCATGATACAGCGCGAGACTGGTCAACCACTTGATGACCCAGCGGAATCTTCGCGATTCCTCCGCATTAACGAATGACCGGTTTCCTGGTCACGTACATAGATGCACCATATCCGGATGAACGCGAGAGTACCAGGGGCTATATAGTAGCCCCACCGTCAAACTCCTATGGCTAAGTGAAAGTGTTAAAGCTATATAGTCCGATTGCCTAGTTCGCCGCGCTATCACCTCCTTAACGGACCAAGACGTTGGATCAAGTGTGACTACGCGTTTTCTCGAACACCCCTGCATTATATGCGTGGGGGCTGAAGCCGACGACTGCAGACTTTCAGGTTATATACATACATAAACGGCTGCAAAAGAGGCATTATAATACTTTCGGGCAAAAGTATAAACACAGCCTTTATAATCAAAATAGCATTGTCTTTACAATCGAGATACATGTCATTCAAACATGGCACTCTTCGAGCACTGAGCCTCTATTAAACATGCGCCTTCTAAGACTTCTTCAAAATAGTGCTTGGCCGGGTCCTGGCCTTCCGCCGCACCCCGAGTTGCAATAGCGGTGGTTTCCATCCCAGCCCAGTATGTTTTAACACGGGCAAGAGCCATCCGCGCACCCTCTATGCATGCTGACCTCTTCACAGCATCGATATGCGACACAGCACTAAGGAACTGTTGCACCAATCCAAAATAGTTGTCCGGCCTTGGTCCACGTGGCCAAAGATGATCCACGACAGACATCATAGCAAGCCCGGACAACCTATGGAGTTCGGCCCAGGCGGCCATCTTTTCATTCAACGGCAACGGACGCGTCGGGGCACTAAACTGCGACCAGAATAACCTTTCAGCTTTATGGTCTTTTCGATCTTTGAAAAACCCGGTCGCATCAGCAGCACTCTTTGCCAGGTCCGCATACGCATCCGCAGCACTCCACAACTGATCCAGAGGGGCATACTTCGGATCTTTGAATTTCATCCGCAACAAATAGGGCTTCCCAGCCACGATGTCTCCTGCTTCACAAAGCTCCTCCCTTATCCCTCTCATTTCAGAGCGGGTTTCCTTGGCTGCCTCTAGGGCTTTCTTCAGGTCAACCGCTTTTGCTTGATTTTCCTTTTCAAGAAGCCCAAGGCAGTTGGCGGCAGCTTTCAACTCGGTAGCCATCTGGGCTATCTTTTCTTCGCTCTGGCAATGAGCAGCTTGTTCGGCTCTTAACTCTTCGACCGCCTTCAGGGCGGCCGCATCACTTCTTCGAGCTTGTTCCTTGGCTTGGGCAAGCTCCGCCTGAAGGATCTCTATGGCAGCAGCCCCATCTGCAGTCACAACATATTAAGATACCAGCATAATACTCCTCTTACAATTTACTGACATGCCGAACATACATACCCCGGGCCTCGTCAAGCCGCTTGTTAACAAGCGCGATGTCGGCATCCGCCACGTCCAGCTGCCGCTTGAGTTCGGCAAAAGCAGCAGTCCGGTCAGCCGCCGGACAATCAGCCGCCTGCACATAAAAAGCAGCGCAATTATTACCTAGGATTACGATCCTCTGTTTGCCACCTCTGGGCGGCGACCAGAGTCTCAGGGGCTACTATCTATACAGAGCACACCTAGCATGTGTAGTACCATCAAAAATACATCTATTATTTTGCGTACCTCGAAGCCGCTCAGCAGACTGGTAAAGGCTTCATTCAATCCGCTTTTGGCGGATGAAATCCTCTCAATCACCGTACCCATTAAGGTACGATGTGTCTCCGAGATGGCCGCTCGCCCTAGCAGACCCATCAGTGTGTCCGACTGTGTGTCGGACAATCCCGGACTCCTCCTATCGTTCTTCTCGGGAGCCGAATAGCCCGGACCATGGGCAGCCGAAGTGTCAACTTTCGGCCTCAGCGGATCGGGAGAAATCCTCCGTGCCGACACCTCGGGGTCATCTACCCCATGTGACGAGGAGGCAGGGGGAGGCGTTTCGCTCTCCATCATCTCCGGAGGAAGATCCCCCGAAGACGAACTCTGTGGAGTAGGGCTACGAGCCGGACTGCAACAAATATGTTTATGTCATTATCCTCAGAGACAAAACGGGATATATTTACCAAAGTACTCTTTTACTTGTGGCTCGGTGGAGGGCTGGCCCCCTTGCGGGCGCTGTGCGGCAAGAATGCCCTCGAGGACAGGTCCCCTTAGCGAGGGATTCTTCCCTCGTTTGGAAGCCTCCGTTTCCAAATCTTCAGAGGCGACCCTTTTCTTACCTTGAGGAGAAGGGATTTTAGGTTCCCCTCCCCGATTATCCTCCTTCGTGGAGGCGCTTACTCCCCCAATTTGGATGTGTAAAATATGAGGCCCACCTGTGGCTTCTCTATTCCTCCCCTCGTCTTCTCCTGATGTCACCTGATATAGCGCGTGCTCAAGCATCCTGGTCAACAAAGGATCCGGCGAGCCTTCGGGAAGAGGGGCCAAACACCTAATCCTCTCCACCTTCCTTAGCCAGTCCTGGCAGAGAGCAATTTTTCAGGATGATGTTATAATAAACATAAAGGATGGTGTGTTCGGTAGTGGAATTACTTACTTGGGTATCCGGACGGTTGCAGTTGAGACCCACGTCCTCGATGGTGTCCGGACACTTTATTCGTGATCCGAAGAATGACCCATACATCTCTTTGAGCGTCATGCCGAAGAATTGTTGGTCCTTCCGGGTTGAACTCCCACATATGGAGAGGGCGACGCTGGCAGGGCCGGACTCGACGAACCAACATCACTTGCATTATCTTGGCAAGACTAACATCCCTCTTAAGGAAGTCTCTGATACGGCTTTGTAGTGTCAGCACATCGTTAATCGGCCCCCAATCCAGCCCCTTGTTGACCCATGACGCCAGTTGTGGCGGGGGGCCCGAGCGGAACGCTGGAGCAGCCGCCCGCTTTGTACCTCGGGGAGCTGTGATATAAAACCACTCTTGCTGCCATAAATCAGATGTTTCCGCGAAAGAACCCTTTGGCCATGGGGCGTCGGCGTCTTTGCTTATTATAGCACCTCCACACTCCGCGTGACGCCTGTCAATCACCCTCGGCCTCACATTAAAGATCTTGAGCCACAGGCTGAAGTGGGGGGTAATGCGGAGAAATGCTTCACACACGACGATAAACGACGAGATGTGAAGGATGGAATCCGGAGCTAGATCATGGAAATCTAGCCCGTAATAGAACATAAGCCCCCTCACAAAGGGATCGAGACTAAAACCTAGCCCTCGGAGGAAGTGGGAAATAAATACGACACTCCCGTTGGGTTCGGGGGTGGGGATGACCTGCCCTTGAGTAGGCAGCCTGTGCGGGATTTCGGCGGTGAGATACCTGGCCTCCCTGAGCTTCTGGATGTCCTCCTCTGTGACGGAGGAGGCCATCCACCGGCCTTGAAGATTGGATCCGGACCTGGTCGAAGGTCCGAAGTGCTTTAGTTTGAGCCTTGGGTGTTGGAACTAGAGGTGCGGGAGGGGAAGGATCAAGCGTGGGAAGAAAAGGACAGGCCTTGGCCCCCCTTATAAAGAGACGAATATCAAGCGTCCCCCGCGTGACCGTTTGGGACTTGCCTAAAATCGAGGAGTCATATTAAACAAACACGGTTGGGTTACCCACACCTATATTGATGAGAATCTCGTGATAAGGGGGACACGATCTCTACTTCGACAAGACGTGCCAATAAAACCACCTTGCAACGCGTGTAGTGGCTAGTTGTGAAAAACGGTTCAAATAATGACCGGACTGTGGCCTGATGTCATGTTATAAAAAGCTGTCAGCGGATTAGATTTGTGGAATATTGTACTCTCTATGGTGGTATGTGGTATTTGTTTTGTAGAGCCGGACCTGGTCCTTGTGTTTGAAATCTTCTATGGAGTATTCGGAGAAGGAACCCACCTTGCAATGATGAAGACAATCTGCGCGCCGGACTCATCATCATTGAAGCCTGGTTCAGGGGCTACTGAGGGAGTCCTGGATTAAGGGGTCCTCGGACAGCCGGAATATATACTTTTGCCAGACTGTTGGACTATGAAGATACAAGATTGAAGACTTCGTCCCGTGTCCGGATGGGACTCTCCTTTGCGTGGAAGGAAAGTTTGGCAATTCGGATATGTAGATTTCCTTCTCTGTAACCGACTCTGTGTAACCCTAGCCCCCTCTGTTGTCTATATAAACCAGAGGGTTTAGTCCGTAGGACAAAAAACATTCATAATAATAGGCTAGCTTCTAGGGTTTAGCCTCGATCTCGTGGTAGATCAACTCTTGTAATACTCATATCATCAAGATCAATCAAGCAGGAAGTAGGGTATTACCTCCACCGAGAGGGCCCAAACCTGGGTAAAACATCGTGTCTCCTGCCTCCTATTACCATTAGCCTTAGACGCACAGTTCAGGACCCCCTACCCGAGATCTGCCGGTTTTGACACCGACACTGACCTCTTAGCAGCATCGATATGCGGCACGGCATGAAGAAATCATTGCAATAAACCAAAATAACTATCTGGACTTGGTTCCTTCGGCCACAGATGATCCACGACAGCCTTCATGGCAATCCCGGACAACCTATGGAGCTCGGCCCACTCGGCCATTTGCTCATTCAACAGCAGTGGACGCCTTGGATTACTGAACTGCGACCCGAACAATCTTTCCACCTCACGATCTTTTTGATCTTTGAAATACTCAGTCGCATCAGCAACACTCTTTGCTAAATCCAAGTATGCGTCGGCAAAACTCCACAGTTGATCAAGAGGGGCATACTTCGGATCGCCGAACTTCGCCCGCAATAAAAAGGGCTTCCCAGCCACGACATCGCCGGCTTGACGAAGCTCCTCCCGCGCCACTCTGATTTCAAAGCGAGTTTCCTTGGCTGCTTCCAAGGCCTTCTTTAGGTCAGCCATTTTTGCTTGGCTTTCCCTTTCGAGGAGCTCATATCGGCTGGCGGCATTTTGCAGCTCAAGAGCCATGTTGGCTATTTTATCTTCGCTCTGGCGATGAGCAGCCTGTTCGGCTTTTATCTCTTCGGCTGCCTTCAGGGCGGCCGCATCACTTTTCCTGGCTTGTTCCTTGGCTTGGGCAAGTTCTTCCCAAAGGGTCTTCACGGCGGCAGCTCCATCTGCAGTCAAAGCATATTATAAATACTAGCATCATGCTCCTCTTAATATTTGCTGACCACCCGAATATACATACCCTATGCCTCGTCAAGCCGCTTGTTCACAAGCGTGATGTCCGCATCCGCCACGTCCAGTTGCTGCCTCAATTCGGCAAAATCAGCAGTTCGGTCAGCTGCCGATCTACAGTCGTCTGGGCACGAAAGCAGCGCTATTATTACATGAGACTATGACCCTCTGCTCGTCGTGTCTAGACGGCAACCAGAGTCTCGGGGGCTACTATCTATACAAAGTACGCCTTGTGTGTGCGGTACAGTCAAAAATATATATATTACTTTGTGTACCTCAAAGCCTCTTAGCAGGCTCGTAAAAGCTTCATTCAACCCGCTTTTGGCGGATGAGATCCTCTCAACCACCATACCCATTAAGGTACAGTGTGCCTCTGAGATAGCTGCTTGCTCCAGAAGATCCATCAATGTGTCCGGTTGTACACCGGACAGTCCCGGGCGTTTTCTGTTGGTCTCCTTAGGAGCCGAGAAGTCCGGACTTTGGGCAGCCGAAGAGTTACCCTCTGGCCTTTTCGGATCAGGAGAAATCCTCTGCGACGACACCTCAGGGTTGTCCGTCTCATGAGGTGGGGAAGCAGGAGGAGGCGTTTTGCTCTCCACCATCTCCGGAAGAAGATCCCCCGAAGACGAACTTTGTTGAGAAGGGCTATGAGCCGGACTGCAAAACATATGTCTCGGTTGTTATTCTCAGGGAAAAAGCAGGACATATTTACTAAAGTGCCTTTGTTCACTTACGGCTCGGTTGATGGCTGCCCCCCTTGTGGGCGCTGTGCGGTAAGGACGCCCTCCGGGACAGGGCCCCCTGGTGAAGGTTTCTTCCCTCGTTTCGAAACCTCCGTTTCCAAATCTTCAGAGGTGGTCCTTTTCTTCCCGTGGGGAGAGAGGATTCTAGATTCACCACCCCGATCATCCTCCAACGCGAAGGCACTAATTCCCCCGGGTAGGATGCGTAACGTATGAAGCCCGCTTTTGGCTTCTCCACTCCTCCCCTTGTCTTCCTCTGAGGGCACTTGACAGGGTGCGTGAGCCAGCATCCTGGTTAGTACAGGATCTGGCGAGCCTTCGGGAAGAGGGGCCGAACACCTGATCCTCTCCGCCTTTCTTATCCAGTCCTGCCCGAGGATAATTTTTTAGAATAATATTCTGACAAATATAATGACATCATGTTCGGTCGCGGAGTTACTTACTTGGGTATCTGGACATTTGCAGTTGAGACCCGCATCCTTGATGGTGTCCGGACACTTTATTCGTGATCTGAAGAATAATCGATACATCCCTTCGAGCGTCACGCTGAAGAAGTGTTCAATGGTTTGCGGTCCTTTCGGGTTGAACTCCCACATATAGAGAGATTGACGTTGGCATGGCAGGACTCGACGAACTAACATTCATTGAATTACTTTAACAAGACTGATATCCCTCTTGAGGAGATCTCGGATGCGGCTTTGCAATGTCAGCACATCATTAACTGGTCCCCAGTCCAGCCCCTTGTTGACCCGTGATGCCAGTTGTGGCGGAGGGGCAGAGCGGAAGGCTGGGGCGGCTGCCTGCTTTGTACCTCGGGGTGTTGTGATGTAGAACCACTCCCGTTGCCATAGGTCGGACACTTCCGGGAAGGGACCCTTTGACCATAAGGCGTCGTCACCTTTGCTTATTATAGCGCCTCCGCACTCCGTGTGTCGCCTGTCGATCATCTTCGGCTTCACATTGAAGGTCTTGAGCCATAAGCCGAAGTGTGGGGTAATGAGAAGGAAGGCCTCACACATGACAATAAACGACGGGATGTGAAGGATGGAATCTGGAGCTAGATCATGAAAATCTAGCCCGTAATAGAACATGAGCCCTCTAACAAAGGGATCAAGACTAAAGCCTAGCCCTCGGAGGAAGTGGGAAACAAATACAACACTCTCGTTGGGTTCGGGAGTTGGGATAACCTGCCCTTGAGCAGGTAGCCTGTGAAGGATTTCGGCGGTCAGATACCTAGCCTCCCTAAGCTTCTTGATGTCCTCCTTTGTGACAGAAGATGCCATCCACCGGCCTTGAAGGTTGGATCCGGACATGGTTGAAGGTATAGAGTGCTTGGACTAAACCTTGGTTCTTGGAACTCGAAGTAGGGGAAGGGAAGGATCGGGCATGGAAAGAAAAGGACAGATCTTGACCTCTTTATAAAGAGGGTGAATATCAAGCATCCTCCGCGTGGCCGTTTGGAACTTGCCTAAAACCAAGGAGTCATACTGACGGCACGGTTGGGTTACCCACGCCCGTATTGATGAGAATCCCATGATAAGGGGAACACGATCTCTACTTCGACAACACGTGCCAATAAAACTGCCTCGCAAGACGTGCAGCTGCAGGTTGAGAAAAACGGTTCGTATAATGACCGGGCCGCGGTGTGATGTCACGCTATGGAAAGTTGTTAGCAGATTAGATTTGTGGAATATTGTGCTCTCTACGGTGGTACATGGAATTTGTTTTGCAGAGCCGGACACGGTTCATGTGTTCAAAATCTACCTTGGAGTATTCGGAGAAGGAACCCGCCTTGCAATGCCGAAGACAATCTGCGCGCCGGACTCATCGTCATTGAAGCCTGGTTCAAGGGCTATTGAGGGAGTCCTGGATTAGAGAGTCCTTGGACAGCCAGACTATATGCTTATGCCGGACTGTTGGACAATGAAGATACAAGATTGAAGACTTCATCCCGTGTCCGGGTGGGACTCTCCTTTGCGTGGAAGGCAAGCTTGGCAATTCAGATATGTAGATTCCCTTCTCTGTAATCGACTCTGTGTAACCCTAGCCCCCTCCAGTGTCTATATAAACTGGAGGGTTTAGTCCATAGGACGACAACAATCATAATCATAGGCTAGCTTCTAGGGTTTAGCCTCTACAATCTCGTGGTAGATCAACTCTTGTAATACTCATATCATCAAGATCAATCAAGCAGGAAGTAGGGTATTACCAACATCGAAAGGGCCCGAACCTGGGTAAACATTGTGTCCCCCGCCTCCTGTTAGCATTAGCCTTAGACGCACAGTTCGGGACCCCCTACTCGAGAACCGCCGGTTTTGACACCGCCAGTGACCGAGGTGGAGACCCTCAAGAAGGCGCTGACCGAGGCCGAGGAGAGAGCGGCCAAGGAACAAGTCGCCCGTGAAAAGCATGAGGCCAGGGTCAGTGAGGTCCAGCAGGAGCTCCAGGACACCGTGTAGAAATGCGAGTCCTTGGAGCGCAACATTGCGGATCAAGGGTCCTAACTTGCCAAGGCCCACCAAAGCGCACACAATGCCCGGGGTGAAGCCCAAGGCGCCGTCCAGGAAGTCCAGGAGGCCAGAAAAATCGCCGCGGGTAAGGTCTTTATTATGCAGAGCAAATATGTGAAGAAAAGGTTCCTCTTACTGACCTGGATTTGGAGTTATCCAGGGGAATTTGCGAATCTACCACGCAGCATTTCAGACGCTGTGGAGTTCTTCCGAGCCGAAGAGGGGAGCTCCACAGAGAAGCTGTTTTGGTCGCAATACCTTGCGCCAGAACATCCAGTGCGCTTTAGCGATAAGCTAAAATAGCTGCTTGAACTGCATAGGGTGGCCGAACTAGCCATGAAGGATTTAATAATCTGGTTATGGCCTACCAAAGCCATACCCAGCAGCTACTTCGGGCTCGTGGAGCGGCTGGTCAATGCTTTCCCTCGGCTTGATGCCATCAAGCGGTCGGTCTGCATCGAAGGCGCGCGAATGGCCTTCGCACGAGTCAAGATACAGTGGGCAAAGATGGCGCCGTGAAGCTTGCGACGGAGGGACCACCCGCGGGCAAGGAGCACCGCACGCCTGAGCGGTATTTTGAAGATGTCCTGAAGGGATCCCGCATTGTAGAGGGGCAGTGTGCAAAAGACATTATCTTTGAATGAAGTCATTCATACTGTCCCTTCCTGTATTATGAAACAAGGTCGTGATGTAATATAATGCTTGTTTTTTATTTAAAATTTTACCTCCTGTGCGGCCGTTTTCATTGAATCTGAGAGTTGGCCAGTTGTCGGCTTCAACCCCCACGTAGTTAGTACGGGGGGTGTTCGGGGTGGAATCTAAACACTCTTGATCCAAAGGTTTGGTCCTTGAAGGAGGTGTTTAGTGCAACGAACCAGGCAATTGGACTATGTGGCTTTAGCACCCTCACTTAGCCATAGGAGTTTAACAATAGAAATTTAGGCGCAACCCCTAGTATTCGTAAGTCCGAACTTGGGGTGCTGTAAACACCTGATTGGATAAAAACCGATTCATCGCATAATGCGGAAAATATCACAAAAGATTTGTAACCTCTCGAACAACTGACCGGCTCACGCCGCATCATGACAGTCAGTTTTTGGCTTTCTCTACAATCACAGTAGTTCTCCCTTTACTACCCTAGCCGATATAGAGGAATGTAAGGTAGTAAGTTCAGGAGCCGGGCAACCCAACTATTGACCAAAGACATGATTCGGAGCCGATGCATATAGTGCTAAAGTTCGGGGTGCCAAACTATACTGTAAAAAAGTGTTCGGACTTTGTTGCCGTACTATGGGGCGTAATGAAGCCCCTGGCGAATTAAGGTGCACCAGAGTGTACAGGTGCAATTGATAAGAATATCAAAAAAATTGAAGTAATAGACTAATGCCGCAGAAATTGGGCCGCAAACTATTTTCCATTATAGTTTGATTAATATGTCAAAGTGTATTTGTACAAGTAGTGTGATAAGCAACATGGCTATTTAACATGCCACGACCAAGGGAGAGCTGCGTGTGGGTCCTTAAAACAGGCATAACGATCGTTTAAAGAGACCACCTAGAAATTCCCTTATACGTCAATGCTTCTTGCCGTCTTGGTGTATCCGTCCCTTGATAGATCCGACAATCAGACCACCAGGAAAGGCCTGGGGAAAAAAGAAACCTGAAAAGAAAAAGAAAAAGAAAAAGTGAAAGTATGTGGGTCTAGGGGAGGTTGAGTCGTATTATGGACCACGATCTAGTTGTTCCTCCGTCTCTGCCCATGGTATTTTGAGTGCGTAGTTATGTACGCGCGGTACGAATGTCGTCGTTTGGTCGGGACTGGGACAGAGGCCGAATTGCTAGTCAAGCTCTTGACGAGCTGGACTATCCTACTGCAGAGTAGTTCGGACTCGTTTGAAAGTGTCCGGGAGCTTGGCTACCGAATTAAGGTTTTGCCTGAAAAAGGCCGCTCTATGCTTCTGCTGCGAGGGCAGCGGTGTGCTCCTCGGTACGGAGGGAGCGTTCCATATTTCCATTGACTCTTATGACACCGCGTGGTCCGGGAATCTTGAGCTTGAGATAAGCGTAGTGTGGCACCGCATTGAATCGAGCGAATGCGGTTCGTCCGAACTGTGCGTGATAGCCACTGCGGAAGGGGACGATATCGAAGAACAACTCTTCGATTTGGAAGTTGTCCGAGGATCCGAAGACCACCTCCAGTGTGATTGAGCCTGTACAGTGGGCCTCTACACCTGGTATGACTCCTTTAAAGGTGGTTTTTGTGGGCTTGATCCTTGAGGGATCAATACCCATTTTGCACACTGTATCCTGATAGAGCAGGTTAGGGCTACTGCCACCGTCCATGAGGACTCGCGTAAGATGGAATCCATCAATGATTGGGTCAAGGACCAGTGCGGCTGAACCGCTATGACGGATACTAGTCTGATGGTCCCTGTGATCGAAGGTGATCGGGCAGGACGACCATGGGTTAAACTTCGGGGCGACTGGTTCCATCGCGTAGACGTCCCTGAGCGCGCGCTTGCACTCCCTCTTGGGGATATGGGTAGCGTATATCATGTTCACAGTTTTAAGTTGGGAGGAGGGGGGCTTCTTCTGTCCCCCTATGTTCGGTGGCCGGGGCTCCTTGTCATTGTCCTTGCTTTGCGCCCCCTTCTCCTTGTTCTCAACATTTAACTTGCAGGTCTATTTGAAAACCCAACAGTCTCTATTGGTATGATTGGCTGGTTTATCAGGAGTGCCATGGATTTGACATGGACGATCGAGTATGCTGTCCAAGTTGGGCGAGCCCGGATTGTTTCTTTTATATGGCTTCTTCCGCTGACCGGACTTAGAGACACTGAATCCGGCATTGACCATCGTGTCGTCGGTGTTGTCACCGTTGCTTCGATGCTTGTGTCTGTTGCATCGGGGCTTGCCGTTGCTACTTCTAGCTTCAGAAGTGCCAGGTTTGCTTGTATTATTATTGCTACGGGCTAGCCAACTATCCTCGCCCATGCAGAAGCGGGTCATAAGCGTCGTGAGGGCTGCTATAGACTTCGGCTTTTCTTGGCCGAGGTGTTGGGCGATCCATTCGTCATGGATGCTATGTTTAAAGTCCGCTAGGGCTTCGGCATCCGGACAGTCATGATCTGGTTCTTTTTAGTTAAGAACCTAGACCAGAATTCCTGGCTGACTCTCTGGGCTGTTGAACTATGTGACTTAAGTCGTCGGCATCCGGAGGTCGGACATATGTACCCTGGAAGTTGTCGAGGAAGGCGTCTTCCAAGTCTTCCCAGTTGCCAATTGAGTTTTTGGGCAAACTGTTCAACCAGTGCCGAGCAGGTCCCTTGAGTTTTAGCAAGATGTATTTGATGGCGTGAAGATCATCACCGCGGGCCATATGAATATGGAGGAGAAAATCCTCAATCCATACCGCGGGGTCTGTTCTCCCATCATATGATTCTATGTTCACGGGTTTAAACCCTTCAGGGAATTCATGTTCCATTACTTCATCAGTGAAGCAGAGGGGGTGTGCGACGCCTCTATATCGAGCCAAGTCGCGACGTAGCTCAGATGGAGTTCATCTGCGGATTTCGTCATGGGCGTGGTTATGTTTGTCATGTCCGGCCGGATGGCCATCGTCGTACATCTGGGCACGCCCCCGTGATCCATAGATCGATCTTGTCTGACCTGCTCTGTTCTCCAGGTCATGCCACAGGTCATATGTGTATCCCTGAGCTGTTGCGTCTCTGTTTTTACGGCGGGGTAGTGTGGGCTGGTGTTCGACTTGAGTTGCCGCTTTCTCCTGGCCACGTGGTGGTCGGTTAGCCGCATTATGCACTGGTAGGACGGGCTCCAGCGCCTCGTCGTCGAATTGGGGTAACAATTTGCATTTCGGGTAACTTTTGGTTGGGTGCTCGAGGCCGTAGCTGCCAGGACATTAGTCCATCAGTCATTGAGTAGATCCTGATCGGCTTGAAGCTGCCGCTACTTCTTTTTCAGGCTCCTTGCAGTGGCTATTAGCCGGCGGTTAAAGCGCTCCTGGTCAACGGGCTCCTCAAGCATGATAAAGTATTCGTTGCCGAGGCTCGTCTCGTCCTCGGAGGGTGGAAGATAATTACTGTCCTCTGAGTCTTCGTTAACAACCTGTTCATTAGGGCTGAGTCGCCCATCCACCCGTTCATCCTGTTCGGAAGTTGGCTCAACGGGGTTTTTGTTGTCTTCGGCGCCGTCCGGAGTATTATTTTCTCCTGTGCCGGCATTGCTATTTTTTCCACGGCGTGGTTTAGAACGGCGCCGCTGACGTCAGCGCTTTGGCTGTATCTCAGGAGGCTTATCCTCGACTGGATCCTTTTTATTGTCGCTGTTGTTCTCTTTGGGTGTATCCACCATGTATACGTCGTACGAGGAGGTGGCTGTCAAGCGCCCTGTAAGCGGTGTTTTTTGTGCCTGCTCCTCTCCGGCATCGTCGTCCATACCATCGATGTCTTCGGAGCCGTAATCAAGCATGTCAGTTAAGTCTTCGAGAGTGGCTATGAAGTGGGTGGTGGGTGGGAAGCGGAATTCTCCGTCATCAGCTTCCAATCAAACCGGCTATAGTTCGGCTGAGAGTCCCCTGATAAGGAGAGGGCTTTTAATGAGTTTAGCATGTCGCCTAAAGGTGAGTGCCGGAAGATGTCTGCGGAAATGAATTCAACGATCGGCGCCTGATCAAGTTCGATGGATGCAGATGCACGCAGTTTGGAACCTATGGCCAGAGACGAATCCGAGGTTCCTATGACACAAGCCCCGCTCGAGGTTGGATCTGTGTGCGGATCTAACGCCGCTGAATCTGCGGCTTCCGCAGCGGGGTTGAGCTTCCCATCCTCGGACGATGCAGTCTGCTCCGGATCTAGGGCCAGAGCAGTTACGAGCGGTAACTCCTCGGCATGGTCTGATGACAGATTTAGGTCGTGTTCATCGTGGTGGCAGGGATCGGCTGTCATGGGCTCAAATCCGTCGAAGATCAAATCTCCATGGATATCGGCAACGTAATTCAAGCTTCCAAACCTGACCTGATGGCCAGGGGCATAGCTGTCGATCTGCTCTAGATGGCCAAGCTGGTTGGCCCGCAGTGCGAAGCCGCCGAATACGAAGATCTGTCTGGGGAGGAAAACCTTCCCCTGGACTGCATTGTTGTAGATGATTCACAGAGCCATCAAACCTTTTAGTGACGACGCAGCGAAACTCTCAATGAAAGCACCAGTGTCGGTGTCAAAACCGGTGGATCTCGGGTAGGGGGTCCCGAGCTGTGGGTCTAAGGTTGATGGTAACAGGAGGCGGGGGGCACGATGTTTACCCAGGTTCGGGCCCTCTTTATGGAGGTAATACCCTACTTCCTGCTTGATTGATCTTGATGAATATGATTATTACAAGAGTTGATCTACCACGAGATTGTAATGGCTAAAGCCCTAGAAGTCTAGCATGTATGATTATGATTGCCGCTAAGGACTAAGCCCTCCGGTTTATATAGACACCGGAGGGGACTAGGGTTGTACAAAGTCGGTTACAGAGAAAGGAATCTTGATATCCGGGCGCCAAGCTTTCCTTCCACGCCAAGGAGAGTTCCATCTGGACACGGGAGAGAGTCTTCTGTCTTGTATCTTCACGGCCCAACAGTCCAGCCCACGTCACATAGGCCGGACGGCCGAGGACCCCTTAATCCAGGACTCCCTCACTATCACTATAAGCCTTGGAAGCAATGAGATTAATGAGTTAGTTGCGGGATGAAGCATTACGAAACAAGCAAAGAGACTTGCCGGTAACGAGATTGAACTAGGTATAATGATACCGCCGGTCGAATCTCGGGCAAGTAACATACCGATGACAAAGGGAACAACATATGTTGTTATGCGGTTTGACCGGTAAAGATCTTCGTAGAATATGTAGGAGCCAATATGAGCATCCAGGTTCCGCTATTGGTTATTGATCAGAGATGTGTCTCGATCATGTCTACATAGTTCTCGAACCCGTAGTCCGCACGCTTAACGTTCGATGATGATTTGTATTATGAGTTATGTGTTTTTATGACCGAAGTTTGTTCAGAGTCCCGGATGAGATCACAGACGTAACGAGGAGTCTCAAAATGGTCGAGACATAAAGATTGATATATTGGAAGTCTATATTCGGACATCGGAAAGGTTCCGAGTGATTTGGGTATTTTCGGAGTATCGGGGAGTTACGGGAATTCATCGGGAGAAGTAATGGGCCTTATTGGGCCTTACGGGAAAAAGGAGGAGGCAGGCCAAAGGGAGGTGGCGCCCCCCCCATGGGTGCGAATTGTACTAGGGGAAGGGGTGGCGCCCTCCTTGCCCTTTCCTACCCCCTCTCTCCTTCAATCATTCCTTCTCTCCTACTCCGGAAAGGATAGGGATTCCTACTAGGACTCCATACTCTTGGCACACCCCTAGGGGGCCAGCCTCTCCCCCCCCTCCTTTATATACATGGGCAGGGGGCACCCTAAAGACACACCAAGTTTTGCCTTAGCCATGTGCGGTGCCCCCTTCCACAGTTACACACCTCGATCATATCGTCTTAGTGCTTAGGCGAAGCCCTGCGTCGGTAACATCATCATCACCGTCGCCATGCCGTCGTGCTGATGGAACTCACCCTCGTCCTCAACTAGATCAAGAGCACGAGAGACGTCATCAAGCTGAATGTGGAGGTGTTGTACGTTTGGTACGTGGATCGGTTGGATCGCAAAGAAGTTCGACTACATCAACCACGTTACTAAATGCTTCCGCTTTCGGTCTACGAGGATACGTGGACACACTCTCCCCTCTCGTTGCTATGCATCTCCTAGATAGATCTTGATTGATTGTAGGATTTTTTTTTGAAATTACTGCATTCCCCAACAGTCAACAGTTGGTCAAACACACCGCGTACGTGCTGCACTGACCGGATTTTCACGACAAATCGTATTCAGTGACCGTATTGAGCGTATTCCAGAGTTCACTGATCGTATCATGCTTCCGTCGCAACTATAGTGACCATGAATGTATTTATCTCTTCTACAAATCCATACGATCTACCCCCTTCGTTCCTAAATATAAGCTCTTTTAGATATTTCAATTTAGAATACATACGAAGCAAAATGGGTGAATCTTGCTCTGAAATCCTTCTATGTGCATCTGTATCTAGTCCGACCTGAAATCTCTAAAAAAGACTTATATTTAGAAATAGAGGGAGTAATCTCCATGCCATGTCTGAGGCATTCCATTCCAATGAATCTCACACTTTTTTTGCGGCTTGTAAGGGCATCTCCAACGACGACCCACAAATTTCCTCCCGCATCCGTGCATGGACAGGGGGACCAGTCTACAGACACGGATGCGGGAGGCCGCCATCCAACCATAGTCGCATACATTGCAAACACTTATTCAACAAACCAGATGAAATTCATGCAAACATGAGCGGATTTCATATAAACATAACAGATTTCATACATACCAGATGAAAACGGTTACATTTTGAACATATTTTTAACTAAAAAGATAAAACTATGTGCACGTACGATCGCGCGGAGCTCCACTCCCACCGCACGGATACACTACACTGGAGTATGACCGGCCGCAGCGGATCCCTTTGTCTTTGATACGTCTCTAATGTATCTATAATTTATGAAGTATTCATGCCATGTTTACAACAATTCTGTATGATTTTCGTATGATTTGAATGGAACTAATCAGTAGAACTACCGCGGTGTTGTCTTTTGTGCAGAAATAAACGTTCTCAGAATGGGCTGAAACTTTTTGATGAATTTTTTTGGAACAAATGGGACCCCGAAGCTTCGTGGGAGGACCAAAAGAGCCGTGAGGTGGCCGCAACAAACCTGGGCATGCGCCAGGAGGGTCAACTTGCCGTTCTGGCTTGTGGGACCATCTTAGCATCTCTTGACATGAGACCGACGCCAAAAATTCATATAAATACATAAACCCCCAAAAATAACCCTAGAACTTTGACTCCGCCGCCACAAGCCTCTGTACCTCCACGATCTCATCTATAACCCTTTTCTGTGACCCTGCTGGAGGGGAAAATCATCACCGAAGGCCATCTTCATCATCCCGGTGGTCTCCGTTAAGAGGAGGGAGTAGCTCACCCTCGGGGCTGAGGGTATGTATGAGTAGCTATGTGTTTGATCTCTCTCCCTCCCTCTCTCATGTTCTTGATTTGGCACGATCTTGATGTACCGCGAGCTTTGTTAATATAGTTGGATCATATGGTGTTTCTCCCTCTCTATCTTGTTGTGATGAATTGAGTTTTTACCTTTGAGGTTTCACTATTATCGGATTGAATAATTGTTGGATTTGAGAACACATGATCTATGACTTGCATATAATTACCCGTGGTGACAATGGGATATTATATCGATTCACTTGATGTATGTTATGGCACTCAACTCGCAGATTCCCGAGTTGAGGAGTTGGTGCTTGTTTTCATCCTACTTGGAACCACCGATAATGTGTTTAGCATGGAAGATATTGAGAACTCTCGGTCGTGACATTGATAGGAGAGGCATGCCTCTCAAAATTATATTCATCTCTGTTTTAAGCTCCGAGCTCTGACACCTCTACAAATCCATGCTTCCCTCTGTGAAGGGCATATCTTTTACTTTTCAGTATTTAATTTTATGCAAGAATCAATAAGTAGTCACTCTCATTTCGACCTCAATTATTCTCTAGTTGGAAAGCATCATGTGGTGGGGGAAGATCCAAGCACATATGGCCATTCAAATATATTTGATCATGAATTGTTAGTGTTTGCAATTATCTCTATGATAAATGAGTTGAGAGGCGAAAATGAAGCCCCTATTTTTCTTTGTGTTCGATGAATGCTATTTGTTCTAAAAATATGATTTGATTATTAGCAATCATAGAAGACTATATGATAATTGAGTATGTGGAGCTCTTACTTAGACTTTGTTGAAAATAAGTTGAATTGCAATTTTTTGGTGACTAAGAACATAGGTTGTTAAGTTTCAAGAGAGTCCATAACATGTGAATTGATTACTACTTTATCATGATAGGTTTTATGAGAAAGAGTTGGTGTTATGATTCTAGGAAAGTGATTGAAATTATCATTGATCGAACTTATGCACTATGCTACCATTCACACTTCATAAATTATTTCTTTTATTATTTACCTACTCGAGGGCGAGCAGGAATTAAGCTTGGGGATGCTGATACATCTCCAACGTATCTATAATTTATGAAGTATCTATGCCATGTTAACAACAAATTCTATATGATTTTGGTATGATTTGGATGGAACTAACCCGGACTGACGTTGTTTTCAAGAGAACTACTGTGGTGTTGATTTTTGTGCAGAAATAAAAGTTCTTGGAATGGGGTGAAATTTTTTGATGATTTTTTTGGGAACAAAATAGACCCCCGAAGCTTCATGGGAGGATCAGAAGAGCCACGACGTGGCCACAACACACATGGACGCGCCCAGGGGGTCGACTTCCCGTGGTGGCTTGTGGGCCCATCTTAGCACCTCTTGACGTGAGACCGACGCCAAAAAATCATATAAATATAGAAACCCCTAGAAATAACACTAGAACTTCGACTCCGCCACTACAAGCCTCTGTAACTACGTGATCTCATCTATAGCCCTTTTTCGGCACCCCGCCGGAGGGGGAAATCATCACCGTTGGCCATCTTCATCATCTCGGTGGTCTCGATGATGAGGAAGCAGTAGTTCACTGATACGTCTACAACGTATATGTAATTTTTGATTGTTCCATGCTATTATATTGTCAACTTTGGATGTTTTATATGCATTAGTATGTTATTTTATATCATTTTTTAGGACTAACCTATTAACCTTGTGCCCGGTGTCACTTGCTGTTTTCCCCCTTATTTTTGGCTTTTTAAGAAAGGAATATCAAACAGAGTCCAAACGGAATAAAACTTTCGCGATGATTTTTCTTAGACCAGAAGACACCTACGAGACTTGGAGATGAAGTCAGAGGATTCCCGAGGAGACGACAAGCCTCAGGGGCGCGCCCTAGGGGGGGCGCCCCCTGGGCTTGTGGGTCCCATAGGAGTCCTCCAACCCTAATCTTTGGCCTATAAATTCAGAAATATTCCAAAACCACCAGAAGTGTCCACAAAAATACTTTTCCACCACCGCAAGCCTCTGACCTCGTGATATCCCATATTAGGGCCTTCTTCAGCACCCTGTCAGAGGGGGATTCGATCACGGAGGGATTCTACATCAACCCTATTAACTTTTCGATGAAGCGTGAGTAGTTTACCTCATACCTACGGGTCCATAGCTAGTAGTTGTATGGCTTCTCCTCTCTCTTTGATCTTCAATACAATCTTCTCCTTGATGTTCTTGGAGATCTATCCGATGTTATATTCTTCTACGATGTGTTTGTCGAGATCCAATGAATTATGGATTTATGATCAGATTATCTATGAATATTCTTTGAATCTTCTCTGAATTCTTATATGCATGATTTGATATCTTTGTAATTCTCTTCGAATTATCGGTTTGGTTTGTCCAACTAGATTGGTTTTTCTTGCAATGCGAGAGGTGCTTAGTTTTGGGTTCAATCTTGTGGTGTCCTCACCTAGTGACAAAGTAGGAGTAGCGAGGCACGTATTGTATTGTTGCCATCAAGGATAAAAAGATAGGGGTTTATATCATATTGCTTGAGTTTATCCCTCTACATCATATCATCTTGCTTAAAGCGTTACTCTGTTCTTATGAACTTAATACTCTAGATACATGCTGGATAGCGGTCGATGTATGGAGTAATAGTAGTAGATGTAGGCATGAGCCAGTCTACTTGTCACGGACATGATGCCTATATTCATAATCATTGCATCGGATATCGTCATAACTTTGCACTTTTCCATCAGTTGCTCGACAGTAATTTGTTCACCCACCGTTTGTTTTCTTTCAAGTGAGAAGCCTCTAGTGAAACCTATGCCCCTCGGGTCTATTTTTTATCATATATTTTCTGATCTATAAACCAAAAAACCCAAAAATACCTTGCTGAGTTTTATTTACTTTTATTTTGTTTTATGATTTAGTAATCTTTTATATCCATCTCTATTAGATCTCGTCCTTGCAAGTGACTGTGACGGGATTGACAACCCCTTTATCGCGTTGGGTGCAAGTGTTTGATTGTTTGTGCAGGTGCATAGATTGGAGACTTGATTATACCTCCTACTGGATTGATACCTTGGTTCTCAAACTGAGAAAAATACTTGTCTCTACTTTGCTGCATCACCCTTTCCTCTTCAAGTGAAAAACCAACGCAAGCTCAAGAAGTAGCATTCATCCTCGGGGCTGAGGGCATGTACCAGTAGCTATGTGTTTGATCTCTTTCTCTCTCTCTCTCTCTCTCTCTCTCTCTCTTATTCCGTGATTTGGCATGATCTTGATGTACCGCGAGCTTTGTTCATATAGTTGGATCATATAGTGTTTCTCCCTCTCCATCTTGTTGTGATGAATTGAATTTTTACCTTTGAGGTTTCACTATTATCGGATTGAATACTTGTTGGATTTGAGAACACTTGATGTATGTCTTGCATATGAATACCCGTGATGACAATGGGGGTATTATATTGATTCACTTGATGTATGTTTTGGTACTCAACTCGCGGATTCCCAGGTGACATTGGGGTAATCTATGTGTAGGGGTTGATGCATATTTTCCTCCTACTTTCTCCGGTAGAAATCTTTGGGTACTCTTTGATCTTTCTGTTGGATTGAATATTATGAATCTAAAGTTGTTTAATGCATATCAAATAATCAGCTCACAGATACTTGTGGAGTATCTAAGTGACGTTAGAGTTGGTTGATGCGTATATATGGTGTTATTTTAGTACGAACTCTAGGGTTGTTTGTGAAATTTATAGGAATGGCTCAATAGATTGATCAGAAAAGATAACTTTGAGGTGGTTTCGTACCCTACAACAATTTCATCTTATGATCTCCTCTAGATAAGAGTTTTGGAGTGATTCTTTGCCACACATTGAGGGATTGTTATATGATTCAATTACGTTAGCACTGTTGGGTGATTGCACTAGTAAAAGTATGAACCCTAGGCCTTGTTTCTAAGCATTGCAATACCGTTTGTGCTTCGTTTTATCACTTGCTACATTGCTGTTTTTATATTTTCAGATTACAAAAACCAATATCTACTATCCATACTACACTTGTATCAACATCTTTTCGCCAAACTAGTGCACCTATACAATTTACCATTGTATTGGGTGTGTTGGGGACATAAGAGATTTCTTGTATTTGCTTGTAGGGTTGTTTGAAAGAGACCATCTTCATCCTACGCCTCCCACAGATTGATAAATCTTGGGTCATCCACTTGATGGAAATTTGCTATTGTCCTACAAATCTCTGTGTTTGGAGGCCCAACACGAGTCTACAAGAATAAGTTGTGTAGTAGACATCAGTCTTCCCCATGTCCGGCAGCCCGCTCACCAGACTGCCGGGAGTCTCAGAGGTATATTCTTCCCATCTATCTTCTTTATATCAGGTCGTGCCGCCCATCGGAGTGGCAAAGAAGGTGCTTCAGTCGAAGGCGAAGGGGACCTCTACTTCCATGGAACCCAGGCGGGGCCGATGATGGTCTGGGTTAAAGATGAAACCAGACTGGTCACTGGTTGTGCAAGCCGGTGAGGCGTCGGTAGTGGCCTTCCTGGGACCCAAGCGGCGGCGGTATCCCGTGTTCTACTTTCCCTCGATGTTGGTTGCAGACGCGTCATCCACCGACTTGTTGATCTCCGCGCAACTGGCATCTTACTCTGTCGGGCAGATGGCGTTGTCGCAATCATGGGATGCAGCAATGTAGGCATGGGAGGAGCGGTACAACGCAGCTTCATCCACGGCTGCGACTATGCTTGTGCCGCCATGTCATCCTAGAGCAATTCGCTACTCCCCCGTGAGCTGGCTTGGAGCGGCGAGGTCCCGAACCACGCGCCGACTTGGGGCGGCAACTTGCTCCATCGGGCCATGCGATGAATCCCAGCCAGCTTTTATGTCGGAGCACTGCTCTTCCTGCTTGTCGGATGCCATCGAAAGGGTTGAGAAAAGTGGTGGAAGGAGGATGTGGGGGGGGGGGTGCAGACTTGGTGGTGCAATTCTTCCCCGGCTTATGGCCTCGTTTAAATAGAGGCCGGACAGGAGGAGCTTGCCCGACGTTACGTTTGTGCCGGCCCGCTCGTGAATGGATGTGTGATCAGAGTAGGTTCCTCGGCTTCCACGCAATTTTAATGGAGGCATTTAAATGCGGCGAGGACGCGTGTTCAGTCGGGCGTGCAGCGGGCGGTGCTCTGGACGGCACGTTGCTTCAATGGCGGAGGCAGTGAGAGGTCGTGTCCGCCCTGAGCCGTCTTCGATGTGGAGCGGCGCGCTCTACAGCGGCATGAATGCGGGCAGTTGGCGTCGGGTGAGAACCCACACGGGCGAGGTAGGAAGGGTTTGAGTGACCAGGGCGGTCGGAAGCGGGCTTGGGAGCAGTCCAAACTTCCGCAAGCCCCTACATTTGTATCCAGTTTGCGAGAGAAAGTACGTCCGGACCGCGCCGTGGACCAATACAGAACCGCATTGAATGACTTCCGCTATCCGGACAACACGGTCTGGACACATACGGAAGGTTTGTGGGTCGGCATTAAAGATGCCCTAAGATACTACACCTCTTAGCTCATGTTAATGTTACTTTCACCGCGTGTACGTGCTGGCATCAGCATCTGCCTTATTTGCCATGGAGATTGTTCTTCGTTGCCAAAGATCAAGTTACTGCAAAAAAGTTCTTTTGTAGGTCGATGTAACCTCTTATTTTTAGCCCTTCAACATTGCTTTGAGATCCGTACTCTTCAACTAATTTGCAACAAGAAAATTTATCTTTTTGGTTTCTCTCAAATGAAAAAACATATGAACTTCAAACTTTGCAGATCAGACAAACTTTACAACTTCAATGTGTGAAAAACTTTCAGATTTTTTGAACCAACATAAATATACAAAATGAGGATTTTTTTTTGATTAATTTTTTTTCGCATTTCAAATGCATGAAAAAATCTGAAAGTTTTTTCCCACAAAGTAATTAGAATGTTTTGTTGTCGCGCAAAGTTTGAAGTTTATACGTTGTTTCGTTTGAGAGAAACAAAAATGGCAAATGTGTCTGCACTGATCTTGATGCATAAATGAATGGCTAAGATAAAAGGTACCACGTAGCTCAAGTTACACAAAACCACACTCTGTTCACAAATCATTTCTCCCTCGCCAAGATCAGGTACCCGGAAAAACAGGTGCGATCGGAACAGGCATCCCCGCGTTCCAGGAAAAGATACGAGAAGCTGACGAGCCATGAAGATTGCCGGTGAACTAGACGCACCAAACCGTTTCGTGGTCCAGAGTGATGGCAACCTCACCAACGACGCTTTGCTAGCTGACCAACCTGAACCTCAGATATGAAGCGTCGTTCAACACCCATGACGACGTTCCAAGTCGTTGAACGCTGACACGTACGCCGGCCGGCCGGCCGCACTCGCCGTTTCCTACGAGCTCACGCGAACGCTACCTGTCAGCTAGGCTCCTGGTCTGCGAAGACGGGAGTATTTCCAACGATTTCTCGCCCAACCGCAAAAGGAGAAGGCGTTCGTCATGCCGTGCGTGCGTTTTTCCGACCCACGTTACCTAAACGCAGAGTCGTCCACCGCAGCCCATCTGCACGGTGTCTGCTGGGACTTGGAGCGATCGAGCTGCATGCTCCGGAGTCAACTCGATTGAAACGAACGCGCCGAAAGTCAGTGCTCCCTCGGCTGCTAAGGAGTGCAGACATAGACAGCTCTGAAGTTCAGGTGAGCTCCCGTGTGGCTACGACCGACCGACTGGACTGACCACCGCTCAGGCTCAGTCCGTCACCCACCTACCGGCCTTCACCTTCGTAGGAAAAGCCCGCTCGGGGTGTGCATGTGCATAGATTCGGGGAAGGGATCCAGCAGCCCTTCCATGTACTACACTGATGCAGTATACAGTACTCCACAGAGACGAGACCCAGTCAGTTTCTATCGGCGTCCGACGTAAGCATTGACGGCACCGGATGCTGTTAGTTGCGGCGCGTTCTAGAAAGATTTAGTTTGAGGTTGATACGCCGTCACGGTGCCGCGGCGTGGGGCCACGAGGAGCGCTGCAGCCTGCAGATCGTCGTCGTCTGTCAATCCATGTGGAAGTGGAAGTTAAGATGTCAGATATCGACGGAGCACGTAATTCAGGCTCAGTGTCTTTCGTTCTTAGTACTGCATCATTTATTCATTTCATTAGCAAGCAGGGCGTGCAAGCCCATCCACCCATGTCATCCGTGATGTGTACGTACCAGTAGCAGGCTAGGTTGGTGCTGGATGGAGCGTATTAGAGAATAATGCGCTCGATGGTTACGTGCGTGGAGGTGGAGCCGTGGACCGGACGGTGCTATGCTTGACAATGCCATGTTGCATGCATGCGGGGATACTCCATCTGGTCCAACCCTGGCTAGGCAAACCATCTGTGGTGAGAGGATAATGCAATGGTCTCTTTGATCCAAAGGATGGATTTTGATTTTTGAGAGATATTTTTGAGGATTCCAATCCCAGGGATTTTTGCTGTGTTTTTGTATTAATTTACAATCCATGTGAATTAAAGAGGCTTTATCTTCTATTTGCGGCTAGGAGAGATAGATGTTGTACCCACACACAGACGATTAGGAGTATCTTATTAGGTCCCTCAAAGAGAAAGGAGTATCTTATTAGGAGAAAAACAGTCAGTCTCCATCCGTCCAAAAGGAGAGTCAAAATGTCCTCCATGGTTAGTTAAATGTGGGATCGGCTAGGAGTAAAACAAAAAGAGGGATATGCTTTTTTTTTTTTGAAGGGATCGGCTAGGAGTAAGGTGACTGAATTTAGATTTTATTTCCATCTCATTAGTGCCAACGTGTCCGGCCAGCCAGATGTTAACCCAAGTTATATTTGTTCAATTAACTAACCAATCAAACCGATTTCTTTCATACATGCATGCAGGGGCGGAGCTAGGCTAATGCAAGGGTATGCAATGCATACCCAATGTTTTTTGCAGAATTTTTTCAATATATAAGCTTCTATATGCCTTTATAAAACGTATGGCAGTCTACTTGTACGTGCATGGCAGGAGAAACGAAGAAAATAACGATTCAGCGCCAATTGGGCCTATGTTGGACTGCTACGTTGCTATAGTACAGTGCTACCGGGCCTTATCCTTCAGGCTCGATTAGAACCACCGCGTCGTGAAACTGGAGCACATCACATGCCGGCATCGCCCATCGAAAGCAACCGCCGCCGCCGCATCATCTCATCTGTCGGCCATCGCGGATCGCCCCATCTTGCCGATCAATCTCCTTTGCCAGCGCACGCCCTTCGCTGCTGCTTCGCAATACGGCAGTACGCACTCGGCAGCGTCATGGCGCGCACCCGCGCACGACACATCTGCCATCTACTCCAGACAAGTCCGCAACGGCGGCGTGCGCAGTTCGTCCACTCTGATTTTGTGAGTGCTTAATTTTGATTTATTCGAATTGTTACTCGAGAATATATAGAGGGTTATCTTCATTCCCTAATTTTGTTTTGATTAATCTATTGTAGCATATCTATGCAATTTTGAGCGTGGTTTGCATTGGCTTGCTGTAAAACTTGTGAAGAAGTGCAAGGACATCAAGGTAAATTTTATGCATCTAATTTCTGAATTATAAACATTCAAATTTTGAAGATTTTCCACTCTGCAGGAACAATATATAAATAATTGTTTGGTTATTTTTTTTGAGCGTAAATTCTTCACGCAAGTAAAGAAAAACACCATCATTTCTCGCTTTCCAAAAGGGTGATCTAGAGTTACAATTTTTTTACTCCGCATACCCATGTTGAAAATCCTGGCTCCGCCACTGCATGCATGCGCATATGTTACTTCCTCCGTTTCTAAATATAAGTCTTTGTAGATATTCCACCATGAACCACATACGGATGTATATAGATGCATTTGAAGTGTAGATTCATTCATTTTGCTCCGTATATAGTCCACCTAGTGAAATCCCTACAAAGACTTATATTTAGGAACGGAGGGAGTACATCATACGGACCAAGCAATCAGAGAGACCCAGCTAAGCCGCTACACCATAGTTGAGCTGGGCTCATGATGTGTTTTTTTCCAGCACAGTACAGACGCAAGTACTCATACATATGCGCATACACTCATCCTATGAACGCACACTTTATCCCTATGAGCACCTTCGAAAGACTGAGCCGGCATATTATCTTGAGATTTATGAAGTCACGGCGCGAACATCTCCTTCCACTGAAAGCGCATCGCCGAAAATTCGTAAATAAATCAAAAAATAATGCAAGCACAAGGATTTGAACCCTGATGGCCCTGATGGCCTGAAGATACTACAGTTCCTTTAACCATCCAACTATAGTTTGGTTCGCGTTCATGATGTGTCGATTGGTTAAGCTTAGCATGCAGGTTTCTAAGTCATGTAGATCAATGTACGTTTCTTGGCGCATGTCTACCTAGAAGGTGGCCGCATAGGAGACCATGCACGTGGAACAACAATAGCAATGCTAGGCTTTTCGTTTAAATAATGAAAAACTTGTGCGTGCGCACATACACACAATTTACACATAATTGCGACTTCTTTAATATGCATATATTGCAAAAAAATGTCAGAAAGAATGAAATTAAATTAGAAAGACAATAAAATAAAAACCAAAATAATGAAGTTTTTAAAGAAAGAATGAGTTATTGGTATTGATATTACCCTTTAAGAAGAAGGAAAATAAAAAACAAGTACTGAAAAAATGTGCCCACAATTTACACATAAATTGTGTTTTTTGTAATATGCAAGCGTAAGCATATAGTAACGTATTTTTTGTAGGAAAAAGTTTTCTCAGAAGAATAAATTAGTGGAGTCGTATTACCCTTTAGGAAGAAAGAAAATGAAATAAAAACTAAAAATTAAAAATAATGAATTAGTGCCATTACTATTAATAAAATAAAATATTAAAATAATGAATTTTTAAAGAAATAATGAATTATTGGCATTTCAGTTACTCCATCTATCCCATAATGTAAGACATTTTTGCAAGCTATGTTACCTTGCAAAGGGAGTACCCTTTAACAAAAAGACAATAAAAAATCTATAACCAGGAATAACAACGCATAATTTACAAAAAATACGCTTTTTAAAATATGAAAGAATAAACATATAATAGTGATTTTTTTGCAGAAGAAGTTTCTAAGAAGGATTAATTTGTGGCATTGATATTACTCTTAAAAGAGAAAGAAAATTAAATGCAAACTAAAACAAACTCTCCAAGGAAGAATGAAGTAGTGACATTAGTATTATATTTTTTTAAAGAAGAAAACAAAAACTAAAACAAATTCAAAATAATGAAGTTTTCAAAGGAAGAATGAATTACCGGCATTGGTAATACACTTTAAGAAGAAAGAAAATGGGAAAATATCTAAAACAAACAATGATAAAAAAAATTGCACACAATATATACATAAAAATTACGCTTTTCAAAAAATATGCAAGCATAATAATATAATAGTGGATTTTTGCAAAAAAAAATGAGTTTCATAAGAACAGATGAATTTCTGGCATTGGTATTCGGATATTCAGTTTGCCTCTAGGGTGCACATGCTCCTGCGTGCCAAAAATGCATTTTACAAATGTCAAAGAAATAGAAAAGAATAGATGTGTTCATTGTCACACCCAAAATGGTAAATGCAAATTTGTAGGTGAAAAACTTAAGCATTTTGACATTTGTGATACGTCTTCGTCATATCTATAATTTTTTATTGTTTCATGCCAATTTCTACAACTTTCACGTACTTTTGACAACAATTTGTATTATTTTTGGGACTAACATATTGATCGAGTGCGCAGTGCCACTTCCTATTTTTTGCATATATTTTTTTCGCGGAAAATCAATATCAAATGAAGTCCAAATGCAATAAAGTTTTATGAAGAATTTCTTTGGAAATGTGATTTTTGGGAGGAAGAAACAACGCAAATGGAGGCCCAAGGCCTCCACAAGGCAACAGGGTGCCACCACCCCCAGGGCGCGTGGGGTTGCCTTGTGACCACCTCGTAAGTCGGTTGGGTCCCTTCTTCAACCACAAGGAAGCTTATATCAGGAAAAAATCATGTTAAACTTTCAGCTGGATCCCTGAATATTTAAGAAACGGTTTTCGGCCAGAAACAAAGACGTGAAAGAGAAGAGAAACACACACACACACAGAGCGAGAGAGAGAGAGAGAGATCCAATATCGGAGGGGCTCATTCCCTCTGGGAGCATGAAAGCCAAGGAGCAGAGGGAAAACCATCCTCCCATCTAGGGGGAGGCCAAGGAAGAATAAGAATGAGGGGCTCTCTCCCGGCGGTGCCGGAGTGCCGCCGGGGGAATCATCGTGACAATGATCTACACAAAGAACTTCACCGCGGTCATCACCAACTCTCCCCCCTCTATGCAGCGGTGTAACACCCCTTTCCTCTGTTGTAATCTCTACTTAAACATGGTGCTTTATGCTGTATATTATTATCCAACGATGTGTTGCCATCCTATGATGTTTGAGTAGATTTGTTTTGTCCTACAGGTTAATTGTGGTACAGAATGATTGTTATGATTTTTATGTTGATATGACGCTATCCTATGGTGCCCTCCGTGTCCCCCAATCGTGTGAGATTAGCGATGTAGGGTGTTGGAATACGTTCATAATTCTCTTATGGTGGGTTGCGAGAGCGACAGAAGTTTAAACCCGAGTAAGGGGGTTGTTGCTTATGGCAGTAGAGAGGACTTGTTACTTAATGCTATGGTTGGGTTCTACCTTAATGATCTTTAGTAGTTGCAGATGCTTGCTAGAGTTTCAATCATAAGTGCATGTGATCCAAGTACAGAAAGTATGTTAGCATATGCCTCTCCCTCATTGCATATAATAATTGTCACACATGTCATATTCAATTGCCTATTGACAATCTTTCTCTTTGTGTTACAAAAAGCTCTCTACTAAACAAACTAACTTTTATTATCTAGCTAAGCACTTCTAGTTATATTCTTGCAAAATTAACCTCTTACACCTACAAAGTAGTTATATTCTTATTCTAGGTAAAGCGAATGTTAAGTGTGCGTAGAGTTATATTGGTGGTCGATAGAGGAGAGAATATTAATTCTATCTTTAGTTCCTCATTGGGTTCGGCACTTTTAGTTATCAAAAAAGGCTACAATTGATCCCCTATACTTGTGGGTTATCAAGACCTTTTTGTGACGCCGTTGACGGGGACCAACAACATAGGGGGAATATTATCGTGTGTGCTTGTTTGTTTTATCTCTAAGTAATTTTTATTTTTGTGCTCTTGTTTTCTATCTGTAGTTATGGGTAGAAAACGCAAAACACCAACAAAATTAGTTGTGCTTGCTAACCCAGTGATTGAGGAACAACGCAAAAATCTACGGTTCTGCTGAATCTTTTTACTTGGATCATCTTGGATCCATTTGTGGGCTCGTGCTGAAAACCCAACTAGCTTAGTTGAGGCAAAATCATTAGATGAGCATGCTTATTTTTTTCAACACCGCTTGTATAAACAAGGGAAACTCTTATGGCATCAAATTAATTGTTTGCATTGCTATGCTCGAAACTTATGTGAACTACATGATTTTACTTATTGTTCTGAAGACCCTAAAAACACCTTCCCTACCAATGTGAGTTTAATGATACCGAAATCTTATTTTCTTATGCCAAAAGTGTTTATAGGTTCTATGGTATTGAACAAATTAAAGATGTGTTTCTTTAAGGGGTGCCTATGAAATTGCTTCTTTGTTTGATTGAAAAGTATGATGCTATTCTTTACAAATCTGAAAATATTGTCATACTTAAATATTAATATTAATACTATGCTTCTAATGCTTATGTTAAAGAATTTATTGAGAAAATATCTGCTGATCTTGGAAGAGATTAATATTTTGCAGAAATCTATGGAAGAAGAAATTGTTGAAACTGTGAGCTCATTAGATGAAAAAGCTAAGGTGGAGAGCGAATAGCAAAAGAAGGAAGAGCGGATTGATCACCCGTGCCCACCTTCTAATGAGTGTAACTATTTATCTAATACATTGTTTAATTTCCCTTCATGCATATTGAAGGATGAATGCTATGATAATTTCTATGATCCCTTGGATCCGTTTGAAATATTCCTTATTGATGAAATGGATGCTTGCTATGCTTTTGGCCATGATGCCAATATGAATTATACTTATGGAGATGAACTTTCTATAGTTTATGTTAGGAATGAAATTTTTGCTACTGCACCCACACATGAGTCCTATTATCTTTTTGAATTCTCCCAACTACATTATATGAGAGAAGTTTGCACCTATTAAGGATTATATTGATGGGTTGCATTTTTATCATTACACATGATGATTTTAATGAATATAATATGCATGTGTGTGCTGCTCCTAATTGCAATTATTATGAGAGAGGAACCACATCTCCACATCTCTATGTTTCTAATACGGTAAAATTGCAAGAAACTATTTATACCATGCATTGGCCTTTACTGGTGTGCATGAATTGTTCTTTTATGACATCCCAATGGATAGGAAGAGAGTTAGACTCTGTTGTTCTATGTGTTGGGATCAATGATAGGGTGTGTCGACTGCAAATTAAAATTTTCCTACGCGCAGAACAACCAGGAACATGCTACGGGAGATGGATCACAAATCGTTACCACAAGACGCGTAGTGTCGTGCAGCGGAAGAAGAGTTGGGGCAGCGAGTCCGCGTGGTTCGTGTCCTCCTCGTCCGATCTCCCTCGAACAGCCGGTCGTCGGATCCCTCATACAGGTTCGCCGGAGCGACGCAAGTGCACCTCCTCTAACGGTATCCGCGCGTGCAGGAAGAATATTGTGCGGCGGACTGCTAGGTCCGATAACACAACCGGAGGCGAGTGGAGGTGGCTATTAGCAACACATGCAAACCCTAGTGACAGCGTTGAAGCGATCAACCCCATAAGTGTGCCGCACCTCCACTATTTATAGGCATCCGTCGCGGGCTCAACACTTGGGCCTTGCACGGATCCTAAAGCCCAAAGTCTACTCGGTCGCGTTCCAAGTCCAGCTCGGATCACATCTGACCAGTGTCCTCCGAACCGACCTCGTAGGTTCCTTCCCTTAAGCGCGCGACCCCTTAGGTTCAAGTTGGTCTGGTCATAGTTCGGATCACCTCTGACCTGCACGGTTGGTAGCGGCCTCTAGCAAGGCGTGCCGACCATCAAGCAGACTATGAAGCTGTTTAGGCGAACCTATACAACGTGTCACACTTCTGTTCCCTTGTGCTAGCCTCACGATATATGTTGTCGGGCTCAAGGCGAGACTGTCATCCTTGTGCTAGCCCGACCTCTTTCTCGTTCCAGTGATACCGACCACAAACTGGATTATCTCATAATCCTTGTCGCATGGCCATGCTTATCCTGGTCGGATCACACAAGGGGCCCAGAGTATATATCTTCTGATCGGAGGGGAAAATCCCATCTTGCTCGACCATGTCTCGCAGCATGGGACCGGACAAACCCGAAACCTACCTTTGTAACTACCCAGTCACGGAGTAGCGTTTGGTCGGCTCAAAGCAAGTCCGTCACCATCCCGGGTACATGCATCAGCTCAGGTCTTAGGACATAGAACATATGTTGTACTAGAGACTCACAGATGACATATCGCTGTGTCTCATAGTTGGGTCTGTCCGACTCGAACCTTATCTCGACTCAGATTCGACTACGTTGAATCCGACCAGATCCTTCCGAGTCCATATTATCTCGTTAGCATCCAATGCTCCATGGCTAGTGAGACCAAGCCATCGACCATGTCATATGCTAGTCTAGTCGGTTGTGCATCCACACAACCCTTTCGACTAGGGACCTTTTAGGACAGTTGAGGGAGTCCTGGACTAGGGGGTGTCCGGATAGCCGAACTATCATCATTGGCCGGACTCCAAGAATATGAAGATACAAGATTGAAGACTTCGTCCCGTGTCCGTATGGGACTTTCCTTGGCATGGAAGGCAAGCTTGGCAATACGGATATGTAGATCTCCTACCATGGTAACCGACTCTGTGTAACCCTAGCCCTCTCCGGTGTCTATATAAACCGGAGGGTTTTAGTCCATAGGACGAACAACAATCATACCATAGGCTAGCTTCTAAGGTTTAGCCTCCTTGATCTCGTGGTGGATCTACTCTTGTACTACCCATATCATCAATATCAATCAAGCAGGAGTAGGGTTTTACCTCCATCGAGAGGGCCCGAACCTGGGTAAAAACATCGTGTCCCTTGTCTCCTGTTACCATCCGCCTAGACGCACAGTTCGGGACACCCTACCCGAGATCCGCCGGTTTTGACACCGACATTGGTGCTTTCATTGAGAGATCCCTGTGTCGTCACAGATAGGCTGATGGCTCCTTCGATCATCAACAATGACGCAGTCCAGGGTGAGACTTTTCTCCCTAGACAGATCTTCGTGTTCGACGGCTTTGCACTGCGGGCCAACTCGCTTGGCCATCTGGAGCAGATCGAAAGCTACGCCCTTGGCCATCAGGTCAGATTTGGAAGCCTAAACTCCACGGCTGACATCCGTGGAGACTTGATCTTCGATGGATTCGAGCCACAGCCGAGCGCGCCGCGCTGTCATGATGGGCATGATTTAGCTCTGCTGCCGGACAGTGCCCTGGAGGCCGCACATGAGTCCGCTCCGATCCTTAATTCGGAGCCGACCATGCAGATCGAGGACGGGTGGCTAGACACCGCCTCGGGGGTTGCAACCTCTACGGCCATCGAGCCGAATACTGACCTTGTCCCTTGTAAAGCCCATGACTCCGAGGTGCCGGACTCCGAACCTCCTGCGCCCCTACCAATCGAATCCGATTGGGCGCCGATCATGGAGTTCACCGCTGCGGACATCTTTCAGCACTCACCCTTTGGCGACATCCTGAATTCGCTAAAGCATCTCTCGTTATCAGGAGAGCCTTGGCCGGACTGCTGCTAGGACGGTTGGGATGCGGACAACGAAGAAATTCAAAGCCCACCCACCACCCACTTTGTAGCCACTGTCGATGATCTAACCGACATGCTAGACTACGACTCCGAAGACATTGACGGTATGGACGACGATGCCGGAGACGACCAGGAACCAATGCCTACAGGGCACTAGAAGACCACCTCATCATACGACATATATATGGTGAACATCCCAAAGGATGGGAATGGCGAAGAAGCAGCGGAGGCAGATTCCTCTAAGAAACAGCCCAAGCGCCGGCGTCAGCGGTGCCGCTCTAAATCCCGCCACAGCAAGAATGGAGATTCCGGCACCAGAGATAATAACACCCCAGAGAGTGCCGAAGATGACCCCCTCCAGCAAGATTCAGTGCAGGAGGACGGAGAAGCCAGACCTCATGAGAGAGTGGTAGACGAAGAGGTAGAGGATGATAATTACATGCCTCCCTCCGGAGAAGAGGCAAGCCTCAACGACGACGAATTCGTCGTGCCTGAGGATCCCGTAGAACAAGTGCGTTTTAAACGCAGGCTAATGGACACGGCGAACAGCCTAAAGAAAAAGCAGCAACAGCTTCGAGCTGATCAAGATCTGCTAGCCGACAGATGGACTGAAGTCCTGGCGGCCGAAGCGTATGAACTCGAACGCACCTCCAAAAGCTACCCAAAACGCAAGTTGCTCCCCCGATTAGAGGAGGAGGAGTATAAACCCTCATCACCAGCACACAATACGGCAGACCGACCACCTCGTGGCCGCGATAGAGAGGCCTCTAGACCCTCCATCAGGACCGTACCCCGGCACCGCTCGAAAAGTACGAAGCCACGGGGGAATACGCCGGACTTGCGAGACATATTGGAGGACAAGGCAAGACAATCAAGATCGATCTACGGATCACGTGGGCGACCCCATGATGCACGACGATTACCATCGTGCTGGATACAGCAACTCCGGCTGGGCCGAACACAATAGACAAAGCTCGCTTGAGCTACGTTGTGATATTGCCCAATATAGAGGCGCCGCACACCCACTATGCTTCACAGATGAAGTAATGGATCATCAAATCCCTGAAGGGTTTAAACCCATGAACATTGAATCCTACGATAGCACAACAGACCCCGCGGTTTGGATAAGACTATCTCATTCATATCCATATGGCCCGCGGTGATGATCTCCAGGCCATCAAATATCTCCCACTCAAGCTTAAAGGACCAGCTCGGCATTGGCTTAACAGCTTGCCAGCATAGTCAATTGGGTGTTGGGAGGACCTGGAAGCCGCATTCCTTGATAACTTACAGGGCACATATGTGCGACCACCAGACGTCGATGACCTAAGCCACATAATTCAGCAGCCAGATGAATCGGCCAGACAATTTTGGACACGGTTCTTAACCAAGAAAAATCAAATCATCCACTGTCCGGATGCAGAGGCCCTTGCAGCCTTCAAACACAACATCCGCGACGAGTGGCTTGCCCGGCACCTAGGACAGGAAAAGCCGGAATCCATGGAAGCCCTCACATCACTCATGACCCGCTTCTGTGCGGGAGAGGAACAGCTGGCTAGCCCGCAGTAACAACCTCAACAAAAATTCTGGCAGTCTGGATAACAAGGACAACAATGGCAGGTCGCGTCGCAACAAGCACAAACGCCGCATTAACGGCGATAATACTGAAGATACGACAGTCAACGCCGGATTCAGAGGCTCCAAACCCGGTTAGCGGAAAAAGCCATTCAAAAGAACTACTCAGGGTCCGTCCAATTTGGACCGGATACTCGATCGTTCCTGCCAGATACATGGCACCCTCGAAAAGCCAGCTAATCACACCAACAGGGATTGTTGGGTATTTAAGCAGGCAGGCAAGTTAATTGCCGAAAACAATGACAAGGGGCTGCATAGCGATGATGAGGAAGAGACCCGGCCGCCGAACAGTAGAGGACAGAAGGGTTTCCCCCCACAAGTACGGACGGTAAACATGATATACGCAACCCACATACCCAAGAGGGAGCGGAAGCGTGCACTTAGGGATGTATATGCGATGGAGCCAGTCGCCCCGAAGTTCAATCCATGGTCCTCTTGCCCGATCACTTTTGATCGAAGGGAGAAGTGGTCTTCGGATCCCCGGATAACTTCCGAAGCGAGGAGTTAATCTTCGATATAGTTCCGTTCCGCAGCGGCTATCATGCACAGCTCCGACGAACCGCGTTTGCAAAGTTCAATGCGGCGCCGCACTACGCATACCTCAAGCTCAAGATGCCAGGCCCTCGAGGAGTCATCACGGTCAACGGAAACACCGAACACTCTCTTCGAACGGAGGAGCATACAGCGGCCCTCGCGGCGGAAGTTCAGAATAGCCTCTTAAGGCAATTCTCGAGTCCGGCTGCTAAGCGACCGGACACCGTCAAGCACGCCCAGAGTAACCTACAACAAGACCACCTGGCACGTTCCGAGCACGCGTAGCAATGCGGCCCCAACCCCAGCCCTCGCAAAATTGCAAGACCAGTACTACGCGTACATCACTACGCTCTGGAGATACCATGGGCAAAGGGGGAGGGGCACGACCACGGCAGGCCCAGAGTGCGGCTCAACCACACCGGGGGCTCCCTGGTTCTAAGCCTGACAGTAGAGTGGGGGTTAGGTATGGGGAGAGGCAAGGTCCTAGCTATGGAGAGGTTGTAAGCACAAAGGATGTACGAGTTCAGGCCCTTCTCGGAAGAAGTAACAGCCCTACGTCTCGGAGCCCGGAGGCGGTCGAGTGGATTATGAATGTATGGATTACAAGGTGCCGAACCCTCTGCCTGTGGAGGGGGGTGGCTTATATAGAGTGCGCCAGGACCCCAGCCAGCCCACGTAGGAGAGGGTTTAAGGTGAGTTAAGTCTGGGGTGTTACTGGTAACGCCCCACATAAAGTGCCTTTACTATCATAAAGTCTACTTAATTACAGGCCGTTGCGGTGCAGAGTGCCTCTTGACCTCCTGGTGGTCGAGTGAGTCTTCGTGGTCGAGTCCTTCAGGCCAGTCGAGTGAATCCTCGTTGGTCGACTGGAAGGCGACCTCTTCTAGGGATGTCCTAGGGTAAGTTACTTGGAACAGGTCCATGACCCTACCCTAGGTACATAACCCCATCATTAGCCCCCGAATGGATTGAGGCTTCGAGTGAAGAAGGAGTTGATGTCGTTTCCGATTAACCTTTGCGCTCTAGTTGTGCGCTGTTCTGGATCAAAGAATCTCTTCGTTGACAGGGAGCAATTTGTCTTCGGTCGACTCGATCCATTCTATTTTTGCGTCGAGTGATCTTTCGAGCTTCGACGATCTCCGAGCGACGGATCGCCGGAAACACCGCGTCTGACAGACTGATTTGTTGCTCGCGGATTCCGCGGGGTGCGAAATTTGGGGGCGCGCGCGAAGCGGGGCAGACCGCGGCGTTCGGATGGGACGGGGCATAGACGCCTCGATCTCCGCGCCGCCTTTTTCGCCACGTATCCAGTCCTCATAACTGCTCCCAGATATGATTAGATCGACCGGGCCCACATGTCAGCCACTCGGAAGGGACCTTATAAATGTGCCCGGCGAGGATTTCTGTGCTGCGCCTCAGCATTCTCCCTCTCTCCCTCTGCTTCCTTCCTCCCTGCTCAGCGTGCTCGCTCTCGCCCCCGCACCACTTCCCTTCGTGCATCTCACCGGCGACCATGGCCAAGGAGAAGACGGCGGCGCTGGAGCGTGCCAAGAAGGCGTCGGCATCGGAGAAGGCGAAGGGGAGATCCACCAGCCGCAGAGGGTCCTCGTCCAGATCCCGCCTGCCGAAAGGCTGGGTCCAAGGAGACTGGATCCAGTCGACCATCACGGAGAAGGACCTCCTCGACATGGCCAACGAGGGCTTGATCCCTCACGGAGCTGCGAGGTTGCCGGGGAAGGAGTGGCAGCCACAGCCAGAAGAGGGTGAGTGTGTGCTTCTGGCCACTCATGTTGATCGTGGGTTTTCCTTGCCGCCAAGCATTTTCTTCCGTGGCTTCTTGAATTTCTTTGGAGCGCAGCTCCACCACTTTACCCCAAACTCCATTGCCTATCTTGCTGCATTCGTGTCCATGTGTGAGGGTTTCTTGGGCTGTCGACCGCACTGGGGTTTGTTCAAACGTATCTTCACGTGTCGCTCTCAGACCGTGAAGAAGGCGAGCCCAGGTGATGAGAAGACCCGAGTCGTCCAAATGTGTGGGGGCCTGGGGATTCAGGTGAGGAATAATAGCACCTTCCCGCCCATGTCCTTTCCCGAGTCCGTCAGAGGCTGGCAGTCGACTTGGTTCTACTGTCAGGTCCAGTCGACGCCAGGGCAGTCGAGTGGACTCCCTCCGTTTACCATGGACCGAGTGAACAAGCCCTCCCCTCTGAAGCTGATTCCGGAGGAGAAAGCCGACGTGAAGATGTTGATGGAGCGCGTGGTGCAGTTGGTTCGGGAGGGGGTGACGGGCATGGATCTTCTGGAGGTCTTCCTCAGGCGTCGCATCCAACCCCTTCAATTCCGGAGCCACTGCATGTGGTTGTACTGTGGGCCCGAAGACGAGACTAGAGTCCATCCAGAAGAAGTCGACGATGCCACTCTGGAAAGATGGATGGTAGCCGTTACCGGAAACAGGGACAACCCGCGCGGAGCCAGAAGGATTCCTCCACTCGACCACAACAGCGACCCAAACAAGGTACACTTGCTCTGCTTTCCATTGTGTCCTTGTCGTATTCATTTCTGCTAACCCTGCCGACTGGTCGACTGATCCTTGTTTGGGCATCTGCTAGGCCTTCACCGAGCTGTACTCGATGCCCAATGGGGCACAAGCTTCGACTGAGGAAGGCGAGGCGAGCGGGGGCGAGGCGAGCGGGGGCGAGAGCCAGGAAGAGGAGGAATGGGACTCGGATGCTGCAGGGGATGATGACGACGATGATGATGATGAAGGTGATGAAGATGACATCGAGGACGAGGAAGAAGAGGAGGAGGAGGTCGTTCCACCGCGCTCAGAAAGGCGGTCGAAGCTTGTCCACGACCCTTCGACCGAACGTGGTAAGGGGGTTGCGACCGCCACTCAGTCGACCAAGCGCCCTCGGACCACCTCTCCGGCGCCGACTGAAAAGGCGCCGAAGCAGCCCAGGGCGGCCTCATCGAAGCCGACCAAGCTCCTGCCGAAGATGAAGGTGTCCATCCCCACCATATCAGGGTAATTGTGTTGCTCATATTTTCTTATTCTGTGCGAACTTTATCTCTGGTCGACGCTGAGGTTAGTCGACTGATCCTTTGGAGTTGCAGTGCTGCTACTTCTGAGACCTCGGCCCGGGCCGATGACCACGAGATGGAGGATGCAGCAACTTCGAATCCAGGTACTGTGTTCTTAATACCATTCTTAGTCGACTGACTCGCGATCTCTGATCCTGATCCTTCTCCGCAGCTCCACCCAACACTGTTATCGATCTTCCTGATGATGATGAGGATGAAGAGCCGCTGAAGCACAGGAGGAGTCGGAAAGCGTCCGCCAGTAAGGTGCCTCAGGATGTGCCGGCGCCTGAAATTCTGACTGTGGAGGAAGAGAACACCACTCGACACACGGTGACCTTCGCGAATCCACTGACGAGTGCTCAGCAGCCTTCCCTCTTCATGACGCACCACGTCCCAGAGGACCAAGCTGGCGCAGCGAAGGAGGCGATACGCCAGGCGGGACTCATGATGGAGCAGCTGAAGACCATCCGGGACGCGAGCCAGGCAGCTTATGACGCCAGTTCTGCCCTCCAAAGCAATGTCCAGGTCAGTCGACCGCTGTTTGTTCTGTTGGATATGCTACCAAAAACTTTTCTTTTCCGGAATTTATATTAGTCACCCACTGGGTGTGTCGAATAAACTCCGTGTTAGCGGGGGCACGCTGAGTGCACCCGCTGGGTGTAGTCCCCAAGGCTAAGGTCGACTGCTGGCAGTCGGCCTTAGGCTTTATGATGTCAATCTTTCTGTCAGTCGACTGGTCGACTGGATTTCGCAAACCGGTGGGGGCACGCTGAGTGCACCCACTGGGTGTAGTCCCCAAGGCTAAGGTCGACTGCTGGCAGTCGGCCTTAGGCTTTATGATGTCAATCTTTCTGTCAGTCGACTGGTCGACTGGATTTGCAAACCGGTGGGGGCACGCTGAGTGCACCCACTGGGTGTAGTCCCCAAGGCTAAGGTCGACTGCTGGCAGTCGGCCTTAGGCTTTATGATGTCAATCTTTCTGTCAGTCGACTGGTCGACTGGATTTCGCAAACCGGTGGGGCACGCTGAGTGCACCCACTGGGTGTAGTCCCCGAGACTGTGGTCGACTGCTTGCAGTTGATCACAGTCTTAGAGAATGCGTCTCGCACACTGTTTTTTTTTTGAGGTCGACTGGTCGACTTTGTCTTCAACAGGATTAGTGGGGGCACGCTGAGTGCACCCACTGGGTGTAGTCCCCGAGACTACGGTCGAATGCTTGTATTCGGCTGTAGTCTTAGAAACGTGTGTTTTTCCCTTTTTCACTCGGAAGTGAATTAATTTGACATTTAGTCGATTGGTTCTTCGCAGAACTCCTGTGATCTTGTGGCTCGCTACTCAGAGCTGGAACAAAAACATACTCAAGTCGAGCTGAGCTTGAAGCTGGTTCAGGAGAAGCTGACAAAGGCAAAGGAGGAGACCGAAGGTATGTTTGGTGAGACCCTGACGACTGCTTTTCCCCTTGCTTGTTTCGGCATCTGATCTCGCTGTAACTTGCAGGTAAGGTAAGGGAGGCCCAGCAGAAGAAAGACCTTGAGCTAGCTGAGAAGATCAAGCTTGCTGACGAGAAGTTAGCTTCAGTCACCAAGCTCGAACAAGACAATACCAATCTGAAAACTGCTCTTGGGATTGCCAACAAGGAAGTCAGTCGACTGAGAACTGACAAAGCTGCCTTGACCGACCAAGTCAGCAAATTGACTGAGAAGAAAACTGAACTGGAGGCCTTCCTGAGTGGCCTTGCCAAGAAGCTGTTTCTTATGCTTGAAGGTAAACCTCCATGTTTGGCAAATATTTCCAACTGTGGCTTCTTCCATTCGACTATCCCTTGACTTAGTGATCACCCTTGCAGAATTTTGTCAAAACTTTGAAGAGGAAACCAGCCGACTGGAGCCAAACCTTGACCCCGTCAATTCTCCGGTGAACGACGAAGTTGCCATGGATGTTTTCCGACTGGAGTCTCGTGTCGCAGCTGTCGTGGACTATCTCGCAAGGCTGAAGGCCGCCACATCTCGCATCGACTCGACGCTCTGGCCTGAGGAGACAATTCAGAATGACCTTGAGTCGCTGATGGCCCGCTTGAACACGATCCCTGGTCGAGTGCAGGAGTGGAAGAAGTCCTCGGCTCGGTGTGGTGCAGATGTCGCTCTGTGTCTGGCCCGAGTCCACTGCAAAGATGCACGAGAGGAGAAGCTGGCGGCCCTTCGGGTGGCCAATACCAAGAAGCACGACTTCAGGTCCTTTATGGAGACTTTCCTTGCAGCTGCCACTCGGATCGCCGACGGAATTGACCTTGATGAATTTGTTGCACCTTCCAGCCCTCCACAGGAGGGGTAAAAAACTTCTTCTGACTCGACACTTTAAATTTGCCTCGGTATGCCGAGTGGAATTGTAACCGACAAACCTTAACGGGCTTGACGCCCGAGCACTTTCGGTTCCTTTAGATATCGATTCAAACTTGAATTTGGCGCTTGAATATGATTGCCTTCGGCTCGGAATGTCTTTTGCAGGTTCGAAGCAAGGTGCCTGTACCGCAATCGACTTATTCTTTAACCCACTTAGGCGAGCACTGGGCTGCAGCTAAGCCTCCGAGTGGAAGGCTGGCTTACCACTCGGTAGGATTTTGATAACTTAGGCGAGCACGAGGCTGCAGCTAAGCCCCCGAGTGAGAGGATCGCTCTTCACTTGGTAGGATTTTCACAACTTAGGCGAGTGCTTGGACTGCAGCTAAGCCCCCGAGTGAGAGGGTTGCTCTTCACTCGGTAGGATTTTTATAACTTAGGCGAGTGCTGGACTGCAGCTAAGCCCCGAGTGAGAGGGTTGCTCTTCACTCGGTAGGATTTTGATAACTTAGGCGAGCACGAGGCTGCAGCTAAGCCCCGAGTGAGAGGTTGCTCTTCACTCGGTAGGATTTTTATAACTTAGGCGAGCTTGGACTGCAGCTAAGCCCCGAGTGAGAGGGTTGCTCTTCACTCGGTAGGATTTTGATAACTTAGGCGAGCACGAGGCTGCAGCTAAGCCCCGAGTGAGAGGTTGCTCTTCACTCGGTAGGATTTTGATAACTTAGGCGAGCACGAGGCTGCAGCTAAGCCTCCGAGTGAGAGGCTGCTTCACTCGGTAGGATTTTTATAACTTAGGCGAGCACGAGGCTGCAGCTAAGCCTCCGAGTGGAAGGCTGCTTACCACTCGGTAGGATTTTGATAACTTAGGCGAGCTTGGACTGCAGCTAAGCCCCGAGTGAGAGGCTGCTTACACTCGGTAGGATTTTTATAACTTAGGCGAGCACGAGGCTGCAGCTAAGCCTCCGAGTGGAAGGCTGGCTTACCACTCGGTAGGATTTTGATAAACTTAGGCGAGCACGAAGCTGCAGCTAAGCCCCCGAGTGAGAGGATTGCTCTTCACTCGGTAGGATTTTATAACTTAGGCGAGCACGAGGCTGCAGCTAAGCCTCCGAGTGGAAGGCTGGCTTACCACTCGGTAGGATTTTGATAACTTAGGCGAGCATGAGGCTGCAGCTAAGCCTCCGAGTGGAAGGCTGGCTTACCACTCGGTAGGATTTTTATAACTCAGGCGAGCACGAGGCTGCAGCTAAGCCTCCGAGTGGAAGGCTGGCTTACCACTCGGTAGGATTTTGATAAACTTAGGCGAGCACGAAGCTGCAGCTAAGCCCCCGAGTGAGAGGATTGCTCTTCACTCGGTAGGATTTTTATAACTTAGGCGAGCACGAGGTCGCAGCTAAGCCTCCGAGTGGAAGGGCTGGCTTACCACTCGGTAGGATTTTCACAACTTAGGCGAGTGCTTGGACTGCAGCTAAGCCCCCGAGTGGAAGGCTGGCTTACCACTCGGTAGGATTTTGATAAACTTAGGCGAAACGGATTCGCAGCTAAGCCTCCGAGTGAGAGTCTGGCTCCCCACTCGGTAGGATTTTTACAAACTTAGGCGAAACGGATTCGCGGCTAAGCC
This sequence comes from Triticum aestivum, assembly GCF_018294505.1. Classification (NCBI taxonomy): domain Eukaryota; kingdom Viridiplantae; phylum Streptophyta; class Magnoliopsida; order Poales; family Poaceae; genus Triticum; species Triticum aestivum. The sequence goes on along the minus strand of NC_057813.1, from coordinate 215,965,594 downwards.
ACCCACTGAGGGGGAGTTTTTATGTGGACAAAAATAAAAAGTGATGACACTATTATTTCTAAACCCATGAACTACAGAAGTACTTTATTGCAACTCATCCGAGTGATAAAACTTAAGTGTAAAATGGGCGGAGTAGCTCCGCGTTCCAAGCTCGGGGCTCGTCGATATTATGCTCGACGTTGTAAAGACGGTACGCCCCGTTGTGGAGAACCTTGGTGACGATGAAGGGGCCTTCCCAAGAAGGAGCAAGCTTGTGTGGTTTGTGCTGATCCACTCGGAGAACCAAATCCCCTTCCTGGAAGGCTCGACCTCTCACATTTCGGGCGTGGAAACGGCGCAGATCTTGTTGGTAGATGGTCGACCGGATCAGAGCCATCTCCCTTTCTTCCTCTAAAAGGTCGACTGCGTCCTGCCGCGCTTGTTCAGCTTCTGCTTCGTTGTAGATTTCGACTCGAGGAGCATTGTGGAGAAGATCACTCGGCAAGACTGCTTCGGCTCCATAGACCAAGAAGAATGGAGTTCTTCCGGTCGACCGATTGGGCGTGGTCCGCAGTCCCCAGAGTACAGATGGAAGTTCGTCGACCCAAGCTCCAGCCGCGTGTTTGAGATCACGCATCAGTCGCGGCTTCAGTCCCTTGAGAATCAGTCCATTAGCTCGCTCTGCTTGTCCATTCGACTGCGGATGGGCGACTGATGCGTAGTCGACCCGTGTGCCCTGGGAGTTGCAGAAGGTTCTGAATTCCTCTGAGTCAAAGTTCGACCCATTATCCGTAATGATGCTGTGCGGGACTCCATATCTGAATATTAGTTCCCTGATGAAGCTAACAGCAGTACCGGTGTCGAGGCTCTTGATTGGTTTAGCCTCGATCCACTTGGTGAACTTGTCGACTGCCACCAGTACATGCGTGAAGCCACTTCGTCCTGTTCTCAAAGGGCCGACCATGTCCAGCCCCCAAACTGCAAAAGGCCAGACGAGTGGGATGGTCTTCAAAGCTGACGCAGGTTTGTGCGACATATTCGAGTAGAACTGACATCCCTCGCACTTATCCACTATCTCCTTTGCCATCTCATTCGCCTTGGGCCAGTAAAATCCGGCTCGGTATGCTTTGGCCACGATGGTCCGGGAGGACGCATGATGACCACAGGTCCCCGAGTGAATATCATTGAGGATGAGTCGACCTTCTTCTGGTGTTATGCACTTCTGACCGACTCCAGTCGTGCTCTCTCTGTATAATTGTCCTTTGATGACGGTAAAGGCCTTAGATCGACGGACGATCTGTCGAGCCTCTTCCTCATCCTCCGGAAGCTCTTTCCTCAAGATATATGCGACATACGGAATCGTCCAGTCGGGAATGACTACCAAAACCTCCATGATCAAGTCGACCACCGCTGGGACTTCAACTTCAGTCGGATCTGTGGCACTCTTGGGCTGCGGAGTTTCTTCGGTGAAAGGATCTTCTTTGACTGACGGAGTATGTATATGCTCCAAGAACACACCACTCGGAATGGCTTCTCTCTTGGAACCTATCTTTGCTAGATCATCAGCTGCTTGATTTTTCAGTCGGGGTATATGATGGAGCTCCAACCCCTCGAACTTTTTCTCCAGCTTCCTCACTGCACTGCAGTATCCAGTCATGGCTGGGCTTCTCACGTCCCACTCTTTCATCACCTGATTGACCACTAAATCCGAGTCGCCATAGACCATTAGGCGACGGACGCCGAGTGAAATGGCCATGCGCAACCCATATAGGAGGGCCTCATATTCTGCCTCATTGTTGGAGGAATCAAAGTGAATCTGGAGCACATATCTGAGCTTATCTCCTCTGGGGGAAACCAGGACAACCCCAGCACCGGAACCATTCAACATCTTAGAACCATCGAAAAACATGGTCCAATGCTCCGAGTGAACTTCAGTCGGCTGCTGCTGTTCGATCCACTCGGCGAGGAAATCTGCTATTGCCTGGGACTTAATGGCTTTCTTTGCCTCAAACTTGATATCAAGGGGAAGAAGTTCAATCGCCCATTTGGCCACTCGACCAGTTGCATCTCTGTTGTGCAAAATCTCTGATAGTGGAGCGTCGCTGACGACTGTGATTGAATGGTCAGAGAAATAATGAGCAACCTTCTTTGTGGTCATGTATATTCCATACACAAGCTTCTGATAATGAGGATATCTCTGCTTGGATGGAGTCAAGACTTCAGACAAATAATACACTGGGCGCTGAACTTTGAGAGCTTTTCCTTCTTCTTCCCGCTCGACCGTTAGCACAGTACTGACGACTTGTCCTGTGGCTGCGATGTAGAGCAACAGAGGCTCTTTGCTGATTGGAGCAGCAAGCACCGGCTGGGTGGAGAGCAGAGCTTTTAGCTCGGCAAACGCTGCATCAGCTTCTGGAGTCCACTCGAACTTGTCAGCCTTCTTCATCAGTCGGTAAAGAGGCAATGCCTTTTCACCGAGTCGTGAGATGAATCGACTTAATGCGGCCAAGCATCCAGTAAGCTTCTGGACATCGTGCACTCGCACAGGGCGTTTCATTCGGAGAATAGTGCCAATCTTTTCTGGGTTGGCGTCGATTCCCCGTTCGGAAACGAGAAAACCGAGTAACTTGCCACCAGGAACTCCAAATGTGCACTTTGATGGATTGAGCTTGATATCATACCTTCTGAGGTTGGCAAATGTTTCGGCGAGGTCAGCGAGCAGGTCGGAACCTTTTCGTGACTTGACAACAATATCATCCATATAAGCTTCCACATTCCGACTGATTTGAGTGAGTAGACACTTCTGGATCATTCGCATAAATGTGGCTCCGGCATTCTTGAGGCCGAATGGCATGGTGATATAGCAGAAGCACCCGAATGGAGTGATGAAAGCTGTTTTTACTTCATCGGGCCCATACAGACGGATCTGGTGGTACCCGGAGTAAGCATCTAAAAAAGACAACCTCTCGCATCCCGCGGTCGAGTCAACAATTTGATCTATGCGAGGGAGAGGAAAGTGATCTTTCGGGCAGGCCCGGTTGATGTGCTTGAAATCAATGCACATTCGGAGCGACTTGTCCTTCTTAGGAACCATGACGACATTAGCGAGCCACTCGGAGTGGAATATCTCTCGGATAAATCCTGCCGCCAACAGTCGAGCCACTTCTTCACCGATGGCCTTTCTCTTCTGGACGGCGGACCGCCGAAGATGTTCTTTGACTGGCTTTGCAGACGAGTCGACTCTTAGGCGATGCTCAGCCAGTCCCCTGGGAACACCTGGCATGTCAGCGGGCTTCCATGCAAAAATGTCCCAGTTCTCACGGAGGAACTGGATGAGCGCTTCTTCCTATTTTGGGTCGAGTGTTGTGGAGATGCGGGTCGGAGCTGCTTCGGGGTCGGTCGGGTGAATGTGAACAGGCTTCGTCTCACCGGACGACTGGAATGCAGATTCTGTGGCGGGCTTCTTGGATCGCAGCAAGTCACTCGGATCTGCGTTTTGCTTGTATTCTTCGAACTCGACCGCTGTCACTTGGGAATCGGCAATTTTGGAGCCCTTCTGAAAGCACTCCTCTGCCTTTTTCCTATCACCGGTGACAGTGATCACACCTTTGGGACCGGGCATCTTCAATTTGAGGTACACGTAACATGGTCGAGCCATGAACCGTGCATAGGCTGGTCTCCCCAAAATGGCATGATATGCACTTTGAAAATCCACGACCTCAAACGTCAACTTTTCTTTGCGAAAATGCTTTGAATCGCCAAACACTACGTCCAAAGCTATCTGGCCGAGTGACTCGGCCTTCTTCCCTGGTATAACTCCATGGAAGCTCATGTTACTAGTGCTCAGTCGGGACATCGGAATGCCCATACCTTTCAACGTGTCTGCATATAACAGATTCAGCCCACTTCCACCGTCCATCAGCACCTTTGTCAGTCGAGTGCCTTCGACAACTGGATCGACCACCAAAGCTTGCCTCCCAGGGGTGGCAATATGAGTCGGGTGATCAGATTGGTCGAATGTGATGGGTGTTTGAGACCACTTCAGATAATTTGCCTTTGCTGGGGCAACCATGTTAACCTCTCGGTTAATCACTTTCAGTCGACTTCTGCTTTCCACATCTGCGAAGATCATCAGAGTGGAGTTGATATGCGGATATCCTCCCTCACTGTCCTCTTTGTCTTCGGCCTTGTCCGACTCCTTCTCCTTGTCCTTAGACTGTTTTCCCTGAAACTGCTGGATCAGGAGTCGACATTGGCGAGTGGTGTGCTTTGGGTAAATGATATTCCCCTCTTCATCTTTCTTCGTGTGGAATGTGACACGGCATATCCATCACGTCGTTCCCTTCTTTATCCTTCACCTTCTTGGGGTTCCAGGATCCTTTTGGTTTCCCCTTAAACTTTCCTTGAGTCACGGCCAGAGCCTCTCCAGGAGCTGCCGGTTCAGCCTTCCGCTTCTGTTTCCGACTGGTGTTTCCTTTTTCCGACTGACTCGGCTTGTGCTTGCCGCTTCGGAGTCGGTCTTCTTCTTCGCCGTTGGCGTACTTGGTAGCAATCTCCATCATCCGACTCAAGGTCATGTCACCGGTTCGACCAAATTTCAAACTCAGTTCTCTGTTCTTGACGCCATCTTTGAAGGCGCATACTGCCTGATGGTCAGAGACATTTTCCACAGTGTGGTGCAAAGTGATCCACCTCTGAATATACTCTCTGAGAGTCTCATTGGTTTTCTGCACGCAGACTTGCAACTCTGTCAATCCCGCTGGTCGCTTGCAAGTCCCTTCGAACGTTCTGACGAACACTCGGGACAGATCTTCCCAAGTGTAAATGCTGCTAGGAGGCAATTGAGTCAACCATGCCCTGGCAGAACCTTCCAACATGAGGGGCAAATGCTTCATGGCCACCTCGTCGTTCCCACCACCGATCTGAACTGCCACTCGGTAGTCTTCAAGCCAAGTTTCAGGCTTAGACTCACCAGTGAACTTGCTGACTCCTGTTGCCAACCTGAAATTGGGGGGGATAACTGCGGCTCTGATAGCTCTGCTGAAACATTCAGGACCAGAAACATGTACTCGACTGCTCGTGGGCACATCTCTGTCGAGTGCGCCTCGATGGGCTCTGTTCCGGTCGACCAACCCTTGCACGATAATGGATCGCGCGTCGAAGCCTGGCTCTCTGGGGTCAACTGGAACCCTACGCCCTGTACTGTACTGACGCCTATCATCTGGCTGCCGAGGAGCGTAAGACCCACCCCTCGGAGGGGAATAGGGCACTCGACGCCTATCATCTCGGTCGAGTCTGTCGCCATATTGATCTCGCCGATTCTCACGCCCTTCGCGCCGCGGAGGCGATCTGGGGCTGTGAGCCGACTGAACCGTATTCACAGTGACAGATCGACTGTGAATTCTGTTGCGCGACTGAGACACGGCTGAATTCTGATCTCCTGCTGCCCGGAGCAGATCCCTGATCTGCAGCAAACCTCTGCCAGCCTCTGACTGCGAAGGCTGAATGGACTCTGCTATACGGGTCGCAGCTGCTAAATTCTGAATTGGGGTTCGATATACCTGAGTCGGCGGGAAGAGTTGACGTCGACTGGTGTCGGGAACTCGTTGCCGCGCGCGCTCGTCGAGTGCTCGCTGAAGGTTCTCCAGTCGAGTGCGCTCGGCCAAATTGGCCAGACGCGCCTCCTCCAAGGCACGAGCCTCGGGGGTTTCTCCTGCGATGGGAATACGCAGGGGATCCTCGTTCCTGCGGCGAAGCTCTTCTCTTTGCAGAGAGTCGAGTGGCTCGGGCTGGTACTCTTCGTAGCCTCGTGCAGGGTCGCCGCCGTCGCCTGCTCCACCACCACGGGCGAAGCCAGGAGGACTGTGGGGCCCGTCGACCATCAAGATTTCCGCCGCTGGATCACTGCTTCCGCACTCGGATGCAGTCTCTCCGGAGCCAGTCGACTGATCGAACAAGCCGTAGAGAGATTCGTTGGGCTCGATTGCCGCAACTTGTGTAGTGGCCGACTGGCGAGCCACCGCGTGACTCACCCATCGCTGAAGCCTCGACCGGCCTGAGCGCTTGCGCTGGCGGGAGACCGGGAGGGTGGAAGATGGAGGAGCCGACCGATACTGGGTCGATGGTTGCCGCAGCAGAACGCCGCGGACACATGCGCGAAAATGCGTCGCACCGCGGACGGGGAGCGCATCTACGTCGAGTGGAGCCTCCTGGAGCCATGCGGAGTCGTCGGCGATGAAGGCGAGAGCGCCGAGACGGATCTCTTGACCCTCGACCAAAATTCCAGCAGACACCATGATGAAAGTACTCGGAAGAATCGCAACTTCTCCACAAAATCGCTAAAACACCTGCCCCACGGTGGGCGCCAACTGTCGTGGTTCTAAGCCTGACAGTAGAGTGGGGGTAGGTATGGAGAGGCAAGGTCCTAGCTATGGAGAGGTTGTAAGCACAAAGGATGTACGAGTTCAGGCCCTTCTCGGAAGAAGTAACAGCCCTACGTCTCGGAGCCCGGAGGCGGTCGAGTGGATTATGAATGTACGGATTACAAGGTGCCGAACCCTTCTGCCTGTGGAGGGGGGTGGCTTATATAGAGTGCGCCAGGACCCCAGCCAGCCCACGTAGGAGAGGGTTTAAGGTGAGTTAAGTCTGGGGCGTTACTGGTAACGCCCCACATAAAGTGCCTTTACTATCATAAAGTCTACTTAATTACAGGCCGTTGCGGTGCAGAGTGCCTCTTGACCTCCTGGTGGTCGAGTGAGTCTTCGTGGTCGAGTCCTTCAGGCCAGTCGAGTGAATCCTCGTTGGTCGACTGGAAGGCGACCTCTTCTAGGGATGTCCTAGGGTAAGTTACTTGGAACAGGTCCATGACCCTACCCTAGGTACATAACCCCATCACCTGCCGAACTCACGATGCAACAGCCAGGGAAGAAGAAAGGCCACGACGAACATCCAGGTGGTATCCATTAGGAGCATTATACCTGTTTGATACACCATTCCGCAGCCTACCCCTGGAGGGGGACATATTAAATAGTCCCACCCCTTGCTTATCGCACTACTTGTATCGTTCTGCATTCATTGCAGTATCTTTTGAATAAAAAATGCATCGCTTTTCGCCTATTATTGCATTCCTTTTTTACATATGTTCACTTATGACATGTCGCATCCGTACACTTTGGTACGGCTAAATACACCAGGGGCTTCAGTTCCCCATATCATGGTGTGATAAGTCCGAACACTTTCACAAGTGCGGCACCCCGAACTTATAGTATTATATGCATTGGCTCCGAATCATGTCTTGGGTCAATAGTTGGGTTTGCCCGGCTCCCATGTTTTGGTACCTTACGTTCCTTTATATCGGCTAAGGTAGCGCTGGGAGAACCACTGCGATTGTGCCCCAGTTGAGCTGGGTGAGCACCTCAGTGGAGAAAGCTAAAACTGACTGTCATGATAAGGCGAGAGCCAGTCGCTGTTCGAGAGGTTTTTTCGAGTCCCTAAAGACTTATGCCGCTTAGAGCGAAGAACCGGCTTTGTCTGGCCCAGGAGTGGATAGCGCCCCGAATTCGGCCTTCCGAACACTAGGGGCTTCGCCGAAATTTAAAATTATAGAATTCTATGGCTAAGTGAGAGTGTTCAAGCACTATAAGTCCGGTTGCCTCGTTCGCTGTGTTGAGCGCCTCCCTAGAAGGACCCAAAAATGGGAACAAGAGCGCTCAAGTTTATCCCGAACACCCCAGCACTCGTGGCATGGGGGCTGAAGCCAACGACTTGCCATCTCTCATATTTGATAAACGGCCGCACAGAAGGTAATATTTTAAATTAACAAGCGTTGCTTAGCGCATATGAACAAAGTTTTCAGCGCACAGGATAACAAGATGCGAGTCTACTCAAAAATTACATCTTTGGAGCATTCACCCGCAATAATGCAGGCACCCTTCAGGACACCCTTATAATACATCTTAGGCATGCGATACTCCTTGCCCGGCGGTGGCGCGTCCGTCACAAGCTTCTCGGCGTCCATCCTGCCCCAATGCACCTTAGCGCGGGCGAGGGCTCGACGGGCACCTTCAATGCAGGCGGAATGCTTGATGACGTCGACCCATGGACATGCGTCCACCAACCGCCACACCAGACCGAAGTAGCTCCTAGGCATGGCTTCTTTGGGCCACAGCCGAACTATGAGGCCCTTCATGGCCTGTTCGGCCACCTTGTGGAGCTCGACCAGCTGCTTCAGCTGGTCGCTCAGGGGCACCGGATGTCCGGCCTCAGCATACTGAGACCAGAACACCTTCTCCGTTGAGCTCCCCTCCTCGGCTCTGTAGAACGCGGCTGCATCGGACACGCTACGGGGCAAATCTGCGAACGCTCCTGGAGAGCTCCGAATTCGGGTAAGTAACAGATAATTCACTTTTACATGCTTGCTTTGCATGAAGAATGCCTTACCCGCCGCTATATTCTTTACTGCCTCGATTTCCTGGAGGGCCTTTTGGGCTTCGGCCTTAGCGGCTTTGGCACTCTCAAGAGCCGACGCAAGCTCGGACTCTCGAGTCTTCGAGTCACGCTCCAAACTCTCGTGCTTCTCCAAGAGAGCCTGGAGCTCTTGCCATACCTCCGCCACCCGCACCTCCTGCTTCTCTCGCTCGGCACGTTCCGCGGCCGCGTTGCGTTCGGCCGCAGACACCGCCTCCTTCAGGGTCGCCACCTCACTCGTAGCCCCTGGAGCACCCACGTTATTCTTGTCATTTTTCTTGCAACCAAATCCTTTTCTATAAGGTACAAATTTAATAAGGTGTTACTTACCTTCCTTGTCCTCGAGCTCCTTCTTGGCACGGCCGAGCTCGATCTCGGACCGCTCGAGGCTCTGCTTCAAGGAATTGACCTCCGCAGTCAGTGTGGCAGAGGTCAGCAGCGCAGCCTGCATTCCCACATTGACATATTTTTGTTAGACTCCTGCGTATATCTTTTTAGATCCTCAGTCCGGCTTTTCTTTCCGAACACTGAACCGAGCATCAGGGGCTACTGTCTATGCGGTACTATTTTACATATCTTAAAAATTCTTACCTCAAAGCCTGTTAGAAGGCTGCTGCAGGCTTCGGTCAGCCTGCTTTTGGCGAGCTGAACCTTCTGAATCACTGCACCCATGAAAGTGTGGTGTTCCTCGTCGATGGAAGCGACGTTGAGAGCCTCCAGCAAGTTATCCGGCGCCTCCGGTTGGATGGAGGCCGCCGGCATCACAGTCTTGCCCTTCTTACGAAGGGGCCGCCCGCCGGACTCCGGAACCACTGAAGGTTTCGGTGCGGAGTCCGGTCCAAAGTCCGGGAGGTTGCCCCGCGGCACCTCCGGGGCCTCCTCCTCCTGGCGGGTCCCCTTCTGGGATCCCACCTCGGCATCGTCGGCGTCACGGGGGGAGGAGGCGGTCGGAAGTGAAGCGCTATTCACATCCGACGAACCCAAGGACCCGCTCGACGAAGCGGGGAGATCATCCTTGGGCGGACTATAGGGTTGTATGCGGTGTTAGAAGACGCTATGCGATAAAAAGGAAAATTATGAGTTATTCAGGAGTCCGGACACTTACGATCTCGCCAGGGGCTTGGCCCTTGAGGGCCACTCCTCGTCGCCATCGTCGGCGTTGGTGGAACAGTCCAGGGGAAGGGTCCTTCCTTTCTTGGACCCTTCGGCCTCCCCCGTTGGGGAAGCCTTCCTCTTCTTCTCTCCCCCCGCTGGGGGAGAGGCCTCTTTCTTCTCCTCCTCATCTTCGTGGGAGGAGTCCGCCTCGGAGTCATCGGACGATGAATCCGATAACACCTGGCGCCGGGAACTCCTCCGGGTTCCCGTGGCCTTCTTCTTGGCCTTCTTCTCCGGCACCACGTAAGGCGCCGGGACCAGCAGCCCTGTCAAACAGGCATCCGCTGGGTCTTCTGGAAGGGGAGCCGACAGTTAACCTGTCCGGACATCTTCTGCCAGGCCTGTTAAAGGTATTGGGAGTTTAGATCCCGCATAGAGTCAAACTATGAAAAGCAAGTGTCCCATAAAGGATAATATAGCTTACCTCACCAGCCGGACACTGCGAGCTGAATCCGTGATCTTTGGTAGCGGATGCGGGAGCCTCGGCACCCTTGAACATCACCCTCCAGGCCTCTTCGTATGTAGTGTCGAAGAGCCCGCTCAAGGTCTGGTGCTGTGCCGGATCGAACTCCCACAAGTTGAAGTCCCGCTGTTGGCAGGGGAGAATCCGGCGGATGAGCATGACCTGGATTACGTTGACAAGCTTGAGCTTCCGGATCGCCCCACAGCAGGCCCTTCTCTTTCCAGGAGGTGAGCCGCGTGGGGATGCCAGATCTGAATTCGGGGACCGCTGCCCATTCAGGGTCACGCGGCTCGGTGACATAGAACCACCCAGATTGCCACCCTTTGATGGTTTCCACGAAGGCGCCCTAGAGCCAGGTGACGTTTGGTATCTTGCCCACCATGGCACCTCCGCACTCCGCTTGGCTGCCGCCCACTACCTTCGGCTTGACATTAAAAGTCTTTAGCCATAAGCCGAAGTGGGGCTGGATGCAGAGGAAGGCCTCGCACACGACGATAAACGCCGAGATGTTGAGGATAAAATTCGGGGCCAGATCATGGAAATCCAGGCCATAGTAGACCATGAGCCCCCGGATAAAGAGGTGGAGTGGGAAGCCCAGTCCGTGGAGGAAATGGGGAAGGAAAACCACCCTCTCATGGGGCTCGGGGCTGGGGATGAGCTGCCCCTCGTCGGGGAGCCGGTGCGCGATGTTGCTGGACAAATATCCGGCCTTGCGCAGCTTCTTGATGTGCCCCTCCGTGACGGAGGAGGCCATCCACTTGCCTCTCGCTCCGGACATGGTTGGAGAAGGTTGAGGTAAGATGTGCAGACTTGGGCGCTGGAGCTCGAGTGCGCAGAGATGGATAAGCAAAGGAGGAAGAAGGCGTAGGTAAAAAGGTGGATCCTTATCCCCTTATATATGGGCGGACGGAACTATGCGTCCCCACCAGCCCGGTAAAACTCGCTTATCTCCCAAGCGCCACAATCAATGGCGCGGTTGGGTTACCCACGTCCCTATTGATGAGAATCCCGAAATAAGGGGACACGACCTCTGCTTCGACAAGACGTGCCAAGGAAACTGCTTCGCTAAACGCGCTGAGGTGGAATAATAAAAACGATTCGAGTAAAGGCTTGGCCGTGGTGTGACGTCACGCCACGAAATACGTCAGCAGATTGAGCTTGTATATATATTATTCTCTCTACGGTGGAATGTGGAATTTATTTTGCAGAGCCGGACACTATCCTGGTGTTCGCAATCTTCTATGAATTATTCGGAGGAGGAACCCGCCTTGCAATGCCGAAGACAATATGCGCACCGGACTCGTCGTCATTGAAGCCTGGTTCAAGGGCTACTGAGGGAGTCCTGGACTAGGGGGTGTCCGGATAGCCGAACTATCATCATTAGCCGGACTCCAAGACTATGAAGATACAAGATTGAAGACTTCGTCCCGTGTCCGGATGGGACTTTCCTTGGCGTGGAAGGCAAGCTTGGCAATACGGATATGTAGATCTCCTACCATTGTAACCGACTCTGTGTAACCCTAGCCCTCTCCGGTGTCTATATAAACCGGAGGGTTTTAGTACATAGGACGAACAACAATCATACCATAGGCTAGCTTCTAAGGTTTAGCCTCCTTGATCTCCTGGTAGATCTACTCTTGTACTACCCATATCATCAATATCAATCAAGCAGGAGTAGGGTTTTACCTCCATCGAGAGGGCCCGAACCTGGGTAAAAACATCGTGTCCCTTGTCTCCTGTTACCATCCGCCTAGACGCACAGTTCGGGACCCCCTACCCGAGATCCGCCGGTTTTGACACCGGCAACAGTCATCATACAAGGCATAGTCCCACAAATAAGTCACATACTTGATGATACACATCATTGATAATGTCCAAGGACTATCTTTATTCATAAACACATAGGAAATATCAACATACATGATTGCCTCTAGAGCATATCTCCAACAGTCTCCCACTTGCACTAGAGTCAATCAAATAGACATAGAATACCCATAGCTCTAGCGTGCCCCTCATGCTTGGGTTGTGGAAGCGGCTTAGTCAACGAATCTGCAACATTTGCATCCGCGTGAATTTTGCATAACTCTACATCACCATTCTTTACGATCTTTCGTATCAAGTGATATTTCCGATCTATGTGTCTGACCTTGTGGTGATTCCTCGGCTCCTTGGCTTGTGCGATGGAACCAGAATTATCACAATAAAGGTCCAACGGTTTTACCGAGGCTGGGAAAATACCAAGATCATCCAGAAAGTTCCGGATCCAAACACCTTCCTTTGCAGCTTCACAAGCCGCAATGTATTCGGCTTCTATGGTAAAATCAGCCACCGTATGTTGCTTGGAACTCATCCAGCTCACTGCTCCTCCATTCATAACGTACATGAATCCGGACTGTGATCAACAATCATCTCTGTCGGTTTGGAAACTAGCATCGGTGTAACCCCTTACGACAAGCTCTTCCTCACCTCCATAAACTAGGAACATCTCTTTAGTCCTTTTCAGGTACTTCAAAATAGTCTTTACCGCTGCCCAGTGACTCTCACCTGGGTTGGCCTGGTTTCTACTTGTTAGGCTTATTGTAGAAGCAACATCAGGCCTTGTACATATCATGGCATACATGATGGATCCGATTGCCGAGGCATACGGAATCCTACTCATCCTGCTTTGCTCATCAGATGTCGAAGGACTCTGAGTCTCGCTTAGCCTTATACCATGTGAGAGTGGCAAGAACCCTTTCTTCGCCTCACTCATGTTGAACCGCTTCAACACTTTATCTATGTGCGTGCTCTGGCTTAAGCCAAGCAGCATCCTCGATCTATCTCTATAGATCTTAATGCCTAAAATATAGACGGCCTCACCAAGGTCTTTCATCAAAAACTTGCCATTCAGTAACTCCATGACCGAGTTTAGCATCGAAACATCATTCCCGATCAACAATATGTCATCCACATACAAGATCAAAAACACTTAACTTCTCCCACTTAACTTCTTGTATAAACAAGCGTCCTCCTCGCTTTTGATGAAACCGAGACCAGTGACGACCTCATCAAAATGAATATTCCAGCTCCGAGATGGTTGCCTCAACCCATAAATGGATCTCTTGAGCTTGCATACCTTACTAGCACTGGTCGGATCGACAAAACCCTCGGGTTCTATCATATACACGTCCTCGGTTAAATTTCCATGAAGGAAAGCTGTTTTGACGTCCATCTGCCATATCTCGTAATCGAAATATGCAGCTATAGCTAGTACAATCCTCACCGACTTCAGCATCGCTACCAGCGAGTAAGTTTCACCATAGTCAATTCCTTAAACTTTTCCATAACCCTTTGCAACAAGCCGAGCTTTGTGGATCTGAACATTTCCATCCACATCGGTTTTCTTCTTAAAGACCCATTTGTTGGGGAACATAGTAATAATTCAAAAAAAATCCTACGTGTCACCAAGATCAATCTAGGAGATGCTAGCAACGAGAGAGAGAGAGAGGGAGTGCATCTTCATACCCTTGAAGATTGCTAAGCGAAAGCGTTACAAGAACGTGGTTGATGGAGTCGTGCTCGCGGCGATTCAAATCGCGAAAGATCCAATCTAGCGCCGAACGGATGGCGCCTCCGCGTTCAACACACATACAACCCGGGGACATCTCCTCCTTCTTGATCCAGCAAGGTGAGAGGAGAAGTTTAGGGAGAGCTCCGGCAACACGACGACATGGTGGTGGAGCTTGTGGTTCTCCTGCGGGGCTTCGCCAAGCACTACGAAGGAGGAGGAGGTGTTGGAGGAGGGAGGGGCTGCGCTAGGGGAAAGGTGCGGCAGCCCTCCCACCCCCCCACCATTTATAGGGGAAGGGGAGAGGGGCCCGGCCCCTCTAGATCCCATCTAGAGGGGGCGGCGGCCAGGAGGGGGAAACTTGCCCCCCAATCAAGGTGGAGGCGCCCCCTACCCTAGGGTTTCCAAACCCTAGGTGCCTTCGGCCCTTGGGGGGCGCACCAGCCCACTATGGTCTGGTTCCCTCCCATATTCAGCCCATTAAGTCCCTCGGAGCAGGTGGCCCCACCCGGTGGACCTCCAGACACCTTTCGGTGGTCCCGGTACAATACCGATAACCCCCGAAACCATTCCGGCGACTGAAACTGGACTTCCCATATATAAATTTTCACCTCCGGACCATTCCAGAACTCCTCATGACGTCTGGGATCTCATCCGGGACTGCGAACAACATTCAGTAACCACATACAATTTCCCATAACAACTCTAGCATCACCGAACCTTAAGTGTGTAGACCCTACGGGTTTGGGAACCATGCAGACATGACCGAGACGTTCTCCGGCCAATAACCAACAGCGGGATATGGATACCCATGCTGGCTCCCACATGTTCCACGATGATCTCATCAGATGAACTACGTTGTCGGGGATTCAATCAATCCCGTATACAATCCCCTTTGTCCATCGGTATGTTACTTGCTCGAGATTCGATCGTTGGTATCCCCATACCTCGTTCAATCTCATTATCGGCAAGTCTCTTTACTCATTCTGTAACGCATGATCCCATGACTAACTCCTTAGTCACATTGAGCTCATTATGATGATGCATTACCGAGTGGGCCCAGAGATACCCCTCCATCGTACAGAGTGACAAATCCCAGTCTCGTTTCGTGCCAACCCAACAGACACTTTCGGAGATACCTGTAGTGCACCTTTATAGCCACCCAGTTACGTTATGATGTTTGGTACAAGAAAAGCATTCCTACGGTATCCGGGAGTTGCACAATCTCATGGTCTAAGGAAATGATACTTGACATTATAAAAGCTATTAGCAAACGAACTATACGATCTTGTGCTATGCTTAGGATTGGGTCTTGTCCATCACATCATTCTCCTAATGATGTGATCCCATTATCAATGACATACAATGTCCATGGTCAGGAAACCATAACCATCTATTGATCAACGAGCTAGTCAACTAGAGGCTTACTAGGGACATGTTGTGGTCTATGTATTCGCACATGTATTACAGTTTCCAGTTAATACAATTATAGCATGAACAATAGACAATTATCATGAACAAGGAAATATAATAATAACCATTTTATTATTGCCTCTAGGGCATATTTCCAACACCATTTGCAACCAATGGCAGTTACGCCAGGCGGTGGATCAACCAAGTCCCAGACTTGATTCTCAGCCATGGACTTTAACTCGGATCTCATGGCCTCCAGCCATGCCTAGGAATCTGGGCTCGCCATCGCTTCCGCATATGTGGTCGGCTCGTCGCTTTCTAGCAACAATACATCACGCACTCTGTGCAATCTTTCCGACCTTCGTGGTTCTGGTGCCGCTTCCACTACGGGTTCCCTAACTGACTCCGCTATGATCTCATCACCAGCCAAGCCGTCCCCGAGTGGTCCTTGAATTTCTTCGAGTCGGACCGTCCTCCCACTAGCCTCCCGACTGAGAAACTCTTTCTCAAGGAAAACCCCATTCCGAGCAACAAACACTTTGTTCTCTTCACAGTTGTAGAAGCTATATCACAAGGTTTCCCTCGGATATCCCACGAATATGCATTTATCCGACTTGGGTGTAAGCTTGTCTGACATAAGTCGCTTGACAAATGCTTCACAACCCCAAATCTTTAGAAAAGACAAACTGGGACTCTTCCCGGTCCACATCTCATGTGGTGTCTTGTCTACGGATTTTGATGGTACCCTGTTAAGTGTAAAAGCTGCAGTTTCTAGAGCGTATCCCCAGAATGACAAGGGTAAATCCGATTTTCTCATCATAGACCGGACCATGTCCAACAAGGTCCTATTCCTCCATTCTGACACGCCGTTTCTCCGTGGCGTACCCGGAGGTGTGAGCTGAGGTACTATGCCTCGTCTTTTCAAATGTTCATCAAACTCCTGGCTCATGTACTCACCTCCACGATCAGATCGTAGAAGCGTTATAGTCTTGCCGAGCTGATTCTCAACCTTGTTCATCTACTCAAGTCGCCGGTAAAAGTCACGAAGTACTGATAGCCACCTCTGGCGGTTGTTCACATTGGACCACACACATCACTGTGTATAAGCTCCAACAGCTCGGACGCCCTCTCGCAACTCTTTGCGAAAGGAGACTTAGTCATGTTCGCGAGCAAGTATGATTCACATGTCTCGAACGACTCAAAGTCGAACGAAGTTAGGAGCCCATCATCATGGAGCTTCTTCATGCATTTCAGACTAATGTGTCCTAGTTGGCAATGCCAGAAGTACGTTGGATTTATCTCATTAGGCTTATGCCTCTTGACATTCATGTTATAGACCGGTTCCTATTCTAGATTCAGTATAAAAAGCCCATCAACAATGGGTGCATAGCCGTGGAACATACCATTCAAATAAAATGAACAACCATTGTCATTTAAATTGAATTCATAACCCTGATACGTCTCCAACGTATCTATAATGTTTGATTGTTCCATGCTATTATATTACCCCTTTTGGATGTTTATGGGCTTTATTTTACACATTTAAATCATTTTTGGGACTAGCCTACTAACCGGAGGCCCGACCCATATTGCTGTTTTTTTTGCCTATTTCAGTATTTTGAAAAAAGGAATATCAAACGGAGTCCAAACGGAATGAAACCTTCGGGAGCGTGATTTTTGGAACGAACGTGATCCAGAGGACTTGGAGTGCAAGTCAAGAAGTAGCCGAGGCCCCCATAAGATAGGAGGCTGTGCCCCCCCCCTGTAGGGCGTGCCCCCCTGTCTCGTGGGCCCCTCGGGCGGCCACCGACGTACTTCTTCCTCCTATATATACCTACGTACCCCGAAAACATCCAGGAGCACCACGAAACACAATTTCCACCACCGTAACCTTCTGTATCCGTGAGATCCCATCTTGGAACCTTCGCCGGCACTCTGCCGGAGGGGGAATCGACCATGGAGGGCTTCTACATCAACATCCTTGCCCCTCCGATGAGTTGTGAGTAGTTTACCACAGACCTTCGGGTCCATAGTTATTAGCTAGATGACTTCTTCTCTCTTTTTGGATCTCAATACAATGTCCTCCCCCTCTCTTGTGGAGATCTATTCGATGTAAACTCTTTTTGCGGTGTGTTTGTCGAGATCCGATGAATTGTGGGTTTATGATCAAGTTTATCTATGAATAATATTTGAATCTTCTCTGAATTCTTTTATGTATGATTGAGTTATCTTTGCAAGTCTCTTCGAATTATCAGTTTGGTTTGGCCTACTAGATTGATCTTTCTTGCCATGGGAGAAGTGCTTAGCTTTGGGTCCCCCTTTTTTGTTGGCTAGGAGGTGCCGTGCGGGGTAGCTATTTCAGTACGGGAGGCGTGTGATTAGACCCCTGTGCGTGCTTATCGGGAGGAGAGCCCTTTTACCTCCATCCGCCGCCCACCTCTCCCCCGACGTCTCCATTAATGGCGCGAGAGCCCGGGTTTAATGGCGTGGCTATGTCTCACTCGACTGAGATTTAAGATAGAAAAAAGAAAATCTAAAAAGAAAGTTTTACACAAATCTTGATGTAAGATCTGACGGGCCTATATAGCATCGACTGTGACGTATAGCAAGACTGATGAATACGAGGACAATGACGGAAAATAATTGTCTTACATATTTAGGAAGATAATTAAAAAAGCTACATGCGGCAGCGCCCGAAATACACAAGGGCAAAAGAAGAAGGAAGACCGAGAAAACGATCTGGCTCGCTGATCTCTAATTTCTTGATGCGTTGCTGCAGGCCGTGGAGAATAGTTCTTGCGGCGAGCGGGGATGATTTCTTTCTTGTCCTCGATACGCTACGTGAGAGCATCCACGGATTCCTCCACAACCTTTGGCGCTCGATGCAAAGCATGGCATTCTTGTCCATAAGTTTCTTCACGATGGTTCTCGTCCTGTTCAACAAGGCAATGGTCTCCTTGTGCTGCTTCGTCGTTTCGGCGATCTTCGCCCTTAGCAGGTCGCGCTTGGTGTAGAGCTTCGCCTTGTCCTCCCCTAGTCCCCGGATGACGCTGGTAGCATTTTCAAATGAGGCATTCATCTCGTCCTGCAGCTTCATCCAGTTGGAGAGCCGACCCATCAGGTCATCGAGCATAGCGCACATGCACCTATGAGAGTCCTCGTCTGCCTGCGAAACATTTTCCCAGGTCGCCGCAACACGGGACGACATCTCTGCTGCTTCCACGGCGCAGCCGGACCATTCTACTGCATCGACGATGCAGCGGGACCTCTGTGCTGCTACAACAGCACACCGGGACATCTCTCGTGCTTTCGCTTCGATGCTCGCTTCTCCCTGGTAGTAATCTCTCGACCCATGGCTCATGCGGGCCATGGCACGCAACGGAACAACGATGAAAGACTTGTTTGTTTTTGTGGATGAGGAGTTGAGGAGGAATGTGCAGTCATCTTGGAGTAGGTAGTATTAGTACAAATACGCTCCTAATTGGGAAATCGTTTAGGTATTGATCGGTGTGAACAGGTTTGCAATTAAATATAGCATGGTAGTAATTTGGAATGTGACAGGACGTAGGCTCAAAAAATTTTGATAGTTCTATAATTTCTAAGTGTGGTGATACGTCTCCAATGTATCTATAATTTTTGATTGTTCCATGCAATTATATTACCCCTTTTGGATGTTTATGGGCTTTATTTTACACATTTACATCATTTTTGGGACTAACCTACTAACCGGAGGCCCAGCCCATATTGCTGTTTTTTTGCCTATTTCAGTATTTTGAAGAAAAGGAATATCAAACGGAGTCCAAACGGAATGAAACCTTCGGGAGCGTGACTTTGGAACGAACGTGATCCAGAGGACTTGGAGTGCAAGTCAAGAAGCAGCCGAGGTGGCCACGAGATAGGAGGGCGCGCACACCCCTACAGGGCGCGCCCCCCTATCTTGTGGGCCCCTCGGGCGGCCACCAACGTACTTCTTCCTCCTATATAAGCCTACGTACCCCGGAAACATTGAGGGAGCCAACGAAAAACAATTTCCACCACTGTAACCTTCTGTATCCGCGAGATCCCATCTTGGAGCCTTCGCCGACGCTCCACCGGAGGGGGAATCGACCACGGAGGGCTTCTACATCAACACCATAGCCCCTCCGATGAGTTGTGAGTAGTTTACCACAGACCTTCAGGTCCATAGTTATTAGCTAGATGGCTTCTTCTCTCTTTTTGGATCTCAATACAATGTTCTCCCCCTCTCTTGTGGAGATCTATTCGATGTAAACTCTTTTTGCGGTGTGTTTGTCAAGATCCGATGAATTGTGGGTTTATGATCAAGTTTATCTATGAATAATATTTGAATCTTATCTGAATTCTTTTATGTATGATTGAGTTATCTTTGCAAGTCTCTTTGAATTATCAGTTTGGTTTGGCCTACTAGATTGACCTTTCTTGCCATGGGAGAAGTGCTTAGCTTTGGGTTCAATCTTGCGGTGTCCTTTCCCAGTGACAACAGGGGCAGCAAGGCACGTATTGTATTGTTGACATCGAGGATAAAAAGATGGGGTTTATATCATATTGCTTGAGTTTATCCCTCTACATCATGTCATCTTGCTTAATGCGTTACTCTGTTCTTTATGAACTTAATACTCTAGATGCAGGCAGGAGTCGGTCTACTTGTTACGGACGTGATGCCTATATACATGATCATGCCTAGATAATCTCATAATTATTCGCTTTTCTATTAATTGCTCGACAGTAATTTGTTCACCCACCGTAATACTTATGCTATCTTGAGAGAAGCCTCTAGTGAAACCTATGGCCCCCGGGTCTATCTATCATATAAGCTTTCAATCTACTTTTATTTGCATCTTTACTTTTTGCATCTATATTACAAAATACCAAAAATATATTTATCTTATCATACTATCTCTATCAGATCTCACTTTCGCAAGTGGCCGTGAAGGGATTGACAACCCCTTTATTGCGTTAGTTGCGAGTTCTTTGTTTGTTTGTGTAGGTGCGTGGGACTTTTGAGGAGCCTCCTACTGGATTGATACCTTGGTTCTAAAAAACTGAGGGAAATACTTACACTACTATTGCTGCATCACCCTTTCCTCTTCAAGGAAAACCAACGCAAGCTCAAGACGTAGCAAGAAGGATTTCTGGTGCCGTTGTCGGGGAGGTCTTCGCTCAAGTCAAGACATACCAAGTACCCATCACAAACTCATCTCCCTCGCATTTACATTATTTGCCATTTGCCTCTCGTTTTCCTCTCCCCCACTTCACCCTTGCCGTTTTATTCGCCCTCTCTTTCCCAATCTCTCTCTCTCCTTTTCACTTCCTTTTTCTGTTTGCTTGTGTGTTGGATTACTTGTTGCCATGGCGCAAGATAATACCAAATTGTGTGATTTCTCGAATACCAATAATAATGATTTCCTTAGTACTCCGATTGCTCCTCTTAATGATGTTGAGTCTTGTGAAATCAATACTGCTTTGCTGAATCTTGTTATGAAAGATCAATTCGCGGTCTTCCTAGTGAAGATGTCGCTACTCATCTAAACAACTTTGTTGATTTGTGTGATATGCAAAACAAGAAAGATATGGATAATGATATTGTTAAGTTAAAGTTATTTCCGTTTTCACTTAGAGATCGTGCTAAAGTTTGGTTTTCGTCTTTGCCTAAAAATAGTATTGATTCTTGGAACAAGTGCAAAGATGCTTTTATCTCTAAGTATTTTCCTCCTGCTAAGATCATCACTCTTAGGAACGATATTATGAATTTTAAACAACTTGATCATGAGCATGTTGCCCAATCTTGGGAAAGAATGAAATTGATGATTCACAATTGCCCTACTCATGGTTTAAATTTATGGATGATCATACAAAAATTTTATGCCGGTTTGAACTTTGCTTCTAGAAATCTCTTAGATTCGGCCGCCGGAGGCACGTTTATGGAAGTCACGTTAGGAGATGCTACAAAACTTCTTGATAATATTATGGCTAATTATTCTCAATGGCACACCGAAAGATCTTCTTGTAAAAAAGTGCATGCTATAGAAGAAATCAATGTTTTGATTGGAAAGATGGATGAACTTATGAAGTTATTTGCTACTAGAAATACTCCTCTTGATCCCAATGATATGCCTTTGTATACTTTGATTGAGAATAATAATGAATCTATGGATGTGTGTTTGTCGAGATCCAATGAATTGTGGGTTTATGATCAACTTTATCTATGAATAATATTTGAATCTTCTCTGAATTCTTTTATGTATGATTGAGTTATGTTTGCAAGTCTCTTCGAATTATCAGTTTGGTTTGGCCTACTAGATTGATATTTCTTGCCATGGGAGAAGTGCTTAGCTTTGGGTTCAGTCTTGCAGTGTCCTTACCCAGTGACAGAAAGGGTTGTAAGGCACGTATTGTATTGTTGCCATCGAGGAAAACAAGATGGGGTTTATATCATATTGCTTGAGTTTATCCCTCTACATCATGTCATCTTGCTTAATGCGTTACTCTGTTCTTATGAACTTAATACTCTATATGCAGGCAGGAGTCGGTCGATGTGTGGAGTAATAGTAGTAGATGCAGGCAGGAGTCGGTCTACTTGTTATGGACGTGATACCTATATACATGATCATGCCTAGATAATCTCATAACTATGCGCTTTTCTATCAATTGCTCGATAGTAATTCGTTCACCCACCGTAATACTTATGCTATCTTGAGAGAAGCCTCTAGTGAAACCTATGGCCCCCGGGTCTATCTCTTATCATATTTGCTTTCAATCTACTTTTATTTGCATCTTTACTTTTTGCATCTATATTATAAAATACCAAAAATATATTTATCTTATCTTACTATGTTTATTAGATCTCACTTTCGCAAGTGGCCATGAAGGGATTGACAAACCCTTTATTGCGTTGGTTGCGAGTTCTCAGTTTGTTTGTGTAGGTGCGTGGGACTTTTGAGGAGCCTCCTACTGGATTGATACCTTGGTTCTCAAAAACTGAGGGAAATACTTACGCTACTATCGCTGCATCACCCTCTCCTCTTCGAGGAAAACCAATGCAAGCTCGAGACGTAGCAAACCCTGACCCATCAAGCATGAGGCAGAAATAATGTTCCGACTAAGTGCAGGAATGTAATACAATTATTCAATTCCAAAATAAATCCAGAAGGAAGTTGGAGCTGCATTGTGCCGACCTCCAACGCAACAACTCTTGCTTTGTTGCCGACCCTGATGTCAATCTCCCCTTGTGCCACATGCCTAGTTCTTACCAGCCCCTGCATCGAGTTGCAAATATGAGCAACCGATCCGGTATCAAATACCCAAGAGCTACTAGGTATGTCAGCAAGGTAAATGTCTATAACATATGCAACAAGTGTACCTTTGCCCGAAGAAGCATTTCCGGCCTTCTTACCATGCTCTGCAAGCCACCTTCTACAGTTCCTCTTCCAGTGACCGGTCTCCTTGCAGTGATAGCAAATGGTCTTCAAGTCTGGTCTAGACTTCGGCGCAGCGGCGGAGGTTACCGTCTCCGTGCCTTTTGCCTTAGCCTTTTTCTTGGACCAACTCTTCTTGAACTTAGTTGATTTCTGCACCATCAACACTTGATGCGTGCCTTTCTTAATATCCTGCTCTTCCACTTTGAGCATCCCATGCAATTCAGGGAGCTTATTATACATGCCATGCATATGATAGTTCGAGATGAACGTCCCATAGTTGGGCGGAAGAGAACCCAGAACTGCATCAGTAGCCAGCTCATCCAAGAGCGGGAAGCCCAATTGATCCAAAGCTTTCACATATCCAATCATCTTGATCACATGCGGGCTCAGTGGATCACCTTTACAATCCATCAAGGATCGCCAGACGTTGAACCTTTCGGTCCTAGCCTGCACCTAAAACATGCTCTTGAGACTCTCCATCCTATAGAAAGCCCCAACATCTTCGAAATGCTGCTGCAAATCGGGCTCCATACAAGCCAGGATGAGGCAGCTGATCTTGTTTGATTCATCAACGAGTTTCTGGTAGTCATTCTTGGTTGTGGCACTAACATTATCAACAGGTTCCTCTAGAAGTGGATCCTCTAGAACATGTTCCTTTTTATCATGCTTGAGAACAATTCTCAAAT
Source organism: Triticum aestivum (assembly GCF_018294505.1). NCBI lineage: Eukaryota > Viridiplantae > Streptophyta > Magnoliopsida > Poales > Poaceae > Triticum > Triticum aestivum. Next base: position 215,942,449 of record NC_057813.1, on the reverse strand, counting down.
TTCTATACCAGGTGGTAAAGTTTGTTCCATTCAGTTTATCCTTTTCCAGAATTGATTTCAATGCAAAGTTGGGTTGAGCAGGTGGTGCCATTGATCTACAACAGAAAATATCCAATCACTAAGCAATGTGTTTATGTAGAGTAATTAGCCTTAAAAAGAAATACTCCCACTAAAGTCGGCATCCATTCGCAAACTCTCAGTGATTTAGGACCCGACTAGCGCATGCGACTAGTAAGCTTTAGCATCACTACTAGCCAACATACCTATCCAGTAAGCAACTCCTTGCTAAACGTATCTCAATACGACTCCTGTCGGTCGGGAAGGTATCTCATACCCCGGCTCCCAACCTTATTTGCCACAAGGACCAAAACCGTTTTGATAGCCTTGTCAAGTTAACCTGATCCAGTGCATGTCCGTGTCCGACACGAACCCTTCAGTTCAAGGACACCCAACAGCACCCCAATTTTATGAGCCCACTACTAGACGTACTTGACGTGCAAAGGTGCACATAGGGGATGGCAATTCGCTTGATACTCATGAGGGATCTTTCTACCATTCTAACATGCATAGAAATAAAGAAGCATAACAATCACAAATAAACACATATTGTGAAATAGTATGGCTCCTTCATGGATGTTCTTCCAGGTCGGCTCCGACTCTGATGACCATCTAGGAACTCCATTTTGTTTGTCTCGTCGGGACGCCACACCACCAACCTGATCTCTATAATCCAACTACTACTAGTAGTAATGAATTTTACATAGAGTCACAAGTCGACACGCAGGTCGTTATACATTATAATCACAGCACTTTGGCTCCTGCTGGCTGACAAACATGACGCGTCGACCATGTATAAGTTACACACATGCATCACATACACATGAGCCATACTATGAAGGAAATATGCCCTAGAGGCAATAATAAAGTTATTATTTATTTCCTTATATCATAATAAACGTTTATTATTCATGCTAGAATTGTATTAACCGGAAACTTAGTACATCTGTGAATACATAGACAAAACATGGTGTCCCTAGTATGCCTCTACTTGACTAGCTCGTTAATCAAAGATGGTCATGTTTCCTAACCATAGACATGTGTTGTCATTTGATGAACGGGATCACATCATTAGGAGAATGATGTGGTGGACATGACCCATCCGTTAGCTTAGCATTATGATCGTGACAGTTTCATTACTACTACTTTCTTCATGACTTATACAAGTTCCTCAGACTATGAGATGATGCAACTCCCGAATATCGGAGGAACACTTTGTGTGCTACCAAACGTCACAACGTAAATGGGTCATTATAAAGTTGCTCTACAGGTGTCTCTGAAGGTGTTTGTTGGGTTGGCATAGATCGAGATTAGGATTTGTCACTCTGTGTTTTGGAGAGGTATCTTTGGGCCCTCTCGGTAATACTCATCACTATAAGCCTTGCAAGCATTGTGACTAATGAGTTAGTTGCGGGATGAAGTATTATGGAACGAGTAAAGAGACTTGCCAGTAACAAGATTGAACTAGGTATGATGATACCGACGATCGAATCTCGGGCAAGTAACTATGAGATTATGCAACTCCCATTTACCGGAGGAACACTTTGTGTGCTACCAAACGTCACAACGTAACTGGGTGATTATAAAGGTGCTCTACAGGTGTCTTCGAAGGTACTTGTTGGGTTGACGTATTTCGAGATTAGGATTTGTCACTCCGATTGTCGGAGAGGTATCTCTGGGCCCACTCAGCAATGCACATCACTATAAGCCTTGCAAGCATTGTAACTAATGAGTTAGTTACAGGATGATGTATTACGGAACGAGTAAAGAGACTTGCCGGTAACGAGATTGAACTAGGTATTGAGATACCGACAATCGAATCTCGGGCAAGTAACATACCGATGACAAAGGAAACAACGTATGTTGTTATGCGGTTTGACCGATAAAGATCTTCGTAGAATATGTAGGAACCAATATGATCATCCAGGTTCCGCTATTGGTTATTGACTGGAGACGTGTCTCGGTCATGTCTACATAGTTCTCAAACCCGTAGGGTCCGCATGCTTAACGTTCAATGACGATTGGTATTATGAGTTTATGTGATTTGATGTACTGGAGGATGTTCGGAGTCCCGGATGTGATCACGGACATGATGACGAGTCTTGAAATGGTCGAGACAAAAAGATTGATATATTGGACGGCTATGTTCGGACATCGTAAGTGTTCCGGAGAAGTTTCGGATAAAACCGGAGTACCGGAGGGTTACCGGAACCCCCCGGGGAGTTAATGGGCCTACATGGGCTTTAGTGGAAGAGAGGAGGAGGCGGCCAGGTGAAGGCACGTGCCCCCAAGCCCAATCTAAATTGGGGAGGGGGGTCGGCCCCCCTTTCCTTCTCTCCCTCTTCCTCTTTCCTTCCCCTCCTAGTTGGACTAGGAAAGGGGGGACCTACTCCTAGTAGGAGTAGGATTCCCCCCCTTGGGGTGCGCCCCATGAGGCCAGCCGACCCCCTCCTCCCCTCCTTTATATACGGGGGAGGGGCACACCATAGACCCACAAGTTGATCTTTTAGCCGTGTGTGGTGCCCCCCTCCACAGTTACACACCTCGATCATATCGCCGTAGTGCTTAGGCAAAGCCCTGCGTCGGTAACATCATCATCACCGTCACCACGCTGTCATGCTGACGGAACTCTCCCTCGGCCTCAACTAGATCAAGAAAGCGAGACACGTCATCAAGCTGAGCATGTGCTGAACGCGGAGGTGTCGTACGTTCGGTACTTGGATCAGTTGGATTGCGAAGAAGTTTGACTACATCAACCGTGTTGCTTAACGCTTCCGCTTTCGGTCTACAAGGGTACATGGACACACTGTTCCCCTCGTTGCTATGCATCACCTAGATAGATCTTGCGAGATTGTAGGATTTTTTTTTAAATTACCGCGTTCCCCAACAGTGGCATCCGAGCCAGGTCTATGCGTAGATGTTATATGCACGAGTAGAACACAAAGAGTTGTGGGAAATAATAGTCATAGTGCTTACCAGCATGTCATACTTTGATTCGGCGGTATTGTTGGATGAAGCGGCCCGGACCGACATTACATGACCGCATTCATGATACTGGTTCTACCGGCGTGCTTATGCACATAGGTGGCTGGCGGGTGTCTATTTCTCCAACTTTAGTTTAATCGAGTGTGGCTACGCCCAGTCCTTGTTGAAGGTTCAAACAACACACTTGACGAAAAATTGTTGTGGTTTTTGATGCATAGATAAGAACGGTTCTCGCTAGAAGCCTGTAGCAGGCACGTAAAACTGGCAACAACAAAGTAGAGGACGTCTAACTTATTTTTGCAGGGCTTGCTATGATGTGATATGGTCAAAGTATGATGTGATATAACTTGTTGTATGAGATGATCATGTTTTGTAACAAAGTTATCGGCAACTGGCAGGAGCCATATGGTTGTCCCTTTATTGTATGCAATACAATCGTCATGTAATTGTTTTACTTTATCACTAAGCGGTAGCGATAGTCGTAGTAACAATAGTTGGCGAGACGACAACGATGCTACGATGGAGATCAAGGTGTCACGCCAGTGACAATGGAGATCATGATGATGCTTCGGTGATGGAGATCATGAGCACAAGATGATGATGGCCATATCATGTCACATATTTTGATTACATGTGATGTTTATCTTTTATGCATCTTATTTTGCTTAGTACGGCGGTGAAAGAGCAATCATGCCCTTACATCATGTTTTGGTGTTGATGACAATATACATGTAGGGGACTAACAATGGTTGTTAAGTAAATCTCAGGTGTTAGTCCCCGGTTCATCAAAGTGTGTGTGGATCAAGAGCATACAAAGTGATTTTACTCAAGGATGAAGCATAAAATTGATTTCATATTTGTTTTCTTGAGTATAGGATCCCTCACTATTAAGAGGGGATCGGTAGGGTTAGTGAAAGACTTGCTCAAGCTACAATAATTCCTAGCTTCAATAAAAACTTAGGGTCACACAACAATACTTTGGTGCACTTGTTTTTTTTTGCTCCCATGCCGGATGTCCGGGCTGCCATCCGGATGTCCGGCTCACTGCTGTTTAGACACCAGTAGTACTGCACGCTCACGCCGGATGTACGGGCTGCACCCCGGATGTCCGGGACTCCCAGCCACGCCGGATGTCTGGCTCCCTGTCATCCCGATTGTAGTAGGTTTGCACGTTGCTGCCGGATGTACGGGCTTCGCTCCGGATGTCGGGGCCTTCCCCTGTTGCCGGATGTCCGGCCCCTCTGTTTTTATCCAGGCTTCTCCTCTGTTCTTCTAGTGCCTCGCCAGCCCGGATGTCCGGCCACCCTGCCCGGATGTCCGGCCTGCCCATTCACTTATGCTACAATGGCCACATTTGTGCTCACACTATATATAGCCCTTCTTCCCCACGGGAGAGGGCTGACCACTCACCTTGAAAAACCCTAGAACACATTTCACTCTCTCTCTCTCTCTCACTCCTCCACACCAAATCTTAGATCCCCAAGGGATTTGAGAGCATTTGAGAGAAGTTGTCCAATCAAGTGATAGATCCACTCCTTCTCCTTCTTTGCACTAAAGGAATTCGTGATTTGAGCAAGTTTTGAGCTTTTCCCCATCGTTCTTGTTACTCTTGGAGGTTGGAGACTCCTACGCGGTAGGAGTCTTTTGGAGAGGAATCGACCTTTGTGATTACCCCCAGAAAAGTTTGTGAGGGTTTGGAGACCACCCCAAGGTCTACCACTAGTGGTTGATAAACACCTTCGTGGTGTTGTCTCAAAGGGAGAATAGGGTGAGCCTTCATGGCGTTGGTGTGCCTTCGTGGTAACATCCACCTCTCTAACAGTGACGTAGCTTCCCTCCAAGGAAGTGAACATCGGCATACCTCCTCGTCTCCCGGAGTTGTGGTTATTCCTAACCCTAACTCTCTATTTGTGGTTGCTTGTCTCTTAGCACTTACTTATCTCATATTGTGCTTGCTTCCTTTCATACTCGTGTTACTTGCTTAGCACTTAGTACTACTCTTGCAATTGTTAGGCTCACTCTCATATTCCGCATTATTACCTAAAATTGCTTAGTAATAATTAAAATTTGTAATTGTACCTATTCACCCCCCCTCTAGGTCCATCTCGATCCTTTCAATTGGTATCAGAGCCTCGTGCTCTATTCTTGTGGCTTAACCGCCCTAGAGCGAGATGATCCCCGATGGGACTCCCCTTGATGCAAATCCGAAGGATAAAGGCGATGCTTCTTCTGAAGTCAAGTCCTTTACTTCTGAGGATCTGGAACGGGCCCTTGCTAAGCAAAAGGAGGAGCATGATGCTTCTCTTGAGGCATTGGTCCAAATGAGATTAGCCACGTTGTCCATGGTGCCTGCACCACTTTCGGGTGGTGCGACTTCGAGGCCACCTGTGACTGCTCTGTCATTTGGTCAACAACCTCCTAGAAATGATCACTCCGGTGTTCCTTGGCTTTATGCAAGACCCCAAGTTGAGAAACCGAAATATAATCCTCAAGGCAAACCTCCTTTACTTGATGCTACTTCCGATTTTGCCTTATGGAGAGTTGCTATGCAGGATCATCTTCGATATGGAAACGATGAGATGCTGGAAATCTTGGAGTATGGGTACCATGTGGTTGATCCAAAGAATCCTACACCAAGAGAAATTTATGACAAGAATCTCAATGACACTGCAATCATGTGCATAAGGAGAGGTATGGTTGAAAAGCAAAGGAGACCGTTCATACACATCACAAGTGCCAAGGAACTATGGGAAAGCATTATAAGATCCAAGACCGGTACCTCCACCCTCCGGAGTGCTCAATATGAAATTGCCAAAGGGTAATTGCAAAACTTTTGTATGGAGAAAGGTGAAACTCCCAACCAACTCCTTGAGCGTCTCATGACTCTCACCGCTGACATTGAGTCGTGTGAGTGTGACAAGACACAAGATGGATTCAACATGACTAAGCGATTCCTTGTGGATAAGTTGCTTCATGCTCTTGCCCCATATCACCATCAAATGGTGTGGGACATAAGACAACACCATGCCTTCAAGGAAATGACTACAGATGACATCATATCCACCTTCCAACTATTTGAAGAGTCAAAGGCAAATGCCACAAAACATCTTGCCATGCATGGTACTCCATCATCAAAGATCAATCTTGCATTGAAGGCCAAACATGTATGTGAAGATGAGCAAAGTGAAGAAGAGGAAGAAGATGATGATGACGAAGATGGTGATGAGATTGAATCCGATGAGGCCCCTTCATATGAAGACATGGCTCTCTTTGTCAAGAATTTTAGCGCGGGAAAATTCAAGGGAAGATTTGAGAAGAAGAAAGTAAGAAAATGCTACAGCTGTGAAGAAACCAACCACTTCTCAAATGAGTGCCCCTATGAGAAGAGAGAGGATAAACCAAGGTTTCCCAAGATTTTTCCCAAGAAGAAGTTGCCAAATCCTTTGAACTCCAAGCTCAAGAAGAGAGATGGGAAAGCAATGGTTGCTCAAGAAGAATCCGATCCGGATGATGTTAGTGGTGTTGCTGGAGTTGCTCAAGACTCTCAAAACACTTTGAGGTTAGTGAACAAGAGTGGTGATGTGGTCACATACAACTACATGAAAGACTACAAGGGCAACACTCATAAGTGTCTAATGGCAAAGGCCGTGGTAGAAGATGGAGAGGACCAAAGCACTCCTGACAAGGTCAAGGTAACCCCACGATCAAATCCTCCTCTTTTCACTCTGTCTACTCCTACTGATGAATATCTTGATGCGGAGGATAGTTATGAGGATGATGATCTAGATGATCCTATGCTTGATAAACTTAATAAGTTCATGTGCTCCCTCAAAGGAAAGAAGCTCACTATGTTTCGTATGCTTATGGAGATGGTGAGTAAGCACACCATCACCATTAAGGAACTCGAAACCCTCATCACCGAGGAAAAGGAAAAATGTGAAATCCTTGAGCGGAAAGTCCAATATGAGGAAGCACGAAATGATGAACTATGCTTAAAAATTGGTGCAAACATTGATGTTCATACTAAAGATCTTGCCTCCTTGAAAAAGGCTATTGACTCTTGTGAGGAGTTGATGAATGATAAAAGTAAGCTTGTGAAGTCTCATGCTTCTCTCTCTAAGGATTGTGAGCTTCTATCCATGTCCCTCAAGACTAAGGAAGAAGAGCTCACCCTTCTTACAAAGAGTTTTGAGACGCTCAAACTTACTTATCTTGAAACTCTAGCCAAGGCTTACTCTTCTCCTATTATCAATGTTGATGCTTGTACTACTAACTCTAGTAGTGATCTAGCATCTATTCTTGAGGAAAATCGCTTTCTCAAGGCTCAAATCGAGAAAGGTCTCATGACATGTGCTCAAGGGTAAAAGAACCTTAATGAGGTATTGAGCCAACACAATGAGGTGTTTGCCAAAGAGGGACTCGGGTTTGACCCAAGCACAAGCAAGAAGAAGACGTCCTCTCAAAAGTGCACAACCCCTCTAAAGGAAACATTTGTACGAGAAGGGCACAAGGAGAAAGGTAAGGTTGTTAGTGGGAAGGCCACAAGGGGCATGCCCACTCTCAACAAGCCAAAAGAGTTCATGCCTCCATCCTATGTACTTCGTAAGACTAAGGATGGAGAAGTTTATGCAAAATTTGTTGGTCCTCGAAATGCTTTCCGATTCTATGCTATTTGGGTCCCTAAGACCCTTGTAACTAACTTGAGAGGTCCCATTGCCAAATGGGTGCCTCTAACCAAGTCATAATTGTGTGTAGGTTGCCTTCTTTGTGGAGTAAAATGGGTGATTGATAGTGGATGTACAAATCATATGACCGGAGATAGCAAATTGCTCTACGATTTCATGGAAGCTATTCAACCATTCATGAGCATTATGTTTGGTGGAGGTTCAAAAGGACAGGTACTCGGGTTGGGCAAGGTGGCTATCACAAATGACATGTCTCTTGCAAATGTCATGCTTGTCCAATCCCTTAAATACCATTTGCTTTCTGTTCGCCAATTGGCTTCTGTTGGTTATGATACACTTTTTGGACTAACGGATGTGGAAGTCTTTAAGAGAGATACTCTCGAAGTGGCCTTTGTTGGAGAGTTGGATGGAAACCTTTACACGGTTGATTTCTCGAAAGAGAGCACATTCCATGCAACTTGTCTAATGGCCAAGGCCGACAAGGGGTGGCTATGGCATCGCCGGCTAGCCCATGTCGGCATGAGAAATCTTCAAGATCTCTTAAAGGGGAATCACATCCTTGGACTAACCAATGTCTCTTTTGAGAAAGATCGTGTGTGTAGTGCATGCATAGCCGGGAAGCAACATCAATCAAAGCACCCACCCAAGAACATTGTGTCTACTTCAAGGCCCCTGGAGCTCCTTCATGTGGATCTTTTTGGGCCTCCTTCATGGGATAGTCTTGGTGGGAAAAAGTATGGACTTGTCATTGTTGATGATTACTCAAGATATACATGGGTGTTTTTCCTCAAGTCCAAGGACGAGAAGAAGATCACCTTCATTGATTTTGCCAAGCAAGCACAACGCAAGTTTGACAAAGAGATCTTGGCAATAAGAAGTGACAATGGCTCTGAGTTCAAGAACTATACCCTGGAAGAATTCCTTAGTAATGAAGGGATTGAGCATCAATATTCATCTCCATACACTCCTCAACAAAATGGTGTAGCCGAAAGGAAGAACCGTACACTTGTGGAGATGGCAAGGTCCATGTTGGATGAATACAAGTCACCACATAGTTTTTGGGCCGAAGCTGTCAATACTGCATGCCATGCATCAAACCGGCTCTTCCTCCGTACTATATTGGAAAAGACTCCATATGATCTCCTAAATGGGAACAAGCCAAATGTCAAGTACTTTCGTGTATTTTGGTGCAAATGTTTCATCCTCAACAAAAGGGAACGGTTAGGAAAATTTCAATCCAAAACAATTGAGGGCATATTTGTTGGCTATGGATCAAACTCTCACGCCTATAGAGTCTACAAAAAATCCAATGGATGTGTTGTAGAAACTTGTGACGTGGTGTTTGATGAATTTAATGGCTCCCATGGGGAGCAAGTTGATCTAAGTGATGTAGGTGAAGAAGATTCCTCTCAAGATATCCTGACCATGGGTGTTGGTGCACTTCTTCCAATGGAATAAGAACCTCATGATGATGAAGAAGAAGATGGAAGTCTCACACATCATCAAACTACTTCAACACCCATACCACCACAAACTCCTATTGTTCAACCGACACCCTTAGTCCAAGTACAAGAAGATGATCAAGTTCATCTTCATGATAATCTTCAAGAACAAGATCATCATCAAGGGCAAGAACAAGAAAGTCCAATCATTGATGATGAACCTCAACAAATGCAATATGAGAAAGAAGATCTTCCACCACACATTAATGATCCATATATTGCAGGACGTTGATGATGGGCATGAAGTTGAACCTCGAGAAACCCTAACCTCCATCATGCCTCGAGTCGCCGGTCATGTTGATGTTGACAAAATTCTCACTAGCATATCGGAAGGTAGAGTCACTCGTAAACATTTGACAAACTTTTGTGCTCACTTCTCGTTTGTGTCTAGTGTTGAGCCCCTCAAGGTACAAGATGCATTGATGGACAACGATTGGCTTGTTGCTATGCAAGAAGAGTTGAACAGTTTTGAACGCAACCAAGTATGGTCACTAGTCAAGATGCCACCTACCGAGCACAACGTCATTGGAACAAAATGGATTTTCAAGAACAAGCAAGATGAGAATGGTGTAATCATCCATAACAAGGCAAGATTAGTGGCACAAGGGTACTCACAAGTTGAAGGTTTGGACTTTGCTGAGACCTTTGCCCCCGTTGTCCGTCTTGAATGCATTTGCATCTTACTTGCTTATGCCGCTTTCAATGGTTTTACTTTACATCAAATGGATGTGAAGAGTGCTTTCCTTAACAGTCCTCTACATGAAGAAGTATATGTGTCACAACCACCTGGGTTTATTGATCCCGATCACAAAGACTGTGTGTATAAACTTCATAAGGCTTTGTATGGCCTCAAACAAGCACCTCAAGCTTGGTATGATCATTTTAAGAAGTTTTTACTCGATGATGATTTTGTGAGAGGGGTGATCGACCCCACTCTTTCTACTAAGAGGGACAAGGGTGATTTGATCTTATGCCAAATCTATGTAGATGATATCATTTTTGGTTCTCCTAACATTCATTTGTGCCAGAAGTTTGCGGCTTCAATGACCAAGAATTTTGAAATGTCACTCAATGCGGATTTGAAGTTCTTTCTCGGATTTCAAATCCAACAATTTCAAGAAGGAATTTTCTTGTCTCAACCAAAATAACTCAAGGATATCCTAGAGAAGTTTGGCATGTCTGATGCTAGTCCATGCAAGACACCCATGCCAACCAAAATTGCACTCACTGAAGACACAAATGGTATTCCTTTCAACCCATCTATTTACCGCTCTATGATCGGTTCATTGCTTTACCTTTGTGCATCTAGACTAGACATCATGTTCAATGTACGCATGTGTGCTAGATTTCAAGCTTCCCCTATGGAAAGTCATTATAAGGCAGTTAAGCATATTCTTAGATACCTTGTTCACACCCTAAAGTTGGGTTTATGGTACCCCAAGGATGCTAAGTTCGATCTCATTGGGTACACAGATGCGGATTGGGCTGGAGACAAAGTGGGTCGTAAGTCCACCTCTGGCGCATGTCAGTTTCTTGGACGCTCCTTGGTAAGTTGGTCCTCGAAGAAACAAAATTGTATTGCTCTCTCTATCGCAGAAGCTGAATACATTGTAGCCGCCAGTTGTGCAACTCAATTACTATGGATGAGACAAACCTTGAAGGATTACGTTATCACTTATAGACATGTGCCTCTCCTATGTGATAATGGAAGTGCCATCAATATTGTTGGGAACCCCAAGGATCATCTCCGCACTAAGCACATTGATATTAGGTATCACTTCTTGAGAGATCATGTGGAAAAGGGTGACATTCACATCGATCATGTTGGTATAGATTTGCAACTTGCTGATATTTTCACCAAACCATTGGATGAAGCGAGGTTTTGTCGACTTAGGCGTGAACTTGGTATCTTGGAGCTTGTCAATATTATGTGAAATCTAGCACCCATTCATGCATGAATTTAATGTCTTGTCGTGATGTAGGCATATATTTAGGGGGAGACATTCAATTCATGAATATTCTCACCCTACATAATGCATAAATAGAACAAACACTCTCAAAGTTATCATGGTTCTCGAACTATGCTGCTTTAACATGATGGAGTCGTGACTATGTGCCCAAAATCTACATCTTTGCGGCACTATGTTACATATGCTCAAACATGGTGACCTTGGTCATGGCTTGTACATTGCTTGTGTGAACCTTTCATACTTATTTTGGTAGGGCTGTTATTATATCTTAGTATGGCCTTAGAATTACTCAGGTTGTCACCTTTATAATTCTCTCAAAACTCCTTGGCGGAGTCTATATCAAATCATATTAGTTGGCTCCTTCCAAATCTATCTCTTGCCTGGACTTGTTGTCCAGCGGCCGGACATCCGGCCCCTCTGCCGGACATCCCGGCCCTGGAGCAAATCCTTCTGTTGCTCAAACTGCGATAGCCGGACATCCGGGCTTTAGCCGGACATCCGGGCCCTGATCCTATAGCTGCCTGACCCTCACACGCCGGATATCTGGGCTTCTCCTCAGATGTCCGGCCCGTTATCCCCTATTTCTCTGCTCTCTGACCTCCGCTCGTCGGATATCCAGGCCAGGCCCCGGATGTCTGGTCCGTCACCCGCAGCCACACATAACAGGGGAGGGACTCGGGCATTGGGGGCAGTTTTCCCCATTCACTCCCGTTCCTCTTCCCCATCGCACCTCACAGCCGCCGCTGTCGGGCCGTCACTCCGGTGCTGCCCCGGCCCTCTCCTCCGAGCTCCGGTCCCGATCTCCTGCTCACAGCTTCTCCTCCTCCCGATCTACGATTCTATCCAATCCATTTCTTGGGTTGTGTTGTGAATCCCTCAGGAGGGACCGGTGTATTGGTGGAGTGACCGCCGGAGTTCCTCATGGCGCGGACCAAGAACTGCGGCCCCGATCGCCCCGAGCCTTCTTCCAGGGTTGTTCGCCGGCAAGGCTCAACCGACTCCGATGAGCATGCTCGGCCTAAGAAGAAGAAGACCACCACCACCAAGAAGAAGAAGCGGGCACCATCCACTAGTCCGCCGACCTTGGATCCAGATGATGCGGACTATGTTGGGGAGGAAGAGGAGGTCAGTGAACCAAGACACTCCATTGGACAGTCCAAGCCTGGTACTAGGAGGGCACCGGTGCCTGAAGTTCGTGGTTCTGCAGTGCCCGTTGTCCATGGTCGTCGCATCTCTATGGAGCTACCTGACAGCGGGGGTCGCCATCCTCACGACTTCCAAACTGTGGGGACAGCTCAATATCTTGCGTTTTGCCGGGATGTCAATCAATATGAGATGGTGGCTGATGCGGAGGATCCTCGGTTCCGGACTCGTATGCAGCAGGATCTCTATTCCAGTTTCGTCCGTGGGCGGGGACTTGCTCCTCACTCATACTTGGATCTCAACTTCCTGCGTGAGAATCCTAACATGTTTCCTAACAATCCAGTCAAGATCATTGATGATATGACTCTTGGTCCCGCAATGACCTTCAGGTGTGATTGGAATGAAGCTGCCATTCTACAGTTCTATGCCACCTGTTTCTTTGGTCCGGACAACACTCTCACGTGGATGACTGATATCACTACTCTGAGCATCACCTATGATAGGTTTGTTCAGATTTTGGGTCTCTCCGGTGTTGGCCATTGCATCCACAGTATGGATCCTGAGCACAAGCCCAAAGCAATTGACGCTTGCTTGCCACTTGTCAAACCTACCTCTCAGCTCACTAAAGAAGAACTTGCATGTCCACTCAATGAGGTATCTATCTTCCATGCTCCTTACTACATCCTCTATCAGTGTGTGCTTCGCACTCTCTATCCCAAGAAGGGAGATCGCTCGAGGGCTTACAACTATTTCATTGACTTGATGCTTAGTATGCATGACAAACCCATTGAGCCTCTGGACACAGACCATTTCATTTGGCATGAGATCCATCTTTGGAGTTTCATTCAGTCGCGCCAGTTTCCTCATGCTCCATTCATTCAGGCTCTGATTGATCACACTGCTCCCTTTGAGGTGGTTAAGACTGCTGTTCATTCTAGTTGGAAGCCTGCTCCTCATATGCGCGTGGTAGCTGCTGCTCAGACTGGTGCTCCTCAGTCTAGGAGGTCTGCTGGTGGGACTCAGCCCACTGGTTCCTCTGTTCCATCTTCCTTGTCGGATCCTCGTGGACGCCTTGCCATGTTCATCAGCAAGGCTCAATCTGCTATCACGAGGTCAATCACTTTTAGCTGTCAGCAGAATCACGATGTTGAGAAGCGCCTCATCATCTCCAAGAATCAGCTCAAGCAGCGCCTCCGTAACCATGGGAGTCCCGTGAGTGATGATGATCCTATTCCCGTGGCGCCGTCCACCTCTACCTTCGGTTTCCCGTCTCATGACGAGTATCCCGAGTTCTTTGATGATCATGATGATATCCGCCAGGAGTGACCGAGTGCGTTTTAGTTCTTCGCCCCTTTTTTACTTGTTGCTGTCAAAGGGGGAGAAGTAGTATCTTAGCGTGGTCATACTATGATGTATTGACTATTTGTATTAGCCCCTACTATTATTCAAACTTGTTATGTTGCTACTAGCCCTACTATTATTCGAACTTGTTATGTTGCTACCTATGTTATTATCTTGATCATGTGAGACTATGTTGTTATCTTATTATCTTGATCATCTGAAACAATGTTGTTACCTTATGGGTATGGAATTTTTTATATATATGGTGGTTTCATATGTGCATGTCTCTCTCATATATATCTCCTGGAGATACATATGCATCCTAACATACTCATCTCATGCTCACAATGAGGGGGAGCCAAATACAAACAGAAACATCAACATACTTTGTATTCTTGCTCTCATGTTTGTCAATGCTAAGATTATTTATTGCAATTGTGATACTACATGTGTGATTGTCATCAACAAACAAAAAGTGGGAGATTAAAAGAGCAATCATGCCCTTACATCATGTTTTGATGTTGATGATAATATACATGTAGGGGACTAACGATGGTTGTTAAGTAAATCTCAGGTGTTAGTCCCCGGTTCATCAAAGTGTGTGTGGATCAAGATCACACAAAGTGATTTTACTCAAGGATGAAGCCTAAAAATTGATTTCATATTTGTTTCCTTGAGTATAGGATCCCGCACTATTAAGAGGGAGTCGGTAGGGTTAGTGAAAGACTTGCTCAGGCTACAATAATTCCTAGCTTCAATAAAAACTTAGGGTCACACAAGAATACTTTGGTGCACATGTTTTTTGCTCCCATGCCGGATGTCCGGGCTGCCATCCGGATGTCCGGCTCACTGCTGTTTAGACACCAATAGGACTGCACGCTCACGCCGGATGTCCGGGCTGCACCCCGGATGTCCAAGACTCCCAGTCACCCCGGATGTCCGGCACCCTGTCATCCCAACTCCGGTAGGTTTGCACGTTGCTGCCGGATGTCCGGGCTTCGCCCCGAATGTCCGGGCCTTCCCGTGTTGCCGGATGTCTGGGCTTTGCCCAGGATGTCCGGCCCCTCTGTTTTTATCCAGGCTTCTTCTCTGTTCTTCTAGTGCCTCGCCGGCCCGGATGTCCGGCCTGCCCATTCACTTATGCTACAACGGCCACATTTGTGCTAACACTATATATAGCCCTTCTTCCCCATGGGAGGGGGCTGATTACTCACCTTGAACAAACCCTAGAACACATTTCACTCTCTCTCTCACTCCTCCACACCAAATCTGAGATCCCCAAGGGATTTGAGAGCATTTGAGAGAAGTTGTCCAATCAAGTGATAGATCCACTCCCTCTCCTTCTTTGCACCAAAGGAATTCGTGATTTGAGCAAGTCTTGAGCTTTTCCCCATCATTCTTGTTACTCTTGGAGGTTGGAGACTCCTAGGCGGTAGGAGTCTTTCGGAGAGGAATCAACCTTTGTGATTACCCCCGGAAAAGTTTGTGAGGGTTTGGAGACCACCCCAAGGTCTACCACTAGTGGTTGAGAAACGCCTTCGTGGTGTTGTCTCAAAGGGAGAATAGGGTGAGCCTTCGTGGCGTTGGTGTGCCTTCGTGGTAACATCCACCTCTCTAACGGTGACGTAGCTTCCCTCCAAGGAAGTGAACATCGGCATACATCCTTGTCTCCTAGAGTTGCGGTTATTCCTAACCCTAACTCTCTACTTGTGGTTGCGTGTCTCTTAGCACTTACTTATCTCATATTGTGCTTGCTTCCTTTCATACTCGTGTTACTTGCTTAGCACTTAGTACTACTCTTGCAATTGTTAGGCTCACTCTCATATTCCGCATTATTGCCTAAAATTGCTTAGTAATAATTAAAATTTGTAATTGTACCTATTCACCCCCCCCCTCTAGGTCCATCTCGATCCTTTCAGGCGGTAGCATTATAAGATGATCCCTTACTAAATTTCAAGGTATAAGTGTTCTCCCTGAGTATGCACCGTTGGTATAGTTCGTCGTGCCGAGACACCATGTGATGAACGGGTGTGATAAGCTCTACGTTCAAATACAACGGGTGCCAGCCAGTTTTGCACACGCAAAATACTTGGGTTAAACTTGACGAGCCTAGCATATGCAGATGTGGCCTCGGAACACTGAGAGCGAAAGGTCAAGCGTGAATCATATAGTAGATATGATAACCATAGTGATGTTCACCATTGAAAACTACTCCATCTCACGTGATGATCGGACATGGTTTAGTTGATTTGGATCACGTGATCATTTAGATGACTAGGGGGATGTCTATCTAAGTGGAAGTTCTTAAGAAATATGATTAATTGAACTTTAATTTATCATGAACTTAGTCCTGATAGTATTTTGCAAATTATGTTGTAGATCAATAGCTCGTGTTATAGCTTCCTTATGTCTTTTATATGTTCATAGAGAAAACTAAGTTGAAAGACGATAGTAGCAATGATGCGGACTAGCTCCATGATCTGAGGTGTATCCTCATTGCTACACAAAAGAATTATGTCCTTGATGCACCGCTAGGTGACAGACCTATTGCAGGAGCAGATGTAGATGTTATGAACATTTGGCTAGCTCAATATGATGACTACTTGATAGTTTTGTGCACCATGCTTTACGGCTTAGAACCGGGACTTCAAAAACGTTTTTGAAACGTCACGGAGCATATGAGATGTTCCAAGAGCTGAAATTGGTATTTCAGACTCATGCCCGTGTCAACAGGTATGAGACCTGTGACAAGTACTTTGCCTAAAAGATGGAGGAGAATTGCTCAACTAGTGAGCATGTGCTCAGAATGTCTAGGTACTACAATCACTTGAATCAGTTGGGAGTTAATCTTTCAGATAAGATAGTGATTGACAAAGTTCTCTAGTCACCATCACCAAGTTACTGAAACTTCGTGATGAACTATAGTATGCAAGGGATGATGAAAACGATTCCCGAGGTCTTCGTGATGCTGAAATCGACGAAGGTAGAAATCAAGAAAGAGCATCAAGTGTTGATGATTAAACAAGACCACTAGTTTCAAGAAAAGGGCAAAGGGAAAGAAAGGGAACTTCAAGAAGAATGGCAAGCAAGTTGTGACTCCCATGAAGAAGCCCAAAGCTGGACCTAAGCCTGAAGCTGAGTGCTTCTACTGCAAAGGAAATGGTCACTGGAAGTGGAACTGCCCCAAATATTTGGCAGATAAGAAGGATGGCAAAGTGAACAAAGGTATATTTGATATACAAATTATTGATGTGTACCTTGCTAGTGCTCGTAATAATCCCCGGGTATTTGATACTTGTTCGGTTGCTAAGATTAGTAACTCGAAAAAGGAGTTGCAGAATAAATAGAGGCTAGTTGAGGATGAAGTGAGTATGTGTGTTGGAAGTGGTTCCAAGATTGATATGATCATCATCGAGCACTCCCTATACTTGCGGGATTAGTGTTGAACCTCAATAAATGTTATTTGGTGTTTGTGTTGAGCATGAATATGATTAGATCATGTTAATTGCAATACAGTTATTCATTTAAGACAGAGAATAATTGTTATTCTGTTTACATGAATAAAACCTTCTATGGTCATACACCCAATGTTGATGGTTTATCGAATCTGATCGTGGTAATACACATATTCATAATATTGATGCCAAAAGATGCAAAGTTGATAATGATAGTGCAACTTATTTGTGGTACTACCGTTTGGGTCATATCGGTGTAAAGCGCATAAAGAAACTCCATAAAGATGGACTTTTGGGATCACTTGATTATGAATCATTTGATGCTTGCAAACCGTGCCTCATGGGCAAGAAGACTAAAACTCTGTTCTCCCGAACAATGGAATGAGCTACTGACTTATTGGAAATAATACATATCGATGTATGCGGTCCAATGAGTGTTTATGCTCGTGGCGGGTATCGTTATTTTCTAACCTTCACAGATGATTGGAGAAGATATGGGTATATCTACTTAATGAAACACAAGTCTGAAACATTTGAAAAGTTCAAAGAATTTCAGAGTGAAGTGGAGAATCATCATAACAAGAAAATAAAGTTTCTATGATCTGATCGTGGAGGAGAATATTTGAGTTATGAGTTTGGCCTTCATTTAAGACAATGTGGATTAGTTTCACAGCTCACACCACCTGAAACACCACAGCGTAATGGTGTGTCTGAACATCGTAACCGCACTTTATTGGATATGGTGCGATCTATGATGTCTCTTACGGATTTACCACTATCGTTTTGGGGTTATGCATTAGAGACAACTGCATTCATGTTAAACAGGGCACCATCGAAATCTGTTGAGATGACGCCTTATGAACTGTGGTTTGGCAAGAAACCAAAGTTGTCATTTCTTAAAGTTTGGGGCTGTGATGCTTATGTGAAAAAGCTTCAACCTGATAAGCTCGAACCTAAGTCGGAGAAGCGCGTCTTCATAGGATACCCAAAGGAAACTGTTGGGTACACCTTGTATCACAGATCTGAAGGCAAAATCTTTGTTGCTAAGAAGGGATCCTTTCTAGAGAAGGAGTTTCTCTCGAAAGAAGTGAGTGGGAGGAAAGTAGAACTTGATGAGGTAATTGTACCTTCTCCGAATTGGAAAGTAGTTCATCACTGAAATCAGTTCCAGTGATTCCTACACCAATTAGTCAGGAAGCTATTGATGATGATCATGAAACTTCAGATCAAGTTGCTACCGAACCTCGTAGGTCAACCAGAGTATGATCCGCACCAGAGTAGTACAGTAATCCTATTCTGGAAGTCATGTTACTAGACCGTGATGAACCTACAAACTATGAGGAAGCAATGATGACCCAGATTCCATGAAATGGCTAGAGGCCATGAAATCTGAGATGGGATCCATGTATGAGAACAAAGTGTGGACTTTGGTGGACTTGCCCGATGATCGGCAAGCCATATTAAATAAATGGATCTTTAAGAGGAAGACAGACACTGATAGTAGTGTTACTATCTACAAAGCTCGACTTGTCGCAAAAAAGGTTTTCGACAAGTTCAAGGTGTTGACTACAATGAGATTTTCTCAACTGTAGCGATGCTTAAATCTGTCAGAATCATGTTAGCAGTTGCCATATTTTATGAAATTTGGCAAATGGATGTCAAAACTACATTCCTTAAATGGATATTTCTTAAAGAAGAGTTGTATATGATGCAACCAGAAGGTTTTGTCAATCCTAAAGGTACTAACAAGGTGTGCAAGCTCCAGCGATCCATCTATGGACTAGTGCAAGCATCTCGGAGTTGGAATATACGCTTTGATGAGTTGATCAAAGCATGTAGTTCTATACAGACTTGCGGTGAAGCATGTATTTACAAGAAAGTGAGTGGGAGCACTACAACTTTTCTGATAAGTATATGTGAATGACATATTGTTGACCGGAAATGATGTAGAATTTTCTGGAAAGCATAAAGGAGAGTTTGAAAGGAGTTTTTCAAAGATAGACCTTGGTGAAGTTGCTTATATATTGGGCATCAAGATCTATAGAGATAGATCAAGATGCTTGATAAGATTTTTCAATGAATACATACCTTAACAAGTTTTTTGAAAGAGTTCAAAATGGATCAGTCAAAGAAGAAGTTCTTGCCTGCATTACAAGGTGTAAAGTTGAGTAAGACTCAAAGCCCGACCACCGCAGAAGATCGAAAGAGAATGAAAGTCATTCCCTATGCCACAGCCATAGGTTCTATAAAGTATGATGTGCTATGTACCAGACCTATTGTGCACCTTGCCATGAGTTTGCTAAGGGGGTACAATAGTGATCTAAGAGTACATCATTGGACAACGGTCAAAAATATCCTTTGTGAGGACTAAGAAAATATTTCTCGGTTATGGAAGTGATTAAGAGTTCATCGTAAACAGTTACATCGATGCAAGTTTTTACACCGATCCAGATGACTCTAAGTCTCAAACTTGATACATATTAAAAGTGGGAGCAATTAGCTAGAGTAGTTCCATGCAGAGCATTGTAAACATAGAATATTTGCAAAATACATACGGCTCTGAATGTGACAGACCAATTGACTAAACTTCCCTCACGAGCAAACCATGATCACACCTTAGTACTCTTTGGGTGTTAATTGATACGTCTCCAACGTATCTATAATTTATGATTGCTCCATGCTACTTTATCTACTGTTTTGGACTATATCGGGCTTTATTTTCCACTTTTATATTATTTTTGGGACTAACCTATTAACCGGAGGCCCAACCCAGAGTTGCTGTTTTTTTGCCTATTTCAGTGTTTCGAAGAAACAGAATATCAAACGGAGTCCAAACGGAATAAAACCTTCGGGAACGTGATTTTCTCACCGGACGTGATCCAGGAGACTTGGACCCTACTCCAAGACATAACAGAGGCGGTCACGAGGGTGGGGGCGCCCCCCTAGGGCGCGCCCCCTGCCTCGTGGCCCCCTGTTGCTCCACCGACGTACTCCTTCCTCCTATATATACCTACGTATCCCCAAACGATCAGAACAGGAGCCAAAAACCTAATTCCACTGCCGCAACCTTCTGTATCCACGAGATCCCATCTTCGAGCCTATTCCGGGGCTTCGCCGGAGGGGGCATCCACCACAGAGGGCTTCTACATCAACACCATAGCCTCTCGGATGAAGTGTGAGTAGTTTACTTCAGACCTTCGGGTCCATAGCTAGTAGATAGATGCCTTCTTCTCTCTTTTTGGATCTCAATACAATGTTCTCCCCCTATCTCGTGGAGATCTATTCGATGTAATGTTCTTCTTTTTGTGGTGTGTTTGTTGAGACCGATGAATTGTGCGCTTATGATCCGGTTTATCTATGAACAATATTTGAATCTTCTCTGAATTCTTTTATGTATGATTGAGTTATCTTTGCAAGTCTCTTCGAATTATCTGTTTGGTTTGGCCAACTAGATTGGTAGTTCTTGCAATGGGAGAAGTGCTTAGCTTTGGGTTCAATCTTGTGGTGTCCTTTCCCAATGACAGAAGGGGCAGCAAGGCACGTATTGTATTGTTGCCATCGAGGATAACAAGATGTTTTTTATCATATTGCATGAATTTATCCCTCTACATCATGTCATCTTGCTTAAGGCGTTACTCTGTTTTTAACTTAATACTCTAGATGCATGCTGGATAGCGGTCGATGAGTGGAGTAATAGTACTAGATGCAGAATCGTTTTGATCTACTTGTCTCTAACGTGATGCCTATATACATGATCATACCTAGATATACTCATAACTATGCTCAATTCTGTCAATTGCTCAACAGTAGTTTGTTCACCCACCGTAGAATATCTATACTCTTGAGAGAAGCCACTAGTGAAACCTATGGCCCCCAGGTCTATTCTCATCATATCAATCTCTATCGTTTTATTACTTGCTTTGTTTTTATTTTGCCTTTTACTTTTTACTTTGCATCTATCTATCAAAAATACCAAAAATATTATTTATCATCTCTATCAGATCTCACTCTCGTAAGTGACCGTGAAGGGATTGACAACCCCTAATCGCGTTGGTTGCGAGTAGCTGTCGTTTTGTGTAGGTACGAGGTGTGTGGTCTCCTACTGGATTGATACCTTGGTTCTCAAAAACTGAGGGAAATACTTATGCTACTTCGCTGCATCATCCTCTCCTCTTCGGGGAAATCCAACGCAGTGCTCAAGAGGTAGCAAGAAGAATTTCTGGCGCCGTTGCCGGGGAGGCTCACGCAAGCAAGTCAACAATACCAAGTACCCATCACAATCCCTATCTCTCGCATTACATTATTTACCATTTGCCTCTCGTTTTCCTCTCCCCCACTTCACCCTTGCCGTTTTATTCGCCCTCTCTTTCCCAATCTCCTCCTCTCTTTTCCGTTTGTCGTCTCCCTCGTCTGTTTGTTTGCTTGTGTGTTAGTTTGCTTGATTGTCATTATGTCTGAAATTGGGGAAATTATTGCCGACATGGGCGATAATAATATCATGGAAAATTCTAAAGCTCCTGCTGAAGAATCCCCCACCTATCATACAAAAAGATTTCAAATCGGTAGTGGTAATATTATTGGAAAAGGAGTTATTCAAGATCTCTTTACTTGTGTCGGTGATTTACCCTCTATGGGAAGTTCTATTCTTCATAGAACTAGTAGTCTTGTGGACGCCATTGCCATGCTTATCGTTGAGAAAGGCAATTTATGCGTATGCACCCTTCTATACAAAGGATTTTCCTAGAATTTTCTAATATTGAACACTCCTCTGTTAAGCATGCCGCTACTATCTTTTTGGCTCGTGAATTCAGATTTATAATAAAAGAGGCCAAAGAAATCTTTGCGCGTTATAGGATGGACGCTGGCCGTCCTCCCATAGAATCTATCCTCTTTGATCAAGAAGAAATTATGTGTTTTCAATCTCTTGACTATGTTGCTTTCAATGAAAACCTGAGAAAAAGGTGCCAACCAATATTTTAATTGATAGAATCTCTGAACTTAATGATGATTTGGCTATTCGAAATAATGAGTTAGGATACTCTCTTGAGTGTAGACTCACAAGGTTCTGTCAAAAGAACGCTTATAATGATGAATTGGTTGTGCATTATGAAGGGCCGAAAGAGGAACCAATACCTCCTAAAATTGATCTTGGGGATTTTTGCCCTATTAAGTTTAGCCCTTTTGATTACTTTTGATTACTTCAAAGAAAACTTGCTGCTGAACATAGAGAATATGAAATGAGTTTCATCGATCTATCTTATTACTACGGCACTACCTAGATCTATCCTTGCTTTTATGCCTAGCTAGGGGCGTTAAACGATAGCGCTTGTTGGGAGGCAACCCAATTTTATTTTTTGTTTTTTTTGTTTTTGCTTCTGTTTAGGAATAAATAATCCATCTAGCCTCTGTTTGGATGTGGTTTTATCTTTTAATTAGTGTTTGTGCCAAGTAGAACCTATAGGATAACCTACGATGATAGTTGATTTGATTCTGCTGAAAAACAGAAACTTTGCGCGCACGAATATAATTTTGTTAAATCACAGAAACGTGCTTTTGCATTGATTCATTTTGTTGCTGTTCGATAGACAAATTGTCCAGGACTTCCTATTTTGGTAGAATTTTTAGAGTTCCAGAAGTTTGCGTTAGTTGTAGATTGCTACAGACTGTTCTGTTTTTGACAGATTCTGTTTTGCGGGTGTTGTTTGCTTATTTTGATGAATCTATGGCTGGTAAAATAGTTTATAATCCATAGAGAAGTTGGAATACAGTAGGTTTAACACCAATATAAATAAAGAATGAGTTCATTACAGTACCTTGAAGTGGTCTTTTGTTTTCTTTCTCTAACGGTGCTCACGAGATTTCTATTGATTTTTGTGTTGTGAAGTTTTCAAGTTTTGGGTGAATTCTTTTGATGGATTATGGAACAAGGAGTGGCAAGAGCCTAAGCTTGGGGATTCCCATGGCACCCCCAAGATAATCCAAGGACACCAAAAAGTCAAAGCTTGGGGATGCCCTGGAAGGCATCCCCTCTTTCGTCCACTTCCATCGGTAATTTACTTGGAGCTATATTTCTATTCACCACATGATATGTGATTTGCTTGGAGCGTCTTGTATTATTTGCGTCTTTGCTTGTTAGTTTAACACAATCATCCTTGCTGTACACACCTTTTGAGAGAGCCATACATGAATTGGAATTTGTTAGAATACTCTATGTGCTTCACTTATATATTTTGAGCTTGATAGTGTTGCTCATAGTGCTTCACTTATATCTTTTGAGCGTGATAATTTTTGCTCTAGTGCTTCACTTAGATCTTTTAGAGCATGGTGGTAGATTTGTTTTAAAGAAACTATTGATCTCTCATGCTTCACTTAGATTATTTTGAGAGTCATTAATAGCATGGTAATTCGCTTAATGTCAATATACTTGGTGTTCAAGATATGTGGAACTTTCTTTTGAGTGCGTTGAATAATAAGATAAGTTTGATGCTTGATAATTGTTTTGAGATATGAAGATGGTGATATTAGAGTCATGCTAGTTTAGTAGTTGTGAATTTAAAGAATACTTGTGTTGAAGTTTGTGATTCCTGTAGCATGCACGTATGGTGAACCGTTATGTGATGAACTCGGAGCATGATTTATTTATTGATTGTCTTCCTTATGAGTGGCGGTCGGAGACGAGCGATGGTCTTTTCCTACCAATCTATCCCCCTAGGAGCATGCGCGTAATACTTTGCTTTGATAACTTCTAGATTTTTGCAACAAGTATATGACTTCTTTATGACTAATGTTGAGTCCATGAATTATACGCACTTTTCCCCATCCTTCCACCATTGCTAGCCTCTCTAATACCGCGCACTTTTCGCCGGTATCATACACCCACTATATACCTTCCTCAAAACAGCCACCATACCTACCTATCATGGCATTTCCATAGCCATTCCGAGATATATTGCCATGCAACTTTCCACCATTCCGTTCATTATGACACGCTCCATCATTGTCATATTGCTAGCATGATCATGTAGTTGCCATCGTATTTGTGGCAAAGCCACCGTTCATAATTTTGTCATACATGTCACTCATGATTCATTGCATATCCCGGTAGACCGCTGGAGGCATTCATATAGGGTCATACTTTGTTCTAAGTATCGAGTTGTAATTGTTGAGTTGTAAGAAAAATAAAAGTGTGATGATCATCATTATTAGAGCATTGTCCCAAGCGAGGAAAGGATGATGGAGACCATGACTCCCCCACAAGTCGGGATGAGACTCCGGACGAAAAATAACAAAAAAGAGGCCAAAAAAAGAGAAAGGCCCAAATAAAAAAATGAGAGAAAAAGAGAGAAGGGACAATGTTACTATCCTTTTACCACACATGTGCTTCAAAGTAGAACCAAGATCTTCATGATAGAGAGTCTCTCATTTTGTCACTTTCATATACTAGTGGGAATTTTTCATTATAGAACTTGGCTTGTATATTCCAATGATGGGCTTCCTAAAATGCCCTAGGTCTTCGTGAGCAAGCGAGTTGGATGCACACCCACTTAGTTTCTTTTGTAGAGCTTTCATATACTTATAGCTCTAGTGCATCCGTTGCATGGCAATCCCTACTCACTCACATTGATATCTATTGATGGGCATCTCCATAGCCCGTTGATACGCCTAGTTGATGTGAGACTTTCTTCCCTCTTTTTGTCTTCTCCACAACCACCCTTCTATTCCACATATAGTGTTATATCCATGGCTCACGCTCATGTATTGTGTGAAGATTGAAAAAGTTTTGAGAATGTCATAAGTATGAAACAATTGCTTGGCTTGTCATCAGGGTTGTGCATGATTTAAATATTTTGTGTGGGGAAGATGGAGCATAGCCAGACTATATGATTTTGTAAGGATAACTTTCTTTAGCCATGTTATTTTGAGAAGACATGATTGCTTTGATTAGTATGCTTGAAGTATTATTATTTTTTATGTCAATATGAACTTTTGTCTTGAATCTTTCGGATCTGAATATTCATATCACAATTAAGAAGATTTACATTGAAATTATGCCAAAGTATCACTCCGCATCAAAAATTCTTTTTTTATCATTTACCTACTCGAGGACGAGCAGGAATTAAGCTTGGGGATGCCTGATACGTCTCCAACGTATCTATAATTTTTGATTGCTCCATGCTACTTTATCTACTGTTTTGGACTATATTGGGCTTTATTTTCCACTTTTATATTATTTTTGGGACTAACCTATTAACCGGAGGCCCAACCCAGAATTGCTGTTTTTTTTGCCTATTTTAGTGTTTCGAAGAAACAGAATATCAAACGGAGTCCAAACGGAATAAAACCTTCGGGAACGTGATTTTCTCACCGAACGTGATCCAGGAGACTTGGACCCTACTCCAAGACGTAACAGAGCGGTCACGAGGGTGCCCCCCCTAGGGCGCGCCCCCTGCCTCGTGGCCCCCCTATTGCTCCACCGACGTACTCCTTCCTTCTATATATACCTATGTATCCCCAAACGATCAGAACAGGAGCCAAAAACCTAATTCCACCACCGCAACCTTCTATATCCATGAGATCCCATCTTGGGGCCTATTCTGGAGCTCCGTCGGAGGGGGCATCCACCACGGAGGGCTTTTACATCAACACCATAGCCCCTCCGATGAAGTGTGAGTAGTTTACTTCAGACCTTCGGGTCCATAGCTAGTAGCTAGATGGATTCTTCTCTCTTTTTGGATCTCAATACAATGTTCTCCCCCTCTCTCGTGGAGATCTATTCGATGTAATCTTCTTCTTTTTGCGGTGTGTTTGTTGAGACCGATGAATTGTGGGTTTATGATCTAGTTTATCTATGAACAATATTTGAATCTTCTCTGAATTCTTTTATGTATGATTGAGTTATCTTTGCAAGTCTCTTCGAATTATCCGTTTGGTTTGGCCAGCTAGATTGGTAGTTCTTGCAATGGGAGAAGTGCTTAGCTTTGGGTTCAATCTTGCGGTGTCCTTTCCCAGTGATAGAAGGGTCAGCAAGGCACGTATTGTATTGTTGCCATCGAGGATAACAAGATGGGGTTTTTATCATATTGCATGAATTTATCCCTCTACATCATGTCATCTTGCTTAAGGCGTTACTCTGTTTTTAACTTAATACTCTAGATGCATGCTGGATAGCGGTCGATGAGTGGAGTAATAGTAGTAGATGCAGAATCGTTTCGATCTACTTGTCTCGGACGTGATGCCTATATACATGATCATACCTAGATATACTCATAACTATGCTCAATTCTGTCAATTGCTCAACAGTAATTTGTTCACCCATCGTAGAATATCTATGCTCTTGAGAGAAGCCACTAGTGTATGGCCCCCGGGTCTATTCTCATCATATCAATCTCTATCGTTTTATTACTTGCTTTGTTTTTATTTTGCCTTTTACTTTTTACTTTGCATCTATCTATCAAAAATACCAAAAATATTATTTATCATCTCTATCAGATCTCACTCTCGTAAGTGATCGTGAAGGGATTGACAACCCCTAATCGTGTTGATTGCGAGTAGCTATCATTTTCTGTAGGTACGAGGGACTTGTGCGTGGTCTCCTACTGGATTGATACCTTGGTTCTCAAAAACTGAGGGAAATACTTACGCTACTTTGCTGCATCATCCTCTCCTCTTCGGGGAAATCCAACGCAGTGCTCAAGAGGTAGAATTAATCACATAGCGATGTCAACTAGATTATTGATTCTAGTAAACCCTTTGGGTGTTGGTCACATGGCGATGTGAACTATGGGTGTTAATCACATACGGATGTGAACTATTGGTGTTAAATCACATGCCGATGTGAACTAGATTATTAACTCTAGTGCAAGTGGGAGACTGAGGCAATAATAAAGTTATTATTTATTTCCTTATATCATGATAAATGTTTATTATTCATGCTAGAATTGTATTAACCGGAAACTTAGTACATGTGTGAATACATAGAGAAAACATAGTGTCACTAGTATGTCTCTACTTGACTAGCTCGTTAATCAAAGATTGTTATGTTTCCTAACCATAGACATGTGTTCTCATTTGATGAACGGGATCACATCATTAGGAGAATTATGTGATGGGCATGACCCATCCATTAGCTTAGCATTATGATTGTGACAGTTTCACTGCTACTGCTTTCTTCGTGACTTATACAAGTTCCTCAGACTATGAGATTATGCAACTCCTGAATACCGGAGGAACACTTTGTGTGCTACCAAACGCCACAACGTAAATAGGTGATTATAAAGGTGCTCTATGGGTGTCTTCGAAGGTGTTTGTTGGGTTGGCAATGATTGAGATTAGGATTTGTCACTTCGTGTGTCGGAGAGGTATCTCTGGGCCCTCTCGGCAATACTCATCACTATAAGCCTTGCAAGCATTGTGACTAATGAGTTAGTTGCGGGATGAAGTATTATGGAATGAGTAAAGAGACTTGCCAGTAACGAGATTGAACTAGCTATGATGATACCGACGATCGAATCTGATGCAAGTAACATACCGATGACAAAGGAAACAACGTATGTTGTTATGCAGTTTGACCGATAAAGATCTTCGGAGAATATGTAGGAACCAATATGAGCATCTAGGTTCTGCTATTGGTTATTGACTGGAGACATGCCTCGGTCATGTCTACATAGTTCTCGAACACGTAGGGTCCGCACGCTTAACATTCGATGACGATAGGTATTATGAGTTTATGTGATTTGATGTACTGGAGGATGTTCGGAGTCCCGGATGTGATCATGGACATGATGAGTAGTCTCGAAATGGTCGAGACATAAAGATTGATATGTTGGACGGCTATGTTCGGACACCGTAAGTGTTCCGGAGAAGTTTCGGATAAAACCGGAGTACCTGAGGGTTACCGGAACCCCCCGGGGAGTTAATGGGCCTACATGGGCTTTAGTGGAAAGAGGAGGAGGCGGCCAGGTGGAGGCACCCCCCCCCAAGCCCAATCCGAATTGGGGAGGGGGGCCGACCCCCCGTTCCTTCTCTCCCTCTTCCTCTTTCCTTCCCCTCCTACTTGGACTAGGAAAGGAGGAACCTACTCCTTGTAGGAGTAGGATTCCCCCCTTGGGGCGTGCCCGATGAGGCCAGCCGACCCCCTCCTCCCCTACTTATATACGGGGGAGGGGGCACTCCATAGACACACGAGTTGATCTTTTAGCCGTGTGCGGCGCCTCCCTCCACAGTTACACACCTTGATCATATCACCGTACTGCTTAGGCGAAGGCCTGCATCGGTAACATCATCATCACCGTCACCACGCCATCGTGCTGACGGAACTCTCCCTCGGCCTCAACTAGATCAAGAGTACGAGGGACGTCATCGAGCTGAACGTGTGCTGAACATGGAGGTGATGTACGTTTGGTACTTGGATCGGTTGGATTGCGAAGAAGTTCGACTACATCAACCGCGTTACTTAATGCTTCCGTTTTCGGTCTATGAGGCTACGTGGACACACTCTTCCCCTCGTTGCTATGCATCACCTAGATAGATCTTGCATGATCATAGGATTTTTTTTGGAAATTACCGCGTTCCCCAACATACTATTCACATCAAACCTGCAAAACAAAGTTACGCATAGAATCGCATTCAGTGATCGTGTAGGAAATACAAGGCGCTATGCACATGGCAGTCCCTTGCGGGTGCGAGGTTCGAAGGGGCAGCGCCCGACATTTTTGGAAATCGCAGATCACATCTGAACTCCGATCACGCCGAATTTTCTGATCTGACCGATCTTATCGATCATCGCGAGTCCGATTCGGATTTACGTTTCACTATTAACCCCGATGGCGGATACCGACCAGTAGGGGTAGGTTGTGTCCCGACCTTGTCGACTCCGATAATCAGAAAATATAGCCACATCAATCCCCATGTGCAGTTGATCTCATCAACCGTGCACACAGCCGTTTTCATCAACGACAACATATCTCATCTGCCGCCTCCACATATCTAATATGCATATGATCTGAATCCAAATCCTATAGCAGAGGCTCTGATACCACTGTTGGGATCTACGGTAGGGTGCGTCGACTGCAAATTAAAATTTTCCTACGCGTAGAACAACCAGGAACATGCTACATGAGATGGATCACAAATCATTACCACTAGACGCGTAGTGCCGTGCAGCAGAAGAAGAGTTGGGGTAGCGCATCCGCGTGGTTCGTGTCCTACTTGTCCAATCTCCCTTGAACAGTCGATCGTCGGATCCCTCGTACAGGTTCGAGCGACGCAAGTGCACCGCCTCTAATGGTATCCAC
Source organism: Triticum aestivum (assembly GCF_018294505.1). Lineage (NCBI taxonomy): Eukaryota > Viridiplantae > Streptophyta > Magnoliopsida > Poales > Poaceae > Triticum > Triticum aestivum. The sequence continues at coordinate 215,913,018 of NC_057813.1, read as the reverse complement.
GCGTGTAAGAGGAATGTTGTGCGGCAGACTGCTAGGTCCGATCACACAACCGAAGGCAAGTGGAGGTGGCTATTCGCAACACATGCAAACCCTAGTGACAGCGCCAAAGCGATCAACCCCATAAATGTGCCGCACCTCCACTATTTATAGGCATCCGTCGCGGGTCAACACTTGGGCCTTGCACGGATCCTAAAGCCCAAAGACTACTCGGTCGCGTTCCAAGTCCAGCTCGGATCACATCCTACCAGTGTCCTCCGAACCAACCTCGTAGGTTCCTTCCCTTAAGTGAACGACCCCTTAGGTTCAAGTTGGTTTGGTCACAGTTTGGATCACCTCCGACCTGCACGGTTGGTAGCGGCCTCTAGCAAGGCATGCCGACCACCAAGCCCTTGTCGCATGGCCATGCTTATCCAGGTCAGATCACACAAGGGGCCCAGAGTATATCTCTCCTGATCGGAGGGGCAAATCCCATCTTGCTCGACCATGTCTCGCAGCATGGGACTGGACAAACCCGAAACCTACCTTTGTAACTACGTAGTCATGGAGTAGCGTTTGGTCGGCCCAAAGCAAGTCTGTCACCATCCCGAGTACATGCATCATTTCAGGTCTTAGGACAGAACGTATGTTGTACTAGAGACTCACATATGACATAACGCTGTGTCTCATAGTTGGGTCTGTCCGACTCGGACCTTACCTCGACTCGGATTCGATTACTTTGAACCCAACAAGATCCTTCCAAGTCCATATTATCCAGTTAGCATCCAATGATCCATGGCTAGTGAGACCAAGCCATCGACCGTGTCATATGCTAGTCTAGTCGGCTGCGTGTCCACACAACCCTTTCGACTAGGGACCTTTGAGGACAGTCATCATACAATGCATAGTCCCACAAACAGGTCACATACTTGCTGATACACATCATTGATAATGTCCAAGGACTATCTTTATTCATAAACATATAGGAAATATCATCATACATGATTGCCTCTAGGGCATATCTCCAACACTATGATATATGTTGCTTTGTGGTCACTACTAAATTATAAATAATTATTAATTAAGAATTGGCTTTGATATACCTTGGGATCCGAGTGGATCAATTACTTGAGAACTTTATGCGTACCATAATGGCTTTTAAGAAAACGTTGCTTGGGAGACAACCCGGAAGTTTTAGAGAGTCATTTTACTCTATTGTGTGCTTTTAAAAGGTTTAAAAACAAAAAATATAGAGGGGAACATAAAAAATTTCAAAAATAAAGGTGAAAGTGAGAAAGACAGGCACTGTTGAAGTGGGGGATATCCTTGAACTTGCTCATGCCCATGGAAAGTTTGTGAGCCTTTATTACAGAAACTTTTCAACAAAAAAATTATCCCCTTGTACAAATCCATTGTATTATAAAAAATGTGGCAAGATTTACCTTTAGGATGTTTAAATTGCTTGTCTGGTATGTGCAGTGCAAAAACAGGAACTTTGGCTATAGTGCTTTAGTTTACATTTTTTTACTGGAACGTCAAAAGTGTGTGAAAATTTTACACAGTACTGCTATGCAAATTTTTTATATTTGGAGTTACAAAAGTATATTTTTCATCTGCATCTTTACATGTTTTCATGTTTTAAAAGATTGATGTTATAGTTTCTTGATCTGCTTATGTTTGAAATCTTGTTGAGCCCCATTGATTTGGGAGCCATAGAATTGTGATAGAATACAGTGGGTAGTGTTTGATTATAATTATAAAATAATGTTACAACAGGACATAATGGGATTTGATGTTATATGTACTAACCCCTCTAATAAAAAGTTCGGTTAAGTTTTGTGTGCATGAAGTGTTCGAAGATCGAGGAGGTATCGATATGAGAAGAATAAGGAGAGGCAAGAGTTCAAGCTTGGGGATGCACAAGGCACCCCAAGTAAATATTTAAGGTGACTCAAGTGTCTAAGCTCGGGGATGCCCCAGAAGGCATCCCATCTTTCTTCCTTAACAATTATTGGTTTGTCTCGGTTCTTGTTTTGTTCACATGATACGCGTAAATTCTTGGAGTGTCTTTTGTGTTTATTTCTTTTCCTTTTTTACAAACCATGCTGGTGTGAGATAGTCCTTGGTTGATTTATAGAATGATCTTTGCATTTCACTTATATATTTTGAGTATGGCTTTATGGAATGCTTCATGTGCTTCACTTATATCATTTGAAGTTTGGATGCTTGTTTCTCAACATTTGGAAAACAGTTATTTGTAGAATGCTCTTTTGCTTCACTTATATTTCTTAGAGCATGGTCTTTTGTAGAAAGAATTAAACTCTCATGCTTCACTTATATCAGTTTAGAGAGTTAACATGAATTGGTCATTCACATGGTTAGTCAAAAAATCCTACATAAAACTTGTAGATCACTAACTATGATAAGTTTGATTTTTTGCAATAGTTTTGCGATATCGAGGTGGTAATATGGGGGCATGCTAGTAAAATAATTAAAGTTGAGTATTAATAATGGTATTAACATAAGTGAGTCTTTGCACAAGTAAATCCTCACACATGTAAAGTGGTGGCAACTGACATTAACAGTGAGGTCGAAGCATATTTTATCATTGATTGATCATTTGTGTCGTTCGAATAAGGGGCACGCGATGTTTAACTCCTCCCAACCTCCTTCCTAGGGGCATGCAAGTAATACTTTGCTTCAAGGGCTTTGAAATTTTCACAGTAAGTATATGATTTCTTTATGACTAATGTGCGTTCATGAACTATACACACTCTCACCTTTCCATATATTGCTAGCCTCTTCGGTACCGTGCATTGTTCTTTCTCATCTCAAGAGTTGGTGCAAACTTCGCCGGTGCATCCAAACCCCATGATATGATATGCTCTATCACACATAAGACACAGTTCATCATTGTAATACATGTTACGCTAGATCAATTCGCATCCTAGTACACTGCCAGAGGCATTCATATAGAGTCATCTTATATTAAGTTTATCGAGTTGTAAAAAAGGATGAACATCATTATTAGAGCATTGTCCCAGTGAGTAAAAAAGGATGATGGAGACTAATGATTCCTCCAAAGAATGAGGATGAGGTTCTGGACTTAAAAAAGACAGGCCAAAAAGAGCCCATTAAAAAAAGATAATAAGAGAGAAGGGGCAATGCTACTATCCTTTTACCACACTTGTGATTTAAAGTAGCACCATGTTCTTCATATATAGAGTCTCTAGAGTTGTCAGTTTTACATACTAGTGGGAATTTTCATTATAGAACTTGGTTTGTATATTCCAATGATGGGCTTCCTCAAATGCTCTAGGTCTTCATGAGCAAGCAAGTTGGATGCACGCCCACTTAGTTTCAGTATTGATATTTCATACATTTACAACTCTAGTGCATTCGTTGCATGGCAATCCCTACTCCTCGCATTAATATTGATTGATAGGCCTCTCCATCGCCTATTGATCTGTCGAGTTGATCGAGCCTTTCTTCCTTTTTGACTTCACTTATTGATCTCTACCACCGCATTCTATTCCACCCATAATGCTACGTCCATGGCTCATGCTCATGTATTGAGTGAAGATGAAAATGCTGAAGTGCGTGAGAAAGTATGATACAATTGCTTGGTTTGGCACCAGGGGTACTCTTGATTTGATATCTATGTGGGGAAAAACGAGAGTGTCATGCTTACCACAACTAAGTGTATAGAGAGGTTGTTTCCTTTAGCTCCATTTTTATGAAAGGAAATGATGAATTACAGGCATGATTTGTATTATTGTTTCCGTATCAAATTGACAGACTATTGCATTGAATCACTCGTATCCAAATATTCATGCCATGATTAGATTATTTGATAAGGATTATGCAAGGTGGCATTCCACATCAAAAATTATCTTTTTATCATTTACCAACTCAAGGATGAGTAGGAGTTAAGCTTGGGGATGCTGATACGTCTCCTTCTTATCTATAATTTTTTATTGTTTCATGTCAATATTCTACAACTTTCACATACTTTTGGGAATAAATTATATTATTTTTGGGACTAAAATATTGATCCAGTGGCCGGTGTCAGTTCATGTTTTGTGCATGCTTTTTGTTTTGCATAAAATCCTTATCAAGTGAAGTCCAAACACGATAAAATTTTACGGTGATTTTTTTGAATATATGTGGTCTTTGGGAGGAAGAATCAATGCAACAGGGCGCCGCCACCACCCCGGGGCATGTGGGGTTGCCTTGTGACCACCTCGTAAGTCGGTTGGAGCCCTTCTTTGGCCGCAAGGAAGCTTATATCGGGAGAAATCATGTCAAAATTTCAGTCCGATCGGAGTTACAGATCTTTGGATATTTAAGAAATGTTTTTCGGCCGAAAACAGAGACGCGAAAAAGAAGAGATACAGAGAGAGGGATTCAATATCGGAGGGGCTCCTACCCTCAGGGAGCCATGGCAGACAAGGAATAGATGGGAAACCCTCCTCTCATATAGAAGGGAGGTCAAGGAAGAAGGAGGAGGGGGCTCTCTCCCCTTCTCTCCCGATGGTGCCGCAGTGCCGCCGGGGGAATCATCATGACAGCGATCTAAACCAACAAATTCGTTGCCATCATGATTAACTCTCTCCCCCTCTATGAAGCGGCTTAATAGCTATTTTCCCGATTGTGATCTCTACTTAAACATGGTGCTTTATGTCACATATTATTATGCAATGTTGTGTTGCCATCCTATGATATTTGAGTAGATTTCTTGTCCTACAGATTAATTATGGTACGGTGTTATATGAGTTTTATGTTGATATGGTCTTGTCCTATAGTGCCCTCTGTGTCGCACAAGTATGTGGGATTACCGTTGTAGGGTGTTGCAATACGTTCATAATTCTCTTATGGTGGGTTGCGAGAGTGACAGAAGGTTAAATCCGAGTAAGGTGTTGTTGCGTATGCGAGTAGAGAGGACTTGCTACTTAATGCTATGGTTGATTTTTACCTTAATGATCTTTAGTAGTTGCGGATGCTTGCTAGAGTTCCAATCATAAGTTCATGTGATCCAAGTACGGAAAGTATGTTAGTGCATGTCTCTCCCTCATTGCATATCACACATGTCATATTCAATTGCCTATAGACAATCCTTCTCTTTGTGTTACAAAAAGCTCTCTACTAAAACAAACTAAATTTTGTTATCTAGCTAAGTACTTCTAGTTTTATTCTTGCAAACTTGTCCTCTTACACCTACAAAGTAGTTATATACTTGTTCTAGGTAAAGCAAACGTTAAGTGTGCATAGAGTTGTATCGGTGGTCGATAAAACTGAGAGAATATTAATTCTACCTTTAGCTCCTCATTGGTTTCGACACTATTACTTATCAAAAAAGGCTACAATTGATCCCCTATACTTGTGAGTTATCACTGTGTAAAAAAAGTTAAACGCGAAATATTACACTTAGTTTTTTATCACCAACGAATTACTTCTATCCCATATGGCATGAAATTTGTCAAGCGCACTTGCCACACTAATACGAACAACTACAAATAAGTCAGAATTTTTAAATTTTATTTACTATTTATTTTGATTTTACTGTTCATTAGGGAGCACATGCTCCCTAGAGCCAAAAATCCGCATCACATTGGTATTGCCCTTAAAAAGCAATAAAAATGAAATAAAAACTAAAAACATAATATGGAATTTTACTAAGGATGAATGAATTAGTGACATTGGTACTACCTTTTAAGAAGAAAAAAAGGGGAAAAATAACTTGCAAAAAACTTTGCACTGAAATTGCACCTTTTATAATGTGCAAAGAATAATCATACAATGCTGCAATTTTGGCACATATTGTATAGTATTTGTGCTTATGCATTTGCATTTACCCAATATCCATAAAATAAACATAAGACCGACCGATTAAGAAAAATATAAAAATGCATTAAAACAAAAAACAGAAGAAAAAACAAAAGGAGATAGAGGAAGTCTGGTTTGCAGAGATAACGAGCCGCAAATCATTTGACCAAAAACTCGGGTTAGTCAACAAAACCAAGCCCAATAAAGCATAGAGAACAAACCAACAAAAAAGACACACTCAAGGTATAGATCAACGGAATTGGCTAAAATTGCATAGTTTCCTAAAAAAGGTTGAATTTTTTTTCTGACTCGGAAACCGTAGAACAATCATTCATATTCATTAAATTAAGTAAAAAATGTTTACAGAGCAAACTACAAGCGTAACGCTACCAAACTCCAGTTTTTTAACACGAAAATGATCCAAATTCTAGTTACTTTTTCTTAAACAAAGGAAGCAATACATTGTCAAGACAATTAATGTGTTGGGATTCAGTTCTGATCCTCATCAGCAACATATCTTGTAATAGTCTGAATCTATGGGAATGCATTGAAGGTCTTTCATTCTTTAGTATCTTGCCATTTCTTTGCATCCATAAATTTCAGCAACTCATTATAACGATATCCATAACAATATTTTTAGGCAGTGCAGATTTCAAGAGTATGATCTCATCGAAAGTAGAGATGCCTCTAGGTCTTCATGGGATGATAGTGTCCGAACACGCTTGAGCATAAGAGTAGTCACATAGAAGATGCAGGGTAGTTTCTTCAACTACACCATTACGGAGAAGCCATTCATAACTATCCATGTGCCAACCCTGGAGCTTAAAGTGATTTTTGGAGTTAAGTCTATCATGCATAAATTATGAGAAGAAAATTTTATACCTTTCTCTACTAGTAGCTTTCCAAAGCCATTTGAAAATGATCCGAGCCTGAGATTAACCAATCAAATGATCCTACACTTTCCAACATAAGGATTGCTTAGAATTCAAATATAAGACCAAGAATCAAGCTCAAAAGTTATAGGGTGTTGCGCCAACAAATGACTTAGATTCTCAAACTGGTTGAAAGCTTGAATTGAAGGAGCTATGTGGAAGCTTTATGTGGTCAGCCAGGTATAACAAAGCCGCAACTGATGACTTTTGCTTAATAGAAAAATAGTACAATTTGGAATTGCACTTATAGTTGTTGATACTCCCATTTGTGTTCCCAAAATAAAGCTAAATCTCTAGAGGACATAGAACATGAGGCAACCTCTTTGAATAAGGGAAGTGTAAGTGCATCTAGTGCCCCTTAGTGATTTTGGTGTATTGAAGACTTATAGGTTAAGGGACTAATGCGTTTGTGAGTTTACACAGGTCTATAAGTCTATGAGGAGTTTGATATTTACAGAGAAAGTCGACCCCTAAAAATGAAGTTCTTCGACTGAAGACTTTGATATTCTGAAGACTTTCTGAAGACTTTGAAAGTGAAGAAATTGGTGTGACCTTGAAGACTTGGTATTCATTTGAGGAACATGAAGCGTGAAGACTTTTGTTTTCGTAGTTTCATTTTCTCTTTCTTCAGTCATAGGAAACACCGTACTGTTAAAGGGGGTCGAGGAAATACTAAGGAAAATTTCCATGTGATTCTCAACTCAAAATCCTACACCTACCAATCCCTTCGAGTGAAGCCTTTGGAAATCTCATACAGTTCAGTCACTTTCTTCAGTGACAGAGACGAAGTTCTTCTGGTCGCTGATGAATTTGTTCTGACTGAGGAGTTAGGAATTCGCCAGTGCGAATTGCCTACACAGTGAGGAACATGATAGCCCTGAGGAATTTGAGAGTCAAATTTCCGACCGTTGCTGTGCTGCGCGCCAGCTGTCCCAAAATATCTTATCCACCTAACGGTCATATCATTGAAGGGCATTTATGTCTTATCATGTCGGGCTGCTCCCTAGGCTATAAATAGCCGCCCCCTACAACCACTAGCTGGTTGGCTGCTCCGAGAGAACTTGACACTTGTCATTTGAGAGCAACCCATCCTCCGAGGACTTTGAGCGAAAATCATCAAGTGAGGAAAACCCAAAACCAAACCCCTACAAACCCAAAGTGATTGAGCATCACTGAAGAAATTGATCCTGCGTGGATCCGACGCTTGTTACCTTTGAAGACTGTGCTTCTTCCAGACGGTTAGGCGTCATGGTCTAGAGCATCCAAGAGGAATTGTGGATCGCCGAGTGACCAAGTCTGTGAAGGTTTGGAAGTCGCCTGAAGACTTACCACGAGTGATTGGACGAGGTCTGTGTGACCTTAGTTCAAGGAGAATACGGTGAGGACTGGGTGTCCTGAGCTGCGTGCTCAGCGACTGGGTGTCCGGGACTGTGTGTCCTCGAGTTTAAATACTCAGCCGCTCCAACCAGACGTACAACTGAGACAGCAGTTGGAACTGGTCTACCAAATCATTGTCTTCACCAACCTAACTGGTTCTATTTCCTCAACCCTTTCATTTCCTCATTACTGTGTTGAGTGTTTGTTCATATCTGTGTTTGAAGACTTTGACTGAAGACTTTCTCAATTTCCTCAGTTCAATTTCTTCAGTCTGTTTGTCTTCATCTTGTGTTATCCTGTGATTACGCTTTCTGTACTCTGTGCTAGTCTTCATTTCATCATGATGACCATGCTTGTATTCTGTTATGCTTACTTCTGAGTACTTATTCCGCTGCTAGTAGTTCTTCGCTAAGGAATTTCCTCACCGGCAAATTCCTCAGTGAAGAATTCATAAAAATCGCCTATTCACCCCCCCTCTAGTCGATATAACGCACTTTCAATTGGTATCAGAGCAAGGTACTCCCTTGTTCTGTGTGATTTTGGTTTAACCGCCTGGAGTTTTAGTTATGTCGACCGCAGGTATGAAGAAAGTGACATGCCCTATCTTTGACGGTCATGATTATCCCAAGTGGAAGGCCATGATGAGGAAGCGCCTCATGGCAATGAACAGCGAGCTGTGGACCGTCACTGAGATTGGTCTTACTGATCTATGCAAGATGGCAGGCGTTGATGATATTCGCAAGTACACTCGACTTGACATCTTGGCGAAGGATATCATCTGTTCCTGCCTATCCAGAGATGAATTCAGGCGCATTATGCATCTTGGCAATTCGAAGCTTATCTGGGACCGAATCTCTGATGTCTATGAAGGTCATCGAACCCGTCATGATCCCTGGTTTGAGGACTTCAAGGAATCTCTCAAAACGATGACTTTTGAGCCAGAATCATCATCTTCTGCATCATGTCTCATGGCAAACGGTGCTGAGGTAACTGAATGCTCCTCATCTGAGTTTTGTGACGATGAATCTGATAATGATGAATCTGATAATGATGAATCTGATAATGATATTGAATCTTGTTATACCAAACTTGTTTGCATTGCTACTAAACTACAAACGGCTTTGGAACAAGTTCAAAACATGCTAGAAAAAAGTGATGATATGTTGGGTAAACAAATGGATCACTCAAAAGCATTGGGTGAATGTCTTCAGAGAATTCACTCCAAGTTTGACGCCCTTCAAGATCAACATAATACTCTCTTATCTGATCATGAGAAGCTTTCTTCTAAATCTCTTCAAAGAAAGGAAGACCTTGAAAAGCTAAGAGTGTGTTATGAAGATCTTCAGAAGGAGCGCGGTTCATTACTAGCTCAACAAATCAGCGCTTCTCAGGAAGAATTTATTCCTCCATGCTTAAAGTGCATTGAACGTGAATCTGCTAATTCTTCACCTGAATGTTCAAATGCTTCAACTGTTACAAATTCTTCACCTGCCTCTGCTATCACTAATTCCTCATCTGAGGACATTGCTAGTATCACTGACAATGCAGGGCTGAAGGAATTGTACATGACAGGCATGTACAAAAGCCTCAAAGGGCATCAGACTCTTTGTGATGTGCTTAAAAAGCAGATCCTCAACAGAAACCCTAGGAAAGAGGGTATTGCCTTTGAGAGGAAACTTAATGCTGATGGAACATATTGGAAGCCTGAGCAGTACCCCAAAACCTCATGGGTTGCTGCAAAGGGACCTCCAGTTGATCCATCTAACTTATCTGGCTTTACATGTGAATCTCCTCATTCTTCTGATGAGTCATTTGACTCCAACTATAAACTGTTCAAAAATCAGAATGGTGAAGTATTTGCTAGATATGTTGGCACTAACTGCAGGAACGGTTCTCCTATGAAGAAAATCTGGGTTCCCAAGAAGTGCCTTGAAAGTCTTCAGGTGAATGTCCTCATGACACCACCTGTGAAGAACAGGAACCCCAGATCAAATTCTTCATATGGACCAAATTCTTCATATGGATCCAAGTCCTCATACGGACCAAATTCCTCACGTGGATCAAATTCCTCAAATGGATCAAAGTCCTCATATGATTATCATCGTGCTAACAACTCTGTTTCGCAGGGTAGAGCTAAGGGCTATGAATATGTGCATTATTCTTCAAACCATTATGTTCATAAGTCCTCGAAGAATTTCTCTGCTTATTCATATGCTTACCCTAACCCCTCTTATGTGAAACGAAATGGTTTGGCCTCTATGCCACCATTCTCGTATGGTGCTCGCAGAGTGATGAACTCTTTGCCACCCCTTCAGATGTGGGTGGTGAAGAAAAAGAACTAATCTCTTCTGCAGGGTCAGGTCTCCAGACGTGCTTTAACGTCTGAAGAATTTGCTGGGGACCTGACAAAATTGCCTGAAAGGACGCAGGCGAATCATGATGAAATGAACCTTCATTTCACACGTCCTCATACTGCTATATCTGTTTACTGATTGATGAAATTCATCTGATGAACTTGATATCATATTCTTCACTAATGAAGCATATGAGATTGTAAGCTACACTAATTCATCTGCAGGATGATCAACCCAAAGCTACTGAGTGGGTCCTCGATAGTGGATGTACGAATCACATGACTGGTGACAAGAATCTATTGATGGATGCTCCCTTATCACCGTCACATCTGAAGCATATCATCTTTGCTGACAAAGGCAAAAGTCAGGTATTGGGTCTTGGTAAGGTTGCAATCTCTAAGGATAAACACATGGACAAAGTCATGCTTGTTGAGTCCTTAGGATACAACCTCATGTCAGTCTCAATGCTTTGTGATCTTGATATGGTTGTTGTCTTTGGCAAGTATCGCTGTGTTGTGATTATGGAAGCTGACAATTCCAAAGTCTTCGAAGGCTTTAGGAGAGGAGATTTGTATATTGTTGATTTCTCTACAGGACCACAACCAGCCGTGTGTCTACTTGCAAAAGCTTCAGAAGGCTGGCTATGGCATCGACGACTTGGTCACGCAGGCATGAGGAATTTGCACACGCTTGCGAAGAAGAAGCATGTCATTGGCATTGAGAATGTCAAATTCCTCAAGGATCACTTATGCGGAGCCTGTGAAGCTGGAAAAATGACCAAGGCCAAGCATCCAGCGAAGACTATCATGACCACTACTCGTCCATTCGAATTGCTTCACATGGACCTCTTCGGACCTAATCATTACTCAGCAGTCACTAATGATGCATCTCTATATGGTTTTGTCATTGTTGATGATTACTCTCGATATACATGGGTACACATTGTTACTTACAAACATGAAGTGCAGGAAGTCTTCAAACGATTTTCCTCGAGGGCTTCAACCAACTTTGGTGTGAAGATCAAGCACATCAGAAGTGACAATGGAACTGAGTTCAAGAATTCCGGTCTTGATGACTATCTTGATGAACTTGGTATTACTCATGAGTTATCTGCTCCCTATACTCCTCAGCAAAATGGCGTCGTGGAGCGCAAGAACAGAACTCTTGTTGAGATGGCTCGCACTATGCTTGATGAATACAAAACGCCTCATCGTTTTTGGATTGATGCAATTGATACTGCGTGCCACATCATCAACAGAGTATATCTTCACAAATTCTTCAAGAAGACGGCCTATGAACTCCTCACTGACAAGAAACCCAATGTGAGTTATTTCAAAGTCTTCGGTGCTAAATGTTGGATTAGAGATCCTCACCACAATTCTAAATTTGCACCGAAAGCACATGAAGGTTTTATGCTTGGTTACGGAAAGGACTCGCACACCTACAGAGTCTTCAACATTGTTCTTCACAAGATTGTTGACACTGTAGATGTGCGGTTCGATGAAACTAATGGCTCGCAAAGAGAGCACCTACCTTCTGTGTTAGATGAACCAGCACCTGAGGATTCTATCAAGTTCAAGGCAACTGAGGATGTCATTCCTACTGAAGAATCTGCTGAAGAATTCATTCCAGTTCATGAAGAACGTCGAGCTGATGCACCTGAAGAAAATGCTGAGGAAAATGGTGCTGAAGAAAATGCTGATCAAACTCCTCAGCGACAACCAGCTCATCCTCGCGTTGCAAAAGAAGTGCAAGTGGAGAAGATCATCGATGACATTAGAGCACCAGGTCCTCTCACACGCTCAAAAGCTTCACATTTATCTAACTTTTGTGGGCACTATGCTTTTGTCTCTATCACAGAGCCCACTAAGGTAGATGAAGCATTTTGGAGCCGGAGTGGATTCAGGCTATGCAAGAAGAATTACATCAGTTCGAGCTCAACAATGTCTGGGAACTGGTCAAACGTCCAGATCCTCGCAAGCATAATATCATTGGCACAAAGTGGATCTACCGCAACAAGCAAGATGAAAATGGCCTTGTGGTGAGGAATAAGGCACGACTGGTAGCTCAAGGCTACACACAGGTTGAAGGAATTGATTTCGATGAAACTTTTGCACCTGTTGCTAGACTTGAGGCTATTCGCATATTACTTGCTTATGCTAACCATCATGATATCATCTTATATCAAATGGATGTGAAAAGTGCATTCCTCAATGGTAAGCTTGAGGAAGAAGTATATGTTGCTCAACCCCCAGGTTTTGAAGATCCAAAGAATCCTGACAAAGTCTTCAGACTTAATAAGGCCCTCTATGGCCTCAAGCAAGCCCCTCGGGCGTGGTATGATACATTGAAGGAATTCTTCGTGAAGAATGGCTTCACACCCGGTTCACTCGACCCTACTCTCTTTACTAAATCTTATGATGGTGAACTGTTTGTGTGCCAAATATATGTTGATGATATTATCTTTGGCTGTACTGACCAACGTTATAGTGATGAATTTGCCTATATGATGAGTGAAGAATATCAAATGTCTATGATGGGAGAGTTGAAATTCTTCTTAGGTCTTCAAATTCGTCAACAGCGCAATGGCATATTCATATCTCAGGAGAAATACCTCAAAGATGTACTGAGGAAATTCGGCATGCAAGATTGCAAAGGCGTCAAAATTCCTATGCCCACAAATGGCCATCTATGCACTGATGAAAATGGTATTGACTTCGATCACAAGGTATACCGCTCCATGATTGGTTCTTTATTGTACTTATGTGCATCTAGGCCAGATATAATGCTTAGTGTTTGCATGTGTGCCCGATTTCAAGCTGCACCGAAGGAATCACACCATAAGGCTGTGAAGCATATTCTTCGATATCTAGCTCACACACCAACACTAGGATTATGGTACCCCAAGGGCTCTGCTTTTGATCTCATTGGATATTCTGACTCTGACTATGCTGGTGATCGTGTGGACCGCAAGTCAACATCTGGCACTTGTCATTTCCTCGGACGATCTTTGGTCTGTTGGTCCTCGAAGAAACAGAACTGCGTATCACTGTCTACTGCGGAAGCTGAATACATTGCTGCTGGCTCTTGCTGTGCTCAACTGCTTTGGATGAAGCAAACACTCAAGGACTATGGCGTCAACGTGAAGAATGTGCCTCTCCTCTGCGACAATGAGAGTGCCATCAAGATTGCTCACAACCCAGTTCAGCACTCGAAGACAAAGCACATTCAGATTCGTCATCATTTTCTTCGTGATCATGTGTTGAAGGGCGACATCTCCATCGAGCACGTGAAGACTGAAGAACAGCTAGCTGATATCTTCACTAAGCCCTTGGATGAGAAGAGATTTAGCAAGTTGCGGTGTGAGCTAAATATCTTAGAATCTTCGAATGTTCTTTGAAAAGGACACACATCCTGACACTTATGCAAAATTGATGACTTAGATGTGCAACACATGAAGAAACGTTTTTCTTCAATCAATGAAGAATAACACTCTAAGTGTGAAGAAATTAATGAAGAATTTGATTCTCAGAACCCTACGACAATTGTACGCGGTGTCTGAAATCATCATTCTTATACGGTGGGTCACGCCACCACAAAAAGTTGAAAATCTTCAATTTGAGTTTTTCCTCAGTTTTGAAATTCTTCAGTTTTTCAAATTCTTCAACTTTGCAAAATCTTCACTGTTTCCGTCGTTTTTCTTCATTGTCCTCTACAGCATTCACTTATAGCTATTTCTTCAAGTTGCTTTTTCTGCTAAGTGAATGTGATCGGACCCTTCCCCCTCTATGCTATACTCAACCCAATCTATTCACAAATTCTTCATGTGCGTTCTATTTGAAACTCGTTCAAAATCTTCACTGTGTCCTTGTCAGCTGAAGAAATTGCGAACGAAACTTTAAAACAAATCTTATCCAAATTTTCGGTTTTGCCGCTCAAACCGTTCCGCATCCCACGATGCATTATTCTATTCACCCACGATCGTACACGATCTCAACTACACAGTACGTGGGTGACACATGTCGCGAGAAGGAGAAAGGGCAGGGGCACGTTCGTCCCAAAATCTTCGGGCGAACAGTTTTTCACCGTGTCTATAAATACCCCTCTCCCCTTCCTCACTTCATTTACTCCGCTCGATCGCTACTCTCTCACTCGAGCTCCTCAAACCCTAGCGCCGCCGCTACTCCATCGTCGCCGGTGAGGAAGAGCTTCGCTGCCTCGACCTCGTCGCCGTCGTACTCGCGCCGGTCGCGGAAATCTTCACTCCGCCGCCGCCGTAGCTGTCTTCCTCTGCCAAGTTAGGGCGTGGGAGATCTAACCTGACGAACTTCACATCTGTTCTTCTCAGTTCGTCGTGTTCTTCACTTCGGGTAATTAAAAGTTACTTTTATTACTCACTTTGATTCTCAAACTTTCCTGAAAATCTTCAAAGGTGTTTATTCTTCAAATCTTCACACATATGAACACCTCACACATCATATGATCTTGAACTGTTTCTCTAAGCAATCATTTTCTTCAAGATTCCCTAATTGTGTGGATCTTCGATCTGTACAACTCTGGAACCTAAGACAAGAACGCTTAGTGAAATTCCTCAAGGTTCATCTGGTCAAATTCCTCAAAACTTGTTCTTTTCGAAAAACCTTCTGAGAACGCATATGACCTCTCCAAATTCCTCGCACCTATACTCTGTTCACAGGTACTAATGCCCGCTGTTGAATCACTAGGTTCTCATCAACTTAACTCATTTGCAGCGTTCCTCGAAGAAAAATTGCATACTTCTTCAGAGTGTTCAATTGTTCAAATTCCTCATCTGAAGAATATGGCAGACGGTAAGAGGCCGCAGAAAGGAGGAAAGAAGCCTGAGGTCATGACTGCTTTCGAGATACCTGATGACATTTATAAGGACTATTGCACACCTGATGAAGCCAAATTCGGCAAAGAGAACAAGAATCAGCGCAAGGTGCGTATACAGAGGATTGAAAGAAGATGGGCAAGGGAATGGAGGGAGTACAGATATGTGACTCCAAAGTACATGAAGAAATTTGCTTTAAATCCTCCGTCCCCAAGAGCTCCATTGGCACCTGGCCAAGTAGCTGATCCCACCAGCATCAAGAGTGGTGAGGACTTTCCTGAAGAATGGGCTAAGCGCCAAGCAAAATTGGCAAGACAAGCCAAGGAGGCGGTGAGGAAATTCAATGAGGATTCTGCCACTACTGCTGCAACTGAGGCCTCGGTCAGGCCGAGGAAATCCATGCCAAAGAAGCCGGCTCGAAAGCCAAGTGCTTCACCAACAGCGCCCTCACGGCCAAGTTCCTCAGTTATGCCCTCACGGCAAATTCCTCAGACGGCTACTGCTCCACCAAAGTCCTCAGGAGCTCCCTCAAAGTCCTCAGCTCCTGTGCATCTGGCTACATGTCAAAGGACTGCTGGTTTCTCGATTGCCTCTGGTGTTTCAGCAAGTTCCTCAGCTGCACCAATTTCCTCATCAGGCCCCACACTGTTGAAGACTAAAGCAACAGCTGGACGCGGTCCTCGGCCAAGTCCAAGAAGAAACAGGTCGCATTCCATGTGCCTTCTGATGATGAAGCTTCTGATGATGAACTTGCAGAAATCATCAGAGACAGACAGGTGAAGGCCGCTAGAGCCAAAGGCACATCTGTGCCACTGCTTTTGGATCCGAGGAAAATCCTCGATTACATTGATCTCTGGCACAAGGATCCAAACACCCCAATGCCTGATTTTCATCTGACTCCTGGTCAAGTCACATGCTGACCCATTTCATCACTCAAGAGAAATGGAAGTTTGAAAAGGCAAGAGAGATCAAGAAAGCTCAATACAGAAAGGAGAAGCTCCTGAAGAAAAATGTTGTCAGAATGACACCTGAGGAACTTCTCAAGGCTCAGTCTGAAATTCAAGCCCTCAGCAAAGACTTTGATGCCTACTATGCTGATTGGCAAGGAGCCAAAGTGAGATTCGTCAATCTGACGAAGAAATTCACAAATGTTGCAGCCCCATCGCAACAAGAAAATCCTCAGGCTGCAGACTCTGCTCAGCCTGCTGAAGAACATGCCAGCACCGCTGATGACTTTCAGCCTGCTGAAGAAAATGCTAGTTCCAGGGCTGATGACTCCATTCCAGCCGCTGAAGAAATTGCCAGGGCATCCACTAGTGGTGCGCCTGAAGAAACTGAAGAGATCAGGGCAACTGCATCAGTTGCGCCTGAAGAAAATCAACCAGATTCCTCAGCTCCTCCCGCGCCTACACCAACTCCAATTCTTCCATCTGCCTATGAGGTGAAGAAGACCAGGGCTGCAGAGCGAGCTGCAGTGAAGAAAAGGAAGGCATCAGCTGCGTCAAATTCTTCGGCTGCAAAGAAGATGAAGCCAATGACCAGCTCACTCGAAAATCCAATTGATGTTGTTCCAATTTCCTCCATGCCATCAAAGGAACCTTGTTCCTTTTGGAGAAGACTATGAGATCCCAAGCGGATCTGATGAAGAAAATTATTCTGCTGCTTCGTCAGAGCAGTTTGATGAAAAAATTGAAGTGGACGCAATCCTTTCACCGCCAGTCATTTCCTCACCTATGCCTCAGTTCACAGAGGCTGGTGTTGAGGAAATTGAAGATGAAGATGTGGATATTGGATGCACCACACCTGTGATGAACGATGACTTTTGGGAAAGTCAGTATCCCAATACTCCTCTCTTCACACCTATCCAACAGATTCCTCAGTCCCCGGCAACAACAGTTCAAATGGGCTCTGAAGAAACTCATCCCACTCCCTCTGTTCATGAAGATATTCCAGCCACTAGTGCTGAAGAACATGCTGTTGCTGATCATCGGGCTGCACAAGAAGAGGAACCAGAAATTCCTCAGCCTGAAGAACCTGAGCTCGCGATTCCTGAGGTGGTACTGCAACTCACTGACACCCCTCTGCCAAAGCCGAAGAATCTGTTCTCAAGAAAACAGAAGTTCAAGGCTGAAGACTTCTTTTCCGAGCATGTATTCTTCACTGACTACAACCCCTATGACTCTGCTCGCATAAGGAAGAGGCGTTTCTGGACTGCTAGTCAAGCCAACTTCTATTCCTCAGTGTTGTTTGACAAGGACAAAATCTTCGATCATGAACATATTCCTCACGTGGATATGGAATCTCTACCATGCTTCGAGCCAGTCCTCAGTGTTCTTCACGATGCAGGATTACTCAATTTCTGCACTGACATCTGTGATTGGAATGAAGAACTCATTTTTCAGTTCTACGCGACACTGCATATCACTGGAGACGCTGAAGATGTCAACTCATGGGTGTTGGACTGGATGACTGAAAACACTCACTACAAGGCACCGGCAACTGAATTGCTTCGTGTCCTTCCTCTCATCCTCCCCATGACAGTGCACGTTGCATCTACAGTGACCCTGAACTGACAAATCACTATATGCAAGTGCTCATGAAGCCTTTGAAGCCTGGGCAGGCCCCACGAACCAAATTCCTCGTCAAGGAATTACTCTATGTGCCTCGGACTGTCTATCGCATTCTGACGAAGACAATGAGTCCTATCAAAGGCCACGACTCAAATGATGAAGAAGTCGTTGGCATCATGAAGAATATGCTTTTCAACATCATTCATGGCGTTCCCGTCAACTTCCATGATTTCTTCATGAGGACTCTGGCAATATTGCTATGTCACCATTCGAGCTGAAGCCCTATGCGCCTTGGATTATGAGATTCATCAGGGCAAGATCTTCACTGAATTACAAAGCTGACACTCTGAACCACGGTAGCTACTTGCCTCCCATTGAAGTCCTCAAACGGACAGTTTCATCAGCTGATGATAAAGGCAAGGCAGCTGCTGTGATCGATGAAGGCATTCGTCCATTGGATGGTCAATTTCGCTAGGCTGCATCTTACTCTACCAATGACGACTCTGCCACACATGACTCTGCCGCAAATACCTCAGCCAAGCAAAATCCTCAAGCCACAGCACCCAGGGTGATGACTGACCGTGAGTTACTCCTCAGTCTTCATCAGAAGGTTGATCGCAATCACAAATGGGTAAAGCGTCAGTTTGGTGCACTTCTTCACAATATGACCTCAACACACAATGCAGTGAAGAAGAACCAATACTACCTTCATGAAACCTTCAACCGCACCTGGGCTGTCCTCACTCATGTCTATAGCGCTGAAGAACTGAAGACTATGGATCTCAAGGAAGAATTTGACTGGTCTGCTCCTCCTCCGAAGAAATTCAAGAGGGTCAAAGTTCCTCCACTGGTGGCCAGCTCTTATTCTTCATCGCGTGATACTGATGAGTACGAAGATTTGGACGACATTGCGGCAGGCCCTGCTACAACAAACAACCCCGACAACGCTGGCGCTCCTCCATCGACTTGAAATTCTTCAGGGGCGTTAGTCCTCAGTTTCAATCCTTTTGGTCATTTGATGACAAAGGGGGAGAAATCTGAGTTAGTCTTCAAGCGGGTCTATATAAGGGGCATCTTTTTAAGTTACAACTCTCGTTCTTCTGAAACTCTTATTTGGATCGAGTTGTAATCTTAAACCCGATGGTGCTCTGATACTTTTGTTGCACTATGCTCCGATACTTTTGATGCTTTATTCCGCATGCTTATTCCTTGTTAATGTTATTGCACGCATGCTGAATTTCATCAGGCACCATATTTCATCATGCATTTCAAATTCTTCATATTATATCAAATGTGTGTATGAATTACAAGATATAGGGGGAGATCTCCATGATTCGACTCTTCAAATGTGCATTGCCTCAAAAGCAAATTCCTCACTATGCACATCTTCAGGGGGAGTTCTTCTATATCTTGCAATCAAATTCCTCAATATCAGTATTTAAACATCATATATTTATCCCCGTTGAAAACTTAACCTATATTGTCATCAATCACCAAAAAGGGGGAGATTGTAAGTGCATCTAGTGCCCCTTAGTGATTTTGGTGTATTGAAGACTTATAGGTTAAGGGACTAATGCGTTTGTGAGTGTACACAGGTTTATAAGTCTATGAGGAGTTTGATATTTACAGAGAAAGTCGACCCCTAAAAATGAAGTTCTTCGACTGAAGACTTTGATATTCTGAAGACTTTCTGAAGACTTTGAAAGTGAAGAAATTGGTGTGACCTTGAAGACTTGGTATTCATTTGAGGAACATGAAGCGTGAAGACTTTTGTTTTCGTAGTTTCATTTTCTCTTTCTTGAGTCATAGGAAACACCGTACTGTTAAAGGGGGTCGAGGAAATACTAAGGAAAAATTTCCATGTGATGCTCAACTCAAAATCCTACACCTACCAATCCCTTCGAGTGAAGCCTTTGGAAATCTCATACAGTTCAGTCAATTTCTTCAGTGACAGAGACGCAGTTCTTCTGGTCGCTGATGAATTTGTTCTGACTGAGGAGTTAGGAATTCGCCAGTGTGAATTGCCTACACAGTGAGGAACATGATAACCCTGAGGAATTTGAGAGCCAAATTTCTGACCGTTGCTGTGCTGCGCGCCAGCTGTCCCAAAATATCTTATCCACCTAACGGTCATATCATTGAAGGGCATTTATGTCTTATCATGTCGGGCTGCTCCCTAGGCTATAAATAGCCGCCCCCTACAACCACTAGCTGGTTGGCTGCTCCGAGAGAACTTGACACTTGTCATTTGAGAGCAACCCATCCTCCGAGGACTTTGAGCGAAAATCATCAAGTGAGGAAAACCCAAAACCAAACCCCTACAAACCCAAAGTGATTGAGCATCACTGAAGAAATTGATCCTGCGTGGATCCGACGCTTGTTACCTTTGAAGACTGTGCTTCTTCCAGACGGTTAGGCGTCATGGTCTAGAGCATCCAAGAGGAATTGTGGATCGCCGAGTGACCAAGTCTGTGAAGGTTTGGAAGTCGCCTGAAGACTTACCACGAGTGATTGGACGAGGTCTGTGTGACCTTAGTTCAAGGAGAATACGGTGAGGACTGGGTGTCCTGAGCTGCGTGCTCAGCGACTGGGTGTCCGGGACTGTGTGTCCTCGAGTTTAAATACTCAGCCGCTCCAACCAGACGTACAACTGAGACAGCAGTTGGAACTGGTCTACCAAATCATTGTCTTCACCAACCTAACTGGTTCTATTTCCTCAACCCTTTCATTTCCTCATAACTGTGTTGAGTGTTTGTTCATATCTGTGTTTGAAGACTTTGACTGAAGACTTTCTCAATTTCCTCAGTTCAATTTCTTCAGTCTGTTTGTCTTCGTCTTGTGTTATCCTGTGATTACGCTTTCTGTACTCTGTGCTAGTCTTCATTTCATCATGATGACCATGCTTGTATTCTGTTATGCTTACTTCTGAGTACTTATTCCGCTGCTAGTAGTTCTTCGCTAAGGAATTTCCTCACCGGCAAATTCCTCAGTGAAGAATTCATAAAAATCGCCTATTCACCCCCCTCTAGTCGATATAACGCACTTTCAGGAAGCCACTCTATGTGAGACTTCCACCAAAAGGAACCCTCAATTCTACCACATGACCTCAGAACAGTATGATTCCGAGACAAGCTTGACCTATGACAACTCGTCCTTGTTGTAAAACTTATGCAGATTCTTAATTAGCCTCCATGGCCTTTAGGCTTCCTTCTAAGCAATTAAAGTAGGGCCACATTCTTGAGATCCAAATATTCTCCATAAATAGTGTACGAGGTACTCCCTTCGATCCAAAATAAGTGTCGCAATTTTGAATTAAGGTTATTTCAACCTTAATTCAAAACCTTGACACTTACTATAGATCAGAGGGAGTAATTATTAATTATTGGGAATAATTGTAGACAACAAAAACATTTGTCCTATGAATCCAGAACCATGATCACTATGAAGATGCATACAAAGGTTAGATATGATTGTTACCAACTTTGAGTTATAGCAGAAGAAAAAACGATGTAGATCGTTCTTGAAGTCCCTCGAACCATCCCACGAATGGTACCTCGAACGAAGACCGAAAGCACGATTTGTCTACAGACTCCACTCGTACGAGATCGATGATTTGGAGCGCTTCACTATACACAGCTAGGCATTGCCGGAGAACTGGAGGAGGGAGGAGTAGCCTTGTGATGTCTCTTAATTTTCAGGAGAACTAGAGAGAGGGGGGGCACGTCGATTTTCGAGAACTTGTGTCTCTAGGGGGCACCCTTGGGTATTTATTTATAGGTGGATGGGAGGGGAGCCGACTTGGAGGAGGGGCCTTCCCCGTTGTGGCGGCGCACTAAGAGGTGAGCCCCACCCCTCAACCGTAGACGCACCAAGTAATGACTTGGGGCCAAGGTTAAGGAGGGGCACCACCCTATTAGCTTTAAGGTCCATCCGGCTGCCCCCTAATAGGCCTAGCCTATTTGGGCAACCCAGGGCGCCTCCCATGATTTCTAGTGGGATCCCGGTAAATCCCGAGTCCCTCTTACATAATTATTTCCCCTTTGAGAATTTTTGCATCTCCCCAGTTTTATCTGTTTTTCTTTGAAATGCTTCCGGTTCTCTCTCGAAACAATTTCTATTTCCTCCAATTTTTTTCATGATACTTTCCTAAGCTCTCAACTCCAATAGTAGTCAACAAATCATAAGCGTGTGACCTTGCAGGTTTAGTCAAATATAGACATGACCAAAATACCTTTCGTTCAATGATCAACAACGGAACCTTGAACACCCAGTTTACCCCTATACTCACATGAATGATTATCGAACAAACTTGTAGCTACCATATGCTATTCCTTTCGCTACATGATACTTTAAAAACCCCGAGGTGATATATATAGGCATCCCTATGAGTCAACACATGATCACTATTCTAGTCTCCTTGTTACCCGTTTTATTCTCTTCTCTCGCTCTCGTGTTCCGGCATCCCAGTGAGCAAGTCATACTATGTCTAGCCAGACGATGATGGATACCATCAAACGTAGAGGGTCCTAAGAATATCTCTCGGCAAATCCCACTATCGAGCTATCCAGACCCTTGTCATACTTTTGATAAACCTGTAATGATCACATTGTCACGGTTGACATTAGAACAACTCGAAAGTATATGGTCTAGTATGAAGTGAATTGGTACTCTCATGGTCTAAGGAATTGTGCATATGTTAACTTTCCCGTGTTATGGATTATAGACTTGTGATGAAACCATCTCCAAGTATAACATACAACTTGGGTCAATTCAAAGTGAGTGTTCTTCTAAAATCATGCCCTCAATGTCGTTGGCATCATAGTTACATGCCTATGATTAGGAACACAGAACCATAATGCAACACTTGAGCTAGTCCTAGAGGCAAGACTACAAATCTATTTTTACCATTTATAACTCTACACGTGTGTATGACTTTTCCTCTGAGGCTCTTGGTTTTCGCAGACTCGAGAGTCACAATAGTTATAGCATAGAATATAAAAATTAATCATAAACTTGAAAAATAAATAGTATAATTCATGATCTACCACAACATCTGGGAGTGAAAGACAACACATAAAAAGCAGGCAGTGAAAAAAAAAGAGATTTGATGAGTTGTAATCTTCCATCATGAGACAACAAAGCGTGGAACAATGTGAAATTCTTCCTTCAGTTCTCTTCATCATCGGGGGACATCCTCAATTCTCAATGTGTTAACACCGAGTGGCAACCCCAAATATGTAAAAGGGAAAGAACCTTACTGGCAACCTAAAACCTCAATAAAAATCCATCTTATCATGTGACACATTAACATGCACAAATAATTGACTTATTATAATTAACCTTAAGACCAGCATGGTCAGCAAAGTGCAGCAAAAGGTTCTAACTTGCAGTAGTTGCCTCTATTCAGCTGGAAGCACAAGAAGGTGTCATCTGCATATTAGATTACTAGAAAGGTTGGACAAATAATAATATTCAGAGGTGGCTGGATGAGAGAATTTCTCATAGCTTCATTTAGAATGGTTGCAAAAAAATCAGCAGGTAGCACAGAATGTGAGGGGAGAGAGAGTCCCCATGCCCTAACCCCTCTTTTGCATTGAAATTGCTTCTGTGGGACTCCATTGAGCAGAATAGTAGAAGTCCAAAGCTAAAAAACACTTAAAATCCAATTGATCTATCTATGACCACAACCTCTGGCTTTGAGGATGTCAGAAAATGATGTTGTGTTCAATCAGATCAAAATCCTTTCCAAAGCATGGTTTGAGGATAATTATTTCCTTGTTGGATCTAAGCATTGATGCAAATATTAAAAGGCCTAGGTCAGGCAGTCCTGGATAGCACTAGACTTAAAAAACCAATTTTTGGTTGATACAAACCAATTTAATAATGATCCCTTGTAATATGTTGGCCAAATGTTTTGTGATTATCTTGATGGGGCAGTTCAAAAGTGAAATATGTCTGAAACCTTTGGAGAGGATTGGATTGCCCTTTTTGGGAATGAGAGTAATGAAGATGAATTGACATTTTTCCGGTTCATTATCCCCTCATAGAAATCGTGATTTAGCTTGAAAATGTCCTCTGCAGGTATATGCCAGCAAGCTTTGATGAAGGCATAGTTAAATCCATGTTGATATGGAGATTTGTGTGGTAGGAAATGATTTACTACCTCCAGAATTTCCTCCTTGATGAAAGGGGCCTCCAAAATTTATGTTCCATCAAATTTGTGTAGGAGGGAATGCAAGTCAAAGAAGCTTGTGCTATTAACCGAAATACTCAATCTCTCTTTGAAACCTCTTCAAAGATTAGCTGCCTTAGCATGATCATCATTGACATTAGAGTTGGTTGATGTGTGTCATATGGTGTTATTTTAGTATGAACTCTTGGTTAAATTGATCAGAAAGAATAGCTTTGTGTTATTTTAGTACGAACTCTAGGATAGATTGATCGGAAAGAATAGCTTTGAGGTGGTTTCGTACCCTACAAACAATTTCTATCTTCTGTTCTCCACTAATAGGAACTCGGGGTGATTCTTTATTGCACTTTGAGGGATAATCATATGATCCAACTATGTCAGCATTGTTGAGAGATTGCACTAGTGAAAGTATGGACCCTAGGCCTTGTTTTCAAACATTGCAATACCATTTGTGCTCACTTCTATCGTTCGCTACCTTGCTGTTTTTATTTATTCAGATTATAAAAATATATTTCTACCATCCATAATACACTTTTATCACCATCTCTTCGCTGAACTAGTGCACCTATACAATTTGCTATTGTATTGGGTGTGTTGGGGACACAAGAGATTTCTTGTTTTTGGTTGTAGGGTTGTTTGAGAGAGACTATCTTCATCCTATGCCTCCCACGAATTGATAAACCTTAGGCCATCCACTTGAGGGAAAATTGCTATTGTCCTACAAAACTCTGCGCTTGGAGGCCAACACGAGTCTACAAGAATAAAGTTGCATAGTAGACATCAGGCGCCACCACTACCCCGGGGCGTGTGGGGTTGCCTTGTGACCACCCCGTAAGTCGGTTGGAGCCCTTCTTTGGCCACAAGGAAGCTTATATCGAGAAAAATCGTGTCAAAATTTCAGTCCGATCGGAGTTATGGATCTTCGGATATTTGAGAAATGTTTTTCGGCCGGAAACAGAGACGCGAACAAAAGAGAAACAAAGAGAGGGATTCAATATTGGAGGGGCTCCTTCCCTAAGGGAGACATGGGTGGTCAAGAAAGAAGGAGGAGGGGGGCTCTCTCCCCCTCTCTCCCGGTGGCGCCGGAGTGCCGCCGGGGGAATCATCATGACAGCGATCTAAGCCAACAACTTCACCGCCGTCATCATTAACTCTCTCCCCCTCTATGAAGCGGCTAAATAGCTCTTTTCCTGATTGTGATCTCTACTTAAACATGGTGCTTTATGCCACACATTATTATGCAATGATGTGTTACCATCCTATGATATTTGAGTAGATTTCTTGTCCTACAGATTAATTGTGGTATAGTGTGATATGAGTTTTATGTTGATATGGTGTTGTCCTATGGTGCCCTCCGTGTTGCGCAAGTATGTGGGATTATCGTTGTAGGTGTTGCAATATGTTCATAATTCTCTTATGGTGCATTGCGAGAGTGACAGAAGGTTAAACCCGAGTAAGGGGTTGTTGCATATGCGAGTAGAGAGGACTTGCTACTTAATGCTATGGTTGATTTTTACCTTAATGATCTTTAGTAGTTGCGGATGCTTGCTAGAATACATTGGTACTACCTTTTATAATGTGCAAAGAATAATCATACAATGCTGCAATTTTGGCACATATTGTATAGTATTTGTGTGTATGCATTTACATTTACCCAATATCTCCAAAATATCCATAAAATAAACATAAGACCGACAGATAAAGAAAAAATAAAAATGCATTAAAACAAAAAACAAAAGAAAAAACAAAAGGAGATAGAGGAAGTCTGGTTTGCACACATAACGAGCCGCAAATCGTTTGACAAAAATCTCGGGTGAGTCAACAAAACAAAGCCCAAAAAACATAGAGAACAAACCAACAAAAAAAGACACTCAAGGCATAGATCAACGGAATTGGCTAAAATTGCATAGTTTCCTCAAAAAAAGGTTGAACTTTTTTTCTGACTCAGAAACCGTAGAACAATCATTCATATTCATTAAATTCAGTAAAAAAAATTGTTTATAGAGCAAACTACAAGTGTAACGCTACCAAACTCCAGTTTTTTAACATGAAAATGATCCAAATTCTAGTTACTTTTTCTTAAACAAAGGAAGCAATACATTGTCAAGACAATTAATGTGTTGGGATTCAGTTCTGATCCTCATCACCAACATATCTTTTAATAGTCTGAATCTCCAGGAATGCATTGAAGGTCTTTCATTCTTAAGAATCTTGCCATTTCTTTGCATCCATAAATTTCAGCAAGTCATTATAACGATATCCATAACAATATTTTTAGGCAGTGCAGATTTCAAGAGTATGATCTCATCGAAAGTAGAGATGCCTCTAGGTCTTCATGGGATGATAGTGTCCGAACAGGCTTGAGCATAAGAGCAGTCACATAGCAGATGCAGGGTAGTTTCTTCACTACACCATTACGGAGAAGCCACTCATAACTATCCATGTGCATGCCCTAGCGCTTAAAGTGATTTTTGGAGTTAAGCCTATCATGCATAACTTACGAGAAGAAAATTTTATACCTTTCTCTACTAGTAGCTTTCCAAAGCCATTTGAAAATGATCTGAGCCTGAGATTAACCAATCAAATGATCCTACACTTTCCAACATAAGGATTGCTTAGAATTCAAATATAAGCCCAAGAATCAAGCTCAAAAGTTATAGGGTATTGCGCCAACAAATGACTTAGATTCTCAAATTGGTTGAAAGCTTGAATTGAACGAGCTATGTGGAAGCTTTATGTGGTCAGACAGGTATAACATAGCCACAACTGATGACTTTTGCTTAACAGAAAAATAGTACAATTCGGAATTGCACTTATAGTTGTTGGTACTCCCATTTGTGTTCCCAAAATAAAGCTAAATCTCTAGATGACATGCAACACGAGGCTACCTCTTTGAATAAGGGAAGCCACTCTATGTGAGACTTCCACCAAAAGGAACCCTCAATTCTACCACACAACCTCAGAACAGTATGATCCCAACACAAGCTTGACCTATGACAACTTGTCCTTGTTGTAAAACTTATGCAGATTCTTAATTAGCCTCCATGGCCTTTAGGCTTCCTTCTAAGCAATTAAATTAGGGCCATATTCTTGAGATGCAAATATTCTCCATAAATAGTGTACGAGGTACTCCCTCCGATCCAAAATAAGTGTCGCAATTTTGAATTAAGGTTATTTCAACCTTAATTCAAAACCTTGACACTTACTATAAATCAGAGGGAGTAATTATTAATTATTGGGAATTGTTGTAGACAACAAAAACATCTGTCCCATGAATCCAGAACCATGATCACTAAAGGTGCATACAAAGGTTAGATATGATTGTTACCAACTTTGAGTTATAACAGAAGAAAAAACGGTGTAGGTCGTTCTTGAAGTCCCTAGAACCGTCCCACGAATGGTAGCTCGAACAAAGACCGAAAGCACGATTTTTCTATAGACTGCACTCTTACGAGATCGATGATTTGGAGCGCTTCACTATCCACAACTAGGCATTGTTGGAGAACTGGAGGAGGGAGGAGTAGCCTTGCGATTTCTCTTAATTCAGGAGAACTAGAGAGAGAGGGGGCACATCGATTTTCGAGAACTTGTGTCTCTATGGGGGGCACCATTAGGTATTTATTTATAGGTGGAGGGGAGGGGGAGGCCGACTTGGAGGAGGGGGCTTCCCCGTTGTGGCGGCACACTAAGAGGTGAGCCCCACCCCTTAACCATAAACGCACCAAGTAATGACTTGGGGCCAAGGCTAAGGAGGGGCACCACCCTATTAGCTTTAAGGTCCATCTGGCTGCTCCCTAATAGGCCTAGCCTATTTGGGCAACTCAGCGGGCGCCTCCCATTATTTCTAGTGGGATCCCGATAAATCCCGAGGCCCTCTTACATAATTATATCCCCTTCTAGAACTTTTGCATCTCCCCAGTTTTATCTGTTTTTCTTTGAAATGCTTCCGGTTCTCTCTCGAAACAATTTCCATTTCCTCCGATTTTTTTCATGATACTTTCCTAAGCTCTCAACTCTAGTCAACAGATCATAAGCGTGTGACCTTGCAGGTCCGGTCAAATATAGACATGACCAAAATACCTTTCGTTTAATGATCAACAACGGAACCTTGAACATCCAGTTGACCCCTATACTCACATGAATGATTATCGAATGAACTTGTAGCTACCATATGCTATTCCTTTCGCTACGTGATACTTTAAAAACCCGAGGTAATATATATAGGCATCCCTATGAGTCAACACATGATCACTATTCTAGTCTCCTTGTTACCGGTTTTATTCTCTTTTCTCACTCTCGTGTTTCGGCATCCCAGTGAGCAACTCATACTATGTCTAGCCAGACGATGATGGATACCGTCAAACGAAGAGGGCCCTAAGAATATCTCTTGGCAAATCCCACTATTGAGCTATCCAGACCCTTGTCATACATTTTCGATGAACCTGTAAGTTGTTGTTATGATCACCTTGTCACGGTTGACATTAGAACAACTCGAAAGTATATGGTCTAGTATGAAGTGAATTGGTACTCTCAGGGTCTAAGGAATTATGCATATGTTAACTTTCCAGTGTTATGGATTATAGACTTGTGATGAAACCATCTCCAAGTATAACATACAACTTGGGTCAATTCAACACGAGTGTTCTTCTAACATCGTGCCCTCAATGTCGTTGGCATCATAGTTACATGCCTATGATCAGGAAAATAGAACCATAATGCAGCACTTGAGCTAGTCCTAGAGGCAAGACTACAAATCTATTTTTACCATTTATAACTCTACACGTGCGTATGACTTTTCCTCTAAGGCTCTTGGTTTCCACAGACTCGAGAGTCACAATAGTTATAACATAGAATATAAAAATTAATCATAAACTTCAAAATAAATAGTATAATTCATGATCTACCACTACATCTGGGGTGAAAGACAACACATAAAAAGCAGACAGTGAAAAAACCCGGGATTCAATGAGTTGTAATCTTCCATCATGGGACAACAAAGCATGGAACAATGTGAAATTCTTCCTTCAATTCTCTTCATCATCGGGGGACATCCTCAATTCTCAATGTGTTAACACCGAGTGGCAACCCCAAACATGTAAAAGGGAAAGAACCTTACTGACAACCTAAAACCTCAATAAAATCCATCTTATCCTCTAACACATTAACATGCACAAATAATTGACTTATTATAATTGACCTTAAGACCAGCATGGTCAGCAAAGTGCAGCAAAAGGTTCTAACTTGTAGTAGTTGCCTCTATTCAGCTGGAAGCACAAGAATGGTGTCATCTGCATATTGGATTACTAGAAAGGCTGGACAAACAATAATATTCAGAGGTGGCTGGATGAGAGAATTTCTCATAGCTTCATTTAGAATGGTTGCAAAAAATCAGCAGGTAGCACAGAATGTGAGTTGAGAGAGAGTTCCCATGCCTAACCCCTCTCTTG
This sequence comes from Triticum aestivum, assembly GCF_018294505.1. Lineage (NCBI taxonomy): Eukaryota > Viridiplantae > Streptophyta > Magnoliopsida > Poales > Poaceae > Triticum > Triticum aestivum. The sequence continues at coordinate 215,883,494 of NC_057813.1, read as the reverse complement.
CATTGAAATTGCTTCTGTGGGACTCCATTGAGAAAAATAGAAGAAGTCCCAGAGCTGGAAAACACTTGAAATCCAATTGATCTATCTATGACCACAACCTCTGGCTTTGAGGATGTTAGAAAATGATGTTGTGTTCAATCAGATCAAAATCCTTTCCAAAGCATGGTTTGAGGATAATTACTTCCTTGTTGGATCTAAGCATTGATGCAAATACTCAAAGGCCTAGGTCAGGCAATCCTGGATAGCACCAGATTAAAAAAACATTTTTGGTTGATACGAACCAATTTAAGAATGATTCTTTGTAATATGTTGTCCAAAAGTTTTGTGATTATCTTGATGGGACAGTTCAGAAGTGAAATATGTCTGAAACCTTTGGAGAGGATGGGATTGCCCATTTTGGGAATGAGAGTAATGAAGATGAATTGACATTTCTCCGGTTCATTATCCCCTCATAGAAATCTGATTTAGCTTGAAAATGTCCTCTGCAAGTATATGCCAGCAAGCTTTGAGGAAGGCATAGTTAAATCCATGTAGATATGGAGATTTTTCTGCTAGGAAATGATTTACTACCTCCAGAATTTCCTCTTTGATGAAAGGGGCCTCCAAAATTTATGTTTCATCAAATTTGTGTAGGAGGGAATGCAAGTCAAAGAAGCTTGTGCTATTAACCGAAATACTCAAACTCTCTTTGAAACCTCTTCAAAGATTAGCTGCCTTAGCATGATGATCATTGACTTCCTCTTCGACTTCATCTTCAAAAGGTTAAACTTTCATATCGATATTTGTGTCTGCGTTTTTTTGGCAAAAGGTGGGCTAGAATTTATTAACTTATCATCCCACACAGTGTACAGACAAAAGTTTTTCCTGAAGGAAAGAAATGGCTTCATAGGCCATTTGAGATTACATGTGGAGGCTTAACTGCACAAGAAAGAGCAACAAGAGGAAGGTCTATGCAAGAAAGCCTTTTTGGCCAAAGAATTAGCAATAAGATTGTTTGCTCCTAGGAACATGGGTGACAACCTTTTAAGAGTTGAGGCAATAATAAGCAATATTAAAGAAATTTGCAAGTAAAGGTCTCGTCCTCCAATGTCTTGGTCTTTCAAGTAAATTATTTGCTTCAGCGGCATCAACCAATATCTTGCAATAGGAATGGAAAGAATGCGAGTCCCATCCCAAACTTTAACTATCGAAGCAGCTAGGAGTTAAACCCATAGCTTCTACCTGCAAAATAGAGGGGGGGGGGGGGGAAACATTCAAGGCCATTGTTTGAATGAATATTGAGTGGTCATTCTCTTCATCTCTTATGAAGCTTCGTTTCCTGCCACCGTAGGATTAAAGGCCTCAACGTAAGCCAAGAAGCATGTGGATTGCAAAGATGTATTATTGCATGGTAACGTAGGATGAGACATTGTTGAAGTCGCGCTATCTTCTTCAGAATTCTTCATTAAACCTGCATTTTCTTTGCGGGTACATTGAACGTGCATTTGATGTGGCTCTCGTGGCATAAACTACTACCTTCGTTCCTAAATATATGTCGTTGTGGCAGTGACATATATTTAGGAATGGAAGTAATACATGCAACGGCGTACACATTTTCTTTTTGAAAAGAAAATGATCTCTAGACTTCCAAATATTCCATAGAGTAGTGAAAATTGAGGCTACGTTTAAGTGGAGATGCTGAGAGGACAAGATCAGCAGAGGGATACAAATTAGTGTTTGTGCTTAATTAGCGGAGCACTTGCCAGCCCTGAATCTACATCGTCGTGCAGGAATTTGTCATGACATCAAATGTATGCACCAAATCCATGAACCTAACTACTCCTACTAGTACTAGTATAGTAGATCATCTTTCCGTACGTTACGGTTCAAGTAGGGAGTAGTAAACTGGGCAAGTCGCCGCGCAAAAACGGCAAGGAACGGACGTAAAAACGGAACGTGTTTAGCCTTTCCTAAAAGCCCCCAGACCGCGTCAACCCCCGCCCAATCATACGCGCCCACATGTCCGCCTTCCCGTCCCAAGTCCACCCCACCCTCACCGCCCCCCTCCCCCGCCTCCTCCTTTATTAACCGCGCCACCTCCTCCCCTGCTTCCCACACGCTCTGCTTCCTCCCCGACTCTCAACCCGAAAGAAAGCTCAGGCCTTTCTCTTTCCCCACACACCACCCACCAGTCTCCTCCCGCCTGAACCCCCATTAATTCCTCGGCACCGGAGAAGAGATCCCCCGTCCTCTGACGCCAGCGGCCATGTCCGTCATGCGGGTTCTTGCGCTGCTGGCGGCGGCGGCGCTGGTGGCCGCGGCGCCGGCGCGCGTGGGCGCGGCGGGGGCGTGCACGGCGGAGAAGTTCTCCAAGAACCGCGTGTACGCGGCCTGCACCGACCTGCCCACCCTGGGCGCGTCCGTGCACTGGACCTACGACCCAGCGGCGTCCTCCCTGTCCGTGGCGTTCGTCGCCGCGCCGCCCTCGGCCGGCGGCTGGGTCGCCTGGGGGCTCAACCCCACCGGCGACGGCATGAGCGGCACGCAGGCGCTCGTCGCCTCGCCCACGGGCGGCGGCGGCGCGTACGGCGTCCAGACGTTCGACATCCAGGGCACCTCGCTCGGATCGCCGGGCCGCATCGCCTACAAGACGTCCGACCTCGCCGCCGAGGTCGGCGCCGACGGCCGCGTCCAGATGTTCGGGAAGCTCGCGCTCCAGAACGGCACCGGGGAGGTGAACCAGGTCTGGCAGGTGGGCCCAGCGTCGAGCGGGAGCATCGGCATACACGCCATGGCCGCTGCCAACATGGGGGCCAAGGGGAAGCTCAACCTCGTCACGGGGGCGACCACCGCCGTCAGCGGAGGCAGCATCCTCAGGAAGAAAAACGTGAGCATTCTACCCAGAATTTATTGATTTGATTCCACATTTATGCCTTTATAAGCAAGTTTTTCGTTCCTTTCAAATGCTTTATTATATACTTTGGCTTCAGTTTGGCAATCGTAACGCAAACTAAAATTGTACGACAAGAGACATTCACTACAGAAACAACAGTATGATCAAAATATGGGGAGTAAAAAACTCTGTGAAGCTCGCAGTTTCTGGCAAAGTAACGGGGACAATTTTCACCTTTTAACATAAGCTATAATCTTATTTTTATTTTCAACTTTTCTACTCCCTCCGTCCGGAAATACTTGTCCTAGAAATTGATAAAATGGATGTATCTATAACTAAAATAAGTCTAAATGCAAACATTTCGAGGACAAGTATTTCCGGACGGAGGGAGCACGAGCGAGTAACTGTAGCTGTCGAAGCGGTTTACTGCAATGCTTAAACAGGAGTAAACCACATGAATCGGTTTTGCACTACGCTGGTGTAGTGGCAAGAACATGGAAATACCATCAATTTTGTGTGCTCCTAACGGACACCTCATAAGAAAACTGTGTCTGTTGCCATGTGAAATCGCACATGCAGATGCCTAATTAACTAGTGTACTTGTTGGTATGAGTTGACTCCGATCTGAAGATACATCCGCTCCTGGTACGTTGACTCTGTGTGTCACATGCCACATGGTTTCTTCTGTTCCATGCACTTTGAAATTTTATACACTGGGGTTGAACTTTTCTTGCCTGGCTAGATTTCTTCCTGCCTTGGTGGACTTTGATGTTTTGATCAGTCTAATTGTTGATAGCTACATCTGCATGTTCATTCATGGCATTGACATTGAAGTTCTCTCCCCAGCCTTAGCCCTTAGGCTGGTAAAAATAAATCCACTAGTCCCTATTGATACACATACATACATACTCCCTCCGTTCGAAAATACTTGTCATCAAAATGGACAAAAGGGGATGTATCTAGAACTAAGATACATCTAGATACACCCCCTTTTATTCATTTTGATGACAAGTATTTCCAGACGGAGGGAGTATAAAACAGAGGATACATTGATACACATACATACATATAAACAGAGGATACTGAAGTTACCGTGATTGAGTACTAATTTTTTATCAAAAGATTGTCAATTCTTACCCCTGTTTTTTCTTCTTCTGCAGACCCATGGAATTCTGAATGCTGTTAGCTGGGGGATTCTTCTCCCAATGGGAGCCATAGTTGCTAGATACCTCAAGACATTCAAATCAGCCGACCCTGCTTGGTTCTACCTTCACGTTGCTTGCCAGCTGATTGGGTATGCTGTGGGAGTATCTGGCTGGGCCACCGGTATTCATCTAGGAAATCTGTCCAAGGGAATCACCTACTCGCTTCACAGGAACATCGGGATCGCTGTATTTGCTCTTGGTACCGTTCAGGTATATGATCTTCACATTCCCAATTCCTCTCTCTATTATTGTGCACCACAGTTTGGAGCATTTTTGTGCACCACAGTTTGCAATGACAGTTGCCTAGCGGGGAGCTTACTAACCACATTTTTGGTGTGCTATAGATCTTTGCACTGTTCCTGAGGCCGAAGAAGGATCACAAGCTGCGCGTGTACTGGAACGTGTACCACCACTCGGTGGGCTACACCATCATCATCCTGGGCATCGTCAACATCTTCAAGGGCATGAGCATCCTGGACGTGGCGCAGAAGTGGAAGACTGGGTACATCATCGCCATCGGCATCCTGGGCGGCATCGCCGTGGTGCTGGAGGTGATCACCTGGGGCATCGTGCTGAAGAGGAGGAAGACGGAGGACAAGGCCTACAACGGCAGCGCCAACAACAACAACGGCCATCTGCCGATGTGACGCGATGCGATTCTTTCTCGGTGACGAGAAATCTATGGGTTGTGTTGAGTTGAGCTGCGTGTGTGTGAGCATGGATTGGCAGATATTTAGGTTAGGGTCGGGCCTTAGTGGTCTTCGGTCTCTCTGTTTCTTTTTGTATGATGATGATGATTGATAGATGTGTGTATAGTACTGCTGCACATTATATTAATTATTATACTGGAATGAGAGAGAGGAGATGCTGGCCGATGGATAGTTGGATACTTGTTGTGCCTGCATCTTGGTTTGTTTTGGTCTGAACTATACTTGTTGTGGCATATGCTGAGCTGATGATCATCATCACCCACTTGTTTTATACTTACTTTTGTGAAAGCCGGGAGACGTGTCCCGGTGGTGGTTGGTGAAGCAGAAGCAGAAGCAGGGAAGATGCAAAATGTTTCTGCAGTGAGTGGAAGCATGATCTCTCTAGAAAGGAGGTGACACGGGTAGCAGGCGTCAAGTACACTGAATTTGTTTCTTCAAGGCCAGGGAAAGCGAATGCAGAGTTCTTTCACTTTTGTATTTCCCACAGGATATTTGGTTGTTAGCTGGAGTAATTTATACAGGGGAGAGGGAACATGTGGCTCTTCTGGTGCTAGTGTAGTACGTATGTGCAACTTTCCCACTGCATGAGTGGGCCTGGTGGCGGATCTGTCCATACGTGTACCGGTACGAATGAACAAGATTGGCAGTGGCGTGCGGTGGGTGGTTCACTTGAGCGGCAGAAATCACAGATTTGACCTGAGGCAGAAATCAAATCACAAACTAACCTGTTCAGAAAAAAATTTCACTCTGCTGACCCTTTGGTGTGGCGCCCGACATCTGGGCGCCGCACCCTACTGTGCAGCGCCTTTCCCTTAGGCGTCGCACATCCTACCAGCGTGGCAGCCCTGGTCCAATTGCGGCCCCACACGCACCTGTGCAGCGCCTAAGAGCTAGGCGCCACACTTTGACGTGCAGCGCCTAGCCCTTGGGCGCTGCACAGTGACTTAAGCGCGGCCGCCCCAGCCCGACCAGGCAGTTCTTCATCTCTCCGCTCTCTGGACAGAGAGCAGCGGCGGCGGCGGCGCCCCCATCTAATCCCCCCACATCCCTCTCAGATCTGAAGATTTGATCCGTGGATTCGATCCCCAATCCATCCTACTAGGTAAACTCTTCCCTTCTCTTTCTTTTGCTCCGTAAATTTGTTGCCATTCTAGAGAATTGTCCATGATTTGATGGAACCCTTGATTTGTTTGGTTTGCTCGATTTAGGATGTGTATTCATATTGGTAGTACCGTAGTGTTATTTATTAGTTCACAATATATGATTCTTGTTGTTGAAACCCTAGATTGTTTAGTTTTTTTAGATATATATGAGATGCCTATTTTACATGTTATATGTTTAGTGTATACCGATATTTGAGATGAAGATGAACTTTTATATGTTTATTGTTTGAAATTGTAAGGATGGTTTGGCTTCTGGACGATGTCTACGACGTGCAACACCGGGCCTACATGATGCGCGAGAAGGATAAGGTAATAATGAGTAATCTAAATATTTTGCAAATTTGCCTTTAGTTGAAATTTACATGCCCTAAGATTTGTCATTACTTGTTTTTTGCAGAAGCTTGAACCTCTGAAGATTCGGTATCACGGGGTCTCTGGTCCTGCCATGCCTTACGATGAGCGGTACACACCGTACATCAAGCAGGCAGGACTACTCCCGTGGATTCTGTTGGTCAGCCGGTCCACGCCGAATCTGAACGCTCCACTGGTGTCCGCTCTTGTTGATCGGTGGAGGCCAGAGACCCACAGTTTCCATCTTCGGACCGGGGAGATGACCGTGACGCTCGAGGATGTCTCGTTGATCACCGGTCTTGCTATCGACGGGAGGCCTCTATGTATGAGCACCGATTCTGATGGGTGGCGCGAGCAGATGATTGCTCTTATCGGTATGGCTCCTACCGAGGCTGAGGATGATGTAGAGGAGGGAGAAGAGAAGAAGAAGAGGGAAAGGAAGGCAGCCGGAGCTGCTTTCACGTGGATTCAAAATAACTTTGCGACGTGCCCTCCGGATGCAACTGATGATGTGATCCAGACACATGCTCGTGTGTATATGTGGTACATTGTGTCGAGGACTTTGTTTCCTGACTCCACTGGCAAGAACGCTCCATGGATGTGGCTGAAGGCGTTGACCGTCTTCGATAGCAAATGGAGCTGGGGTTCAGCGACTCTTGCCTACTTGTACCGACAGGTAGTTGGTCTGTTTTGTGATCAACTCATTTATTCATTAGCAATGCAAGCTTGCTGTCAAGTTAACATTGTTTTTCTTTCATATGTAGCTGGATGATGCGTGTTGCAGGATCACACCTAGTGCAGGCATTGGTGGTAATCTGCTTCTACTTTCTGTATGGAGCTGGGAGCGTCTGCCTGTTGGACGCCCGAAGAGCGTCAGGTTTGATCCTTGGTATGCAGATGAACATGACGAATTACGGCGCCCCACGTGGGCTTACAAGTGGGATATCGTTTCCGAGATGACGAACGATGTCAATCTCATGTACCAAAAGTACATTGCCGAGTTGGACACGATTACGCCTGAGCAGGTAAGGAGGTCATTACTTTAGTCCTTTCTCATGCTTGCTTGAAAAATAGTTATCAAATTTGCATTGTTGCCCTGTTTCATAGGTGGAATGGCAGCCATATGGCGCGGGTGAGAGCTTGGGGTACACCGCGGAGTTCCGCCTCAACCCGATGTGCTTGCGGGATAAGGATCTCTGGCTTATGCGGTGCCCACTGATATGCAACTGGGCGGTTGAGTTTCATTTGCCGCATCGCGTGTATCGTCAGTTTGGTCTTTTCCAGCCTCACCCGCCGGATTGGGTGGACACGGATAAAGCACTTCATAGGTAAGAGAGCATGTGTGCGTATTGTCTAATCATCGGGACTCCTTTTGATTGTGCTAATGTTTGGTTTTATACCACGCAGGTTGGACAGGAGAAGGCAACGGAAGATAAAGGACTGGGCCAAGCATCATTCTGCGTATGTTACCCGCTTCCAGCTTTGTGTGGAGCAAGCTCGTAGCACTGCACGCGCCCCGCTTCGTGAGCACAACTCACTTGCTTTTGATAACTACGTACGATGGTTTATTGGAACTACTCGAGTTGAGATATGCCCGCCGGCATATAATGAGGATATTCTTGAAGAACCCGTAAACTTTGAGGATCTAGCAAAGGGGAAGTACAACAGAGATGTCAGGCTAGGGCAAGGAGTCCCTGCTGTTCCGGTGATTAACTATGTGGTAAAGTGTTCCCCTCTTTACTTTCCTGTTGACCGTATTACACATGTTTGAATGGCTAACGCATTCATTTTTTCTCATCCGCAGCGCACCGAGATCAAGAAAGCAGCTGATGAGAGCCAGTCTATTCTGGAGAAGACACCGGTTGGAACTGGCAATGATGATGGTTCACTACGAGCATTCCTCAAGGTACATATCACATTCACTATGAGAGCCAGTCTATGTTGCGAAGTTTGATATCTTACACACTTGTTCATGTTACAGTGTCAGGCCAAGAAGTTAAGGCGGTTATCGAACCTTCTCGGTTGCCGTGATCCTGAATATGATGAACCATCTGCCTCTAGGTCTGGTACACCATCAGACCCCGCACCTCACCATGAGGGGGACGATGTGAGTTCCTCAAATGCTTATATGGATGATGAGGGTGGGATCACCCAAGAGGTATGACTAATCCTTTAGATGTGATTCTCACTAGATTACGACATCGGCCTTCACCATATTGTTTCGTTGTGTGATAGGGCGATGAGCTTGATGATGACATGACTTCGGCGGACGCTCAAGCTCGGTCCGCATATGTGTTCAAGCCTAGGCAGCCCAGACGCCGGTACACGCCCAACGACTATGACAACAGAGGCAACCCAAAGGTGGTCGTAGGGACCTCGCGGATGGCTAGCTTGGATGATGAGGCGGAGGCGGAGGCGGAGGCGGAGGAGAAAGTGCACGAAGAGGATCCTCGTGCTCCTAAGAAGAAGAAGCTTGCCTGCAGGCGTGCCACCAGGAACACGCGCGGAAGGCATTAGTGCTTGTTCATGTTAATTGTAGCCGTCCAAAATGCCACATAATCATATCCAAATTAAATGCAGGCGTCCAAAACACAGAAATAGTAGTCTAAATCACATAGTCATACACACATAGCACATATATTTGTCCAAATCACATAGTCATACACACATAGGGATCTCACATAGTCATACACAGAAATATTAGTCCCCTCACATAGTCATACACACATAGCACATATACTTGTCTAAATCACGGTCCATGTAGTTTCTTATTCTTCTCCCTCCTCCCACCACCAAGGGATCTCACCTTCCCCCTCCGTGTCCTCCACCCCCTTCATTGTTTCCATACCTATGAAAATGGCAATATAATAGTTAGTCACACAATACAAAATGACAATACAAGCATTGAGCCAAAAGAACAAGATCATAGTAAGTCACATACGGCAATGGTTCATTGAGCCAAGAGAACATCCCTCCACTACGGCCGCCGCCAAGGCCAAGATCACCACTGCCTCCACCATCACCACTGCCTCCACCATCACCACGGCCTACACCACCACCGCGGCCTCTACCGCCACCACCACGGCCTATACCACCACCACCACCACGGACTCTACCAGCAGCACGGCCAAGACCACCACCACGACCTCTACCACCACCACGGCCAAGACCTTCACCACGACCAACACCATCACCACGACCTCTACCACCAGCACGACCAAGACCATCACCACGGCCAAGACCTTCACCACGACCAAGACCACCACCACGACCTCCACCACCACCACGGCCAAGACCATCACCACGGCCAAGACCTTCACCACGGCCAAGACCATCACCACGGCCAAGACCACCACCACGCCCTCTTCTAAGACCAAGATGACTCCCTCTTTGTTGCCTAGTTCCTCGTTGGCTTGTTTGATTTGAGTGGTTTGGCACTTCACCACTTGTTTGACTTGGTTGGCTACCCCTTGGTTCACTTGGTTGGCTATCATTTGTTTGGCTTGTGCTTGCACCATTTTTCTTTGATCTCTTTCTTGGTTTGGGACAAGTTCTTGTGTTGTGTCCCCCATTACTGCAGCCCCCACAACGGGATTGCTCACGAGGCTCTTGGAATTGGCCGGTGCCGTATTCTCCACCACCACCACGGCCCCATCCGTCCATGTCACCTCTAAGACGCTTTGTCTTACGTCTTCCCCGTCTAACGATCTTCAATTCCGGGTCCGGCCATAGTTGAACTCCATGATACTCCAGCCATTGTGATTGGTCCAAGTATGGCTGGAACCGTGGAGTCCATGTATTCTTTACCGTCATGATTGAGAACTCGGACTCCCTCACGGTAAGAGGGTGATTGACGTCCACATTCCTAACCCGGGATGCATTTAACAAGTGCGAGCATGGGAGATGAAGCAAAGACGGCCTCATGCAGGTGCAATCACACCGTGTTAGGGAGACCTTGAAAGCCCGGCCTCCGTGTTGGCGGCCATCGTTTGTGGTTCCTCCGGGCTCTTTCACCTCATACTTCCACTCGTTGTCGTCATATAGTACAGCTTCTTCGGAGTCTGCCTTTCGTGATTGAAATTCCAACCATTCTTCAACCTTTGGTGGGAAATTATACTTGTGCTTATCCTTGTTCTCACCAGCAATCTGCTTATCAGTCTCCATTGAGTGCTTTAAAAAGTATTCATTCAACTTGTCAAATGTGTATTGAACTATTGCCGTCACGGGTAATGCACGTACACCCTTGAGCACCTTATTGAAGCATTCTGCCATATTGCTTGTCATTTGACCGTACCTCCGGCCATCTTCATCGAAAGCACGTGCCCACATATTCCTTTCGGCAATGTTCTTATTCAGAAACTCCTGACCGCCGGGGTCAAGTTTCTTGTGTCTGAGCAATGCATTGAACAATGTGGAAAACCACTTGTTGGTGAAAGCGAGACAACAATCCTGAAGATCATCGGCCAACTCCTTGATACCACATGCCCTATAGAAGTTTGCACAAAAGTGCCTCATGCACCATCGATGATGCAACTTTGTATGTCCGGGAATGTCAACCACCACCGCATTTAGAATTCCAGGATGGCGATCCGATATGACACAAATTTCCCTTTCAGCAGGTAATACCCTTGTTCTCAGTTGACGCAAGAACCACTCCCAGTTATCATTGTTCTCCACCTCAACCAAAGCGAAAGCCAAAGGCAACACCCGGTTATTGGCATCACTTGCTATTGCAACCAATAAAGTGCCCTTGTATTGTCCGGTCAAGAACGTGCCATCAATGGCGATGACGGGCCGACAATGCTCAAAAGCCCTCACGCATTGCTCAAAGGCCCAAAATGCACGGCCAAATACTCGGACGGTCCTCCCGTTATGAATCAATGTTTGGTGCCCATGAGGCTCAACCACGTGAACCATGCCTGGGTTTGTGGCGGCCATAGCTAACAACAACCTAGGGAGTCGGTTGTATGCTTCCTCCCAATTGCCATACAACATCTTGAATGCGGCTTGCTTCGCCTTCCATGCCTTGCCGTACTTCACCTTGTAATGAAAGATGGCTTTCACAAGGTCAATGACACTCTTGATGCTCATTGTTGGAAGTGTGGATATTTGGTTGGACAGCCTGTAAGCAATGAACTCGGACGTGAGTTGTCTGTGTTGTTGGTACACAAGCTTGCCATCCGCATTCTTGTGCCGGCACATGTGAGTTGGTAGACAACTCACTATGCGCCAAGTGGGACCTCCTTTCCATGGCCTTGCACGCACAATCCATGGACATGTTGGCACTTCACATTTGACCGTGTAACGCACATTCACGTCCGAGTTGGCCACTTTATGTGGACGATAATGTGTAACCGAGTAGTTGTCGAGCCACATCTTCAATTCCAAGAAGGATTGAAACTCACAACCGGGATATATCCCGTTCTTGCCGTCTTCCAAATCACGGTGAGAACTTGGCCTAGCTCCAAGAGATATGCATTTTCCACCATCCACAACGGCTTCATCCGCGAGACTAAGATCCTTGAACAATGGTGTCTTGTGATCCCGCCCGAATACCTTCTTGAATGCTTCGGCCTCCTTCGGTGTGAACCCCTCCTCATCAACTTCTTCATCAGGACCATCGTCATCCGAGTCCGATGCATATGCACGGGAAAAAGGGATGGATTGGTCCATTGTCTCTTGCACATGATATTGGTCGAGATCACCCACATTGTTGTCATGGAGGTCAACTTCGTTGTCATCCTCCTCGTACTCATCATTCTCCTCTTCAAAACCTTCATTTTGGTTGTTTGGAGTCGGGCTCAATGTTGGCCAATCTTCTTGCGTGAATTGAGGTTCACTCATTTGATCTTGGTTCATGGGTGGGGGAGTGCTAGCAACCAACGGGGAGGGGTTCCGGTTCAAGTCTAAATTCAAAGTAGACTCAACCTTCTTGGAGGCAAATAACTCAAGAGCCTTGTCTAGAGATTCGCAACCGTCTCCTTGTATGCAACCCAACGTTGCTCGGAGTTCACACGCATTGTCTTCCAACGGATGTGCATTCCTAAACCAACATTATGCCTTCCCTCGAACTCAACAACGTCACTTGGGTCCATCCAATTCAAATCTTTCCTCACTTGTTTCAAAAGCTCCGCATAGCTAGGACTACTCTCAAACACCATGTCAAGCTCATCCGGGTCCGTCTCAACATTGCCTTTCAAAAAGGCCTCTTTATCCACATGATGAACATAAACACATGTTCTCCCCATCCCTACAATAATCAAAAAGACACATATATCAAGTAAATACTTAAGAAAAATATTTGCACACATATGCCCTAACATATATATGAATTAATAACCCTAACCCCCACATAACAATAACCACAACCCTAACACCAACATAACCCTAACACCAACATCAAACACACATAACCCTAACCCTAGCATATTATGGAAGCCTAAACAACCCAAATTAGCAAAGAAATATAACATCATTCAACACAAATTTTCAAATCCTATCAAAATCTAGGGTTTCCCCAAACTAGCAAGATTTGAGCAAATGTGACAATTCCTATGGATGAAAACGAGGGGATCGGAGGAGATTACCTTAAGGGAGGGGTTGGCTTCGAAATCCACGGTGTGTGGCGGATTTACAAGATTTGAGAAGGATTTGAGAGGGGGAGAGGGGAAGAGAGGAGGGCCGCAAGTCTAAGGGTTTGGGTCGGATGGGGCCAGCCCAAGTGGAACACAGACTGTGCAGCGCCCAAGAGTTAGGCGCTGCACATTACAGGTGTGTGGCGCCTAGCTCTTAGGCGCTGCACAGGTGCGTGTGGGGCCGCAACTGGACCAGGGCTGCCACGCTGGCAGGATGTGCGACGCCTAAGCTAAGGGCGCTGCACAGTAGGGTGCGGCGCCCGACTGTCGGGCGCCACACCAAAGGGTCAGCAGAGTGAAATTTTTTCGTGACCAGGTCAGTTTGTGATTTGAGTTCTGCCTGAGGTCAGATATGTGATTTCTGCCCACTTGAGCTGAGAAGAGAAGCGAACGGATGAGGAATTGGAGAGGGCGTGTGTGGCGCTAGATTTAGTGCAGGTCGATTCATACATACGGCCTTTCTTGTGCCAGAATAGCTTGTGGCAACCGCAAAAAAGAAAAGTACGGAAAGCTAAGATTCCAGCTTGACGGAACAAGGAGACGTGCGCCTAGCGCAAAGGATCATCCGCAGGCTGCAGCGACCCATCGAGACATTCATATCGCTGTACAGGCTGACTGACGCCGCGTTGTCCTTTTTCCATCGCCGGCTTTGATGCTATCTTTTCATACATACTAGTACATGCAAGAGGACCATTGTTGCACCTCTGCGTGTTGAACGGAAGATATGCGAGGAAAAGTGCGCCTAGTGCAAAGGATCATCCGCAGGCGGCAGCAGCCCATCATGGAGACGTATTTATTCATATCGCGCTGTCCTTTGTCCGTTGGCGGCTAATGCTACACACTATTTTCATGCAAGAGGAACACTTGCATCTCTGCTGTTGAACGGAAAATACGCCGGCAGGGAAATGGACCAGCCCCCAAGACGCCACCGCGTGTCAGGCGGAAGCCGCCGAGCAGAGCACCGCGCACGCGGCGCATACCGCTGAGCACCAGATTCCATCGCCGTCTCGGCTTTCTCCCTCCAGTCAGTCTCAACGCGGCGGTGGGAGAGCCCGGAGGCCATGGCTGGCGCGTACGCGTGGCTCGATTGCGCCGCGACCTGAGGTCAACTCCAACAAGACCCCAAATCGTCCGCGTTGGTTGGGGGTAAAACTCGCCCCAACTCTAAACCGCAAACGGACAAAGTCGTCCGCGGATGTCCGTTTTGGTTCGGTCCGACCCCAAACCTAACAGAAAGTTGGGCAACAAATGCGTCTGTGCGGACACGGACGGACGCTCTCGCGGATTGCCACCGTCCGCTACGTCCGCCCGCTGGCCCACGAATCAGTGAGACTGCCTCCGATCCCTCTCGACGCGATAGTTGTCGCGCTCGCCAGCCCCGCCGCCCGCCCGCTCCGCTCTCGCGCCGCCGCCGCCCACCGCGCGCGCCAGCCGTCGCTAGAGGCCGGCCTCGCGGTGCGCCACGTTGCCCACGTCCACGCCGGGACGGGGTAGACAAGCGTTGAGGAGGGACGTAGTGGGCCAACGGCTAGGCGGGTCGGCCTGTGGGGGCCGGTTCGGCGGGTCTGGAACGACCTCGGGGTGGGCTACACGGGCGGGCGGCACTGCGGAGGACAGGCGCGACGTGGGCACTGCTCGCGCGGACGAGCTGCAACTTGACGGAGGCGTTCATGGGGAGGAGAGCAGCGAGCCGTGGCATGGCGGGGCGCGGCGGCAAGGCGGAGGAGCTCGGCGTGGGCTTGGGCGTGCCCGTTTGGGGTCGGGGCGCCTCCTGTGTGTTGGGTGCAGATGCTCCTGACGCTTGTTAGCTCCCAGGACGTCCGCCCTAATCGATCTCCAAACGAACAAAAGCGGACGTCCGTTTGAGGTTTAGCATTGAAGTTGGCGTGAGGTCCGTCCACGCCGCGTACGTCGACATACCGTGAAAGATTATTCCGCTTTCGTCCGTCTGTTGTATGTTCCTCGTCGGAATGGGGAGGATGATTTGGACCGCCCTGCATTCCTGCTTGCTCGTTCTGGCTGCAACCTTGCCCGCTAATTTTGATGGGCATGTTTATGAGCGGTTCGTTACGCACGGCACGGATCAATTTTAGCGTCTATCTAGTCTGGGCCAGCCAATAAATACTAGTGTTGCGTTCAAAAAGAAGACATGAATTTTCAATACGTAACTCCAGAAGTAGTACTACTCCGACAAGTCAGTCTGACTCTGTCCAGTTGGTAGGAACGTCTGGACTCGAGTTCCAGTAGGTAGGAGCGGTAGTGAGGGATAGTAGTAGACGGCAACATACCAATTATTATAAACAGTTGTTTGGTCTCCCGGAAGAGAATTTTGTGTCTTTAGATGAGTCTAGGGTTGAGAATGTTTCTCAACTTGAGACTGCCGAGAATGAGCTCCTGACTGCTCCTTTCTCTGAAAAAGAGGTGTTTGATGCCATTGCACAGATGGAGAATAATAAGGCTCCAGGACCAGATGGGTTTCCGGCGGAGTTCTACAAAAAGTGTTGGCATTTTATTAAGGGTAATTTGATGCCCATGTTCCAGGAGTTTTTTGAGGGACAGCTTCAGTTGTTTAAGTTGAATTTTGGAACGATAACTCTTCTTCCTAAGAGGACAGAAGCGGTTCGCATTGAGCAGTTCAGACCTATATGTCTGCTTAATGCGAGTTTCAAGATCTTCACCAAGGTCGGGACAAACAGACTTACGCAGATTGCGCACTCTGTGGTTCATCCGTCCCAGACTGCTTTCATGCCTGATCGAAACATCCTTGAAGGGGTTGTTGTCTTGCATGAAACGCTCCATGAAATCCACTCAAAAAAACTTGATGGCGTAGTTTTTAAAGTGGATTTTGAAAAAGCATATGATAAAGTGAAATAGCCTTTCCTTCAACAAGCTTTGCGTATGAAAGGTTTTGATCCGGCCTGGAGAAACCAGATTGATTCCTTTACGCAGGGTCGGGCAAAGGATGCAGGGCAGGTAGGTGGCCTGGTCCCACATCTAGTTGACGGAGGGATTTCCATTCTTCAGTATGCTGATGATACAATCATCTTTATGGAGCTCGACTTGGCGAAAGCAAAAAACATGAAGCTGCTGTTATGCTTATTTGAACAACTTTCTGGCCTCAAAATTAACTTTCACAAGAGTGAATTGTTTTGCTTTGGAAGAGCAAAGGAGGACCAGGACACGTATAAACAATTGTTCAGATGTGAATTGGGTTCCTTACCGTTTACGTACTTAGGTATACCCATTCATCATCGTAAGCTGTCTAACAGTGAGTGAAAATGCATCGAGGATCGCTTTGAAAAGAAATTGAGCTGTTGGAAAGGAAAGCTCATGTCATACGGAGGACGATTGATTTTGATTAATTCGGTCCTTACCAGTATGCCTATGTTTCTCTTATCCTTTTTCCAGGTTCCGGTGGGAGTCAGGAAAATGTTAGATTTCTACCGATCTCGGTTCTTTTGGCAGATTGACGACCTCAAACGAAAGTACAGGCTTGCTAAGTGGGATATAATATGTAGGCCGAAGGACCAAGGGGGTCTAGGCATTGAAAATTTGGAAGTTAAAAACATATGTCTCCTTAGCAAATGGCTTTTTAAATTTTCATTCGAGACGGAAGCTACTTGGGCTCAGATTTTGCGTAATAAGTATCTTTATGCTAAAACCTTGGCTCAGGTAAATGTAAGGCCTTCCGACTCACATTTTTGGAAGGGTTTGATGAGAGTCAAACAGCTTTTTTTCAACAAGTCAAAATTTATTGTCGGGAATGGAGCCACTACGAGATTTTGGGAGGATACGTGGCTTGGGGAGACTCCCCTTGCACTTCAATATCCTACTTTGTACAACATTGTGTGACGTAGAGAAGCTTACGTTGCATCTGTTCTACAATCCACTCCCCTCAATATTAGTTTTCGGAGGACGCTAGTCGGAAATAGTTAGGAGGCTTGGCTCCACCTTGTTAGACGTTTAATGGAGGTTCGGCTGACCCAGCAACCAGATCAGCTGCAGTGGAAACTAACTAAGAACGGTGCGTTCTCAGTTAAGTCTATGTATCTGGATGTCATTAACTCTAGCGTTGTCCCTTCATCGATTCATGTTTGGAGAGTCAAGATTCCCTTACGCATCAAAGTGTTTATGTGGTTTGTGCATAAACAAGTCATTTTGACTAAGGATAACCTGGTGTCGTGGTTCTAAGCCTGACAGTAGAGTGGGGGGTAGGTATGGAGAGGCAAGGTCCTAGCTATGGAGAGGTTGTAAACACAAGGGATGTACGAGTTCAGGCCCTTCTCGGAAGAAGTAATAGCCCTACGTCTTGGAGCCCGGAGGCGGTCGAGTGGATTATGAGTATATGAGTTGCAAGATGCCGAACCCCTCTGCCTGTGGAGGGGGGTGGCTTATATAGAGTGCGCCAGGACCCCAGCCAGCCCACGTAGGAGAGGGTTTAAGGTGAGTTAAGTCTGGGGCGTTACTGGTAACGCCCCACATAAAGTGCCTTTACTATCATAAAGCCTACTTAATTACAGGCCGTTGCAGTGCGGAGTGCCTCTTGACCTCCTGGTGGTTGAGTGAGTATTCGTGGTCGAGTCCTTCAAGTCAGTCGAGTGAGTCCCTCGTTGGTCGACTGGAAGGCGACCTCTTCTAAGGGTGTCCTTGGGTAAGGTACTTAGATCAGGTTCGTGACCCTACCCTAGGTACATGACCCCATCATTAGCCCCCGAATGGATCGAGGCTTCGAGTGAGGAGGGAGTTGATGTCGTTTCCGATTAACCTTTGCGCTCTGGTCGTGCATTGTTCTGGACCAAAGAATCTCTTCGTCGATGGTGAGCAACTTGTCTTCAGTCGACTCGATTCATTCTCTTCTATCGTCGAGTGATCTTTCGGGCTTCGACGATCCCCGAGCGACGGATCGCGGGAAACCCCGTGTCTGACAGACTGATCTGCCGTTCGCGGATTCCGCGGGATGCGAAATTTGGGGACGCGCGCGAAGTGGAGCGGACCGTGGCGTTCGGATGGGACGGGACATAGACGCCTCGATCTCCGCGCCACTTTCTTCGCCATGTATCCCGTCTGCATAACTGCTCCCGGATATGATTAGATCGACCGGGCCCACCTGTCATCCACTCGGAAGGGACCTTATAAATGCGCCCGGCGAGGATTTCTGTGCTGTGCCTCAGCATTCTCTCTCTCTCTCTGCTCCCTTCGTCCCCGCCCAGCGCGCTCGCTCTCGCCCCCGCACAACTTCCCTTCGTGCATCTCGCCGGCAACCATGGCCAAGGAGAAGACGGCGGCGCTGGAACGTGCGAAGAAGGCGTCGGCGTCGGAGAAGGCAAAGGGGAGATCTACCAGCCGCGGAGGGTCCTCGTCCAGATCCCGCCTCCCGAAGGGCTGGGTCCAAGGAGACTGGATCCAGTCGACCATCACAGAGACAGACCTCCTCGACATGGCCAACGAGGGCTTGATCCCTCATGGAGCTGCGAGGCTTCCGGGGAAGGAATGGCAGCCCCAGCCAGAAGAGGGTGAATGTGTGCTCTTGGCCACCCATGTTGATCATGGATTTTCCTTGCCGCCGAGTGTTTTCTTCCGTGGCTTCTTGAATTTCTTTGGAGCGCAGCTCCACCACTTTTACCCCAAACTCTATTGCCTATCTTGCCGCGTTCGTGTCCATGTGTGAGGGTTTCCTGGGCTGTCAACCGCACTGGGGTTTGTTCAAGCATATATTCACGTGTCGCTCTCAGACCGTGAAGAAGGCGAGCCCAGGTGATGAGAGAACCCGAGTCGTCCAAATGTGTGGGGGTCTGGAGATCCAGGTGAGGAATAAGAGCACCTTCCCGCCCATGACCTTTCCCGAGTCAGTCAGAGGCTGGCAGTCGACCTGGTTCTACTGCCGAGACCAGTCGACGCCGGGACAGTCGAGTGGACTCCCACAGTTTACCATGGACCGAGTGAACAAGCCCTCCTCTCTGAAGTTGATTCCGGAGGAGAAAGCTGATGTGAAGATGTTGATGGAGCGCGTGGTGCAGTTGGTTCGGGAGGGAGTGACGGGCATGGACCTCCTGGAGGTCTTTCTCAGGCGTCGCATCCAGCCCCTTCAGTTCCGGAGCCACTGCATGTGGTTGTACTGTGGGACTGAAGACGAGACTCGAGTCCATCCAGAAGCAGTCGACGATGTCACTCTGGAAAGATGGATGGTAGCCGTTACCGGAAACAAGGACAACCCACGCGGAGCCAGAAGGATTCCTCCACTCGACCACAACAGCGATCCAAATAAGGTACACTTGCTCTGCTCTCCACTGCGTTCTTGTCGCATTCATTTATGTTTACCCTGCCGACTGGTTGACTGATCCTTGTCTTGATATCTGCTAGGCCCTCACCGAGCTGTACTCGATGCCCAATGGGGCACAAGCTCCGACTGAGGAGGGTGAGGCGAGTGGGGGCGAGAGCCAGGACGAGGAGGAATGGGACTCGGACGTTGCAGAGGATGATGATGACGATGATGATGATGACGGTGATGAAGATGACGTTGAAGACGAGGAGGAAGAGGAGGAGGAGGTCGTACCACCGCGCCCGGAAAGGCGGTCGAAGCTTGTCCACGACCCTTCGACCGAACGTGGTAAGGGGGTTGCGACCGCCGCTCAGTCGACCAAGCGCCCTCGGACCACCTCTCCGGTGCCGACTGAAAAGGCGCCGAAGCAGCCCAGGGCGGCCTCATCGAAGCCGATCAAGCTCCTGCCGAAGATGAAGGTGTCCATCCCCACCATATCAGGGTAATCGTGCTGCTTAAGTCTTCTTATTTTGTGTGAACTTTGTCTCTGGTCGACGCTGAAGTTAGTCGACTGATCCTTTGGAGTTGCAGTGCTGCTACCTCTGAAACCTCGGCCCGGGCTGATGACCACGAGATGGAGGACGCAGCAACTTCGAAACCAGGTACTGTATTCTTAACGCCATTCTTAGTCGACTGACTCGCGATCTCTGATCCTGATTCTTCTCCGTAGCTCCACCCAATACTGTTATCAATCTCCCTGATGATGATGAGGATGAAGAACCCCTGAAGCGCAGGAGGAGTAGGAAAGCGTCCGCCAGTAAGGTGCCCCAGGATGTGGCGGCGCCTGAGATTCTAATTGCGGAGGAAGAGAACACCACTCGACACACGGTGACCTTCGCGGATCCATTAACGAGTGCTCCGCAACCCTCCCTCTTCACGATGCACCACGTCCCAGAGGACCAAGCTGGCGCGGCGAAGGAAGCCATACGCCAGGCGTGAATCATGATGGAGCAGTTGAAGACCATCCGGGACGCGAGCCAGGCAGCTTATGACGCCAGTTCTGCCCTCCAAAGCAATGTTCAGGTCAGTCGACCACCATTTGTTCTGTTGGATATGCTGCCAAAAACTTTTCCTTTCCGGAATTTATAGTAGTCACCCACTGGGTGTTGTCAATTAAACTCCGTATTAGCGGGGGCACGCTGAGTGCACCCGCTGGGTGTAGTCCCCAAGGCTAAGGTCGACTGCTGGCAGTCGGCCTTAGGCTTTATGATGTCAATTTTTCTGTCAGTCCATTATGTCGACTGGATTTCACAAACCGGTGGGCGCACGCTGAGTGCACTCACTGGGTGTAGTCCCCGAGACTGTGGTCGACTGCTTGCAGTTGATCACAGTCTTTAGAGAATACATCTTGCTCTTTTTTTTTTGAGGTCGACTGGTCGACTTTGTCTTCAACAGGATTAGTGGGGGCACGCTGAGTGCACCCACTGGGTGTAGTCCCCGAGACTACGGTCGAATGCTTGTATTCGGCTATAGTCTTAGAAACGTGTGTTTTTTCCTTTTTCACTCGGAAGTGAATTATATTTGACATTTAGTCGATTGGATCTTCGCAGAACTCTTGTGATCTTGTGGCTCGCTACTCTGAGCTGGAAAACAAGCACACTCAACTCGAGCTGAGCCTGAAGCTGGTTCAGGAGAAGCTGACAAAGGCAAAGGAGGAGACCGAAGGTATGTTTGGTGAGATCCTGACGACTGCTTTTCCCCTTGCTTGTTTCAAAATCTGATCTTGCTGTAACTTGCAGGTAAGGTAAGGGAGGCCCAACAGAAGAAAGACCTCGAACTAGCTGAGAAGATCAAGCTTACTGACGAGAAGTTAGCTTCAGTCACCAAGCTTGAACAAGACAATACCAATCTGAAAGCTGCCCTTGGGATCGCCAACAAGGAGGTCAGTCGACTGAAAACTGATAAAGCTGCCTTGACCGACCAAGTCAGCAAATTGACTGGGAAGAAAACTGATCTGGAGGCCTTCCTGAGTGGTCTTGCCAAGAAGCTGTTTCTTATGCTTGAAGGTAAACATCTATGTTTGGCAAACATTTCCAATTGTGGTTTTTTCATTCGACCATCCCCTTGACTTAGTGATCATCCTTGTAGAATTTTGTCAAAACTTTGAAGAAGAAACTAGCCGGCTGGAGCCAAACCTCGACCCCGTCAATTCTCCGGTGAACGACGACGTTGCCATGGATGTTTTCCGACTAGAGTCTCGTGTTGCAGCTGTCGTGGACTATCTCGCAAGGCTGAAGGCCGCCACATCTCGCATCGACTCGACGCTCTGGCCTGAGGAGACACTTCAGAATGACCTTGAGTCACTGATGGCCCGGTTGAACACGATCCCTGGTCGAGTGCAGGAATGGAAGAAGTCCTCGGCTCGGTGTGGTGCAGATGTTGCTCTGTGTCTTGCCCGAGTCCACTGTAAAGATGCGCGAGAAGAGAAGCTGGCGGCTCTTCGGGTGGCCAACACCAAGAAACACGACTTCAGGTCCTTTATGGAAACTTTCCTTGCAGCTGCCACTCGGATCGCCGACGGAATCGACCTTGATGAATTCGTTGCACCTTCCAGCCCTCCACAGGAGGGGTAAAAAACTTCTTCTGGCTCGACGCTTTAAATTTGCCTCGGTATGCCGAGTGGAATTGTAATCGATAAACCTTAACAGGCTTAACGCCTGAGCACTCTCGGTTCCTTTAGGTATCGATTCAAACTTGAATTTGGTGCTTGAATACGATTGCCTTTGGCTCGAAATGTCTTTTGCAGGTTCAAAGCAAGGCGCCTTTACTGCAATCGACTTATTCTTCAGTCCACTTAGGCGAGCACTGGGCTGCAGCTAAGCCTCCGAGTGAGAGGTTTACTCTTCACTCGGCAGGATTTTGATAACTTAGGCGAGTGCTTGGACTGCAGCTAAGCCCCCGAGTGAGAGGGTTGCTCTTCACTCGGTAGGATTTTTATAACTTAGGCGAGCACAGGGCTGCAGGTAAGCCTCCGAGTGAAAGTCTGGCTTACCACTCGGTAGGATTTTGATAACTTAGGCGAGTGCTTGGACTGCAGCTAAGCCTTCGAGTGGAAGTCTGGCTTACCACTCGGTAGGATTTTGATAACTTAGGCGAGTGCTTGGACTGCAGCTAAGCCCCCGAGTGA